>NC_069789.1:103617354-103920384 GCF_027406575.1 Nycticebus coucang
GGCACTGGCCCCATATACCAAAGGTGGCAGGTTCAAACCTGGCCCCGGCCAAAAACTGAAAAAAAAAAAAAAAAAAAAAAGGAAATTGCTTGTTCTAGGTCTACAGTTGAGGACATAGCCATCATCCACTCCCATGTAACCTACCAAGTAGCTGAGGACAACTGTGTAGCTGGGTAAGTGGTAAAGAGAAAGGCAAGGGCAGAATACTTGTCCCCCAAGCTTCTCCAAAATAAATTTTGCATTAACTCTACTTGGTTTGTCTATATTCCGCTCTCTTTAATAGGTTGTTTTGTAATATAAAAGTATTGTATATTCTATCAAAAACTATTGTACAGGATATGGAGCCACTTAAACTAAAGTCCAAAGTGCGCCTCATCCCAAAGGAAAGCACTGTGAATGCCAGGCACTCCCAGACACCTACCTCTGTACCTGTGAGTACCATGAATCTGCCAGAGCACAGGCCACCAACATGTGATCCTGTTGCATTCCTGTTAGTGTACTTTGATGCTCCCATTGAACCAGTTGTGACATCCTCCTGCTTCCCTCATCAATTAGTGAACAAAATAAAAGTATCCTTCTACATCTCAGTCACCCATGCACTCAGTGCTAATCACATGGTGTAATATACAATTCTCAGTGCAAAAATGGACACTAAACCTACAAGCTCTGCTTACCCATAGGGCTTTTAAAAAATAGCCCTCATTTCTCACAGGAAAGATAGGACAGCTGGGCTCCCTGAGAGATGACATCAGATGCCAAATGGCCAAATGGGGAAGCTTCCTAAAGTATTTTCACAGACCTTAGGAAGGAAATGATGGTGGAAATGATGTTTGTCTTTCTCCCAGGCAGTGATGTAGGAAGGGTAATCAAGAAATAAACTAGTATTGACCAAGAGAAAAGGTTGAAGAATGAACATCAACCCTGCTGAGGCAAGCTGCAACCCCAAGGATACAAACAAAAGGTACAAAATCCATCACCAAGCGGACAGGAGTCCCCTCCCCATGAGAATGGCTCGAAATGCCCCACAAACAAACGAGCAGAGTTCAAAGGTCCTTCCACTACACTCCACGGGAGAGACCCTCTAAAAACTGGAGGGTCTACTGAGGGAGGCGGAGCAAGATGGCAGCCGAGTAACAGCTTCCTTGCATCTGGGCCCCGTGAGTCTGGGGAGATAGGACTCCAGGCATCTCTGGCTGGTGGGAACTGCCTATCATCACTCCTATGAAGATACAGGGAGTCAGCGAGAGACTTCTGGACCACAAGAGGAGGACTAAAACAGGGGAAAACGGGCAAGTGGTCGCGTGTGTTCAATCCGTCTAAACCCGCCCACAACTGTAAGTTCAGTAGCAGCGAGACTGCAAACCAGAAAGGCCTTACCTGTGAACTGTTTTGATGTCCTTGGACTTGGCACTGAGTTGAACTGCCTTGGGGAAGGCCTGAGCGGGAGTGCGGAGAACTTTGGCCGTTGTCTAGGGCCCTAGTCTGAGCCGCTGAGCCAGACGGAGCTAATAGTGTTTGGCGGTGGGTCACACGGATCCATTGTCAGTGATCTGCCCCGGCAAGCTCCGCCCTCAGGGTCGCAGAGCTAGAAACGGTTGGGAGCTGGTAACCCAGTAACCAAGTAGCCTAAGGGTGGGGTTTGAGCCGCCTTGCAGCCCTAACCCTCAGGGGCAGAGTGAGACCAGTTTTGGCACACTGGGTAAGTGGATAGCCACTTCAGCAGCGATTCCAGCAAGAAAGCTGGGAAAGCTTCTGCTCAGCAAGTTTACAAGTTCAAAGTGCCTTTTAAGTAGGCTGAAGAGAGATTTAGGGTGTCTACCTGCTGGGGTTTGAGAAATCAGCAGCCTCCAGTCGTATCAGAACTGTGACTAACATCTCATACCCCAGAAGACCACGTGTTGCCCAGACAATATTCAATAACATATACAAACTGCTTTGTTTTTGGTTGTGTATTTTTTTCTTTTTTTTTTTTTTGTTTGGTTGTTTTTTTTGTTTGTTTATTTTGACGTTGCTGATGTTCTTTTGTTTTTTTAATTTCAATCTTTTCCACACAGATCCCTTTTTCTTTCTCAATTTTCCTAGTTTAATTATACTTTCCCATTGCTGCCTTTTTTAATAACTTCAACTTCATTTTTGCTAGTGTTTCTACCAATATAATTGGGTTTTTCACCCAATTTTATCCCCGTAAAGTTTTCTGTTTGCTTCTTTTGGTTTGATTTATAGCATTTTTGTCTTTCCTCTCTACTTGGTGGAGGTGGGGTACTGTGTCTGATCAGGTTAGCAAAGAGCTGCTGACCTCAAGGGAACCACGCAACTGGGCACCCCCAGAAGGTGGGGTTTTTTAAGGTTGTGTCAAAGTACCCTACTGTACACCTATATTGCCCTGTCTCCCCCTCTCTTCTTTTTGTCAATATTCCTTATACCCACCCCCTCTCCTTTCTCTTTCTTTCTTTTTTTCTTATCACCCGGTCCTCCTTTCTTTCATCCCCTTTTTTTGCTCTTCAACATTCTCACCCTTCTGGTCCTGTAACCCTTAGTCCACAGGCACAAGAACTTAAAGAGCAAGAGGAAGTGAAAGGAAAATTAGGGCAAGGAAACAGATAAAAGAAATCACTCATGAGGAAGAATCAGCAGAAAACTCCAGGCAACATGAAGAACCAGTCTAGAACAACCCCACCAAGGGACCATGAGGTAGCTACTGCAGATGATTCCACCAGTATAGAAATGTTAGGAATGACAGAAAGGGAATTTAGAATACACATGTTGAAAACAATGAAAGAAATGATGGAAACAATGAAGGAAATTGCTAATAAAGTGGAAAATAACCAAAAGGAAATCCAAAAACAGAATCAAATAAGAGATGAACGATATGAAGAATATAAAAAGGATATAGCAGACCTGAAGGAACTGAAACAGTCAATTAGGGAACTTAAAGATACAATGGAAAGTATCAGCAACAGGTTAGACCATGCAGAAGAAAGAATTTCAGAGGTAGAAGACAAAGTTCTTGAGATAACTCAGACAGTAAAAGAGGCAGAAAAGAAGAGAGAGAAAGCAGAACGTTCACTGTCAGAATTATGGGACTTTATGAAGTGTTCCAACATACGAGTTATAGGAATTCCAGAAGGGGAAGAAGAATGCACCAGAGGAATGGAAGCCATACTAGAGAATATTATAAAAGAAAATTTCCCAAACATCACCAAAGAGTTTGACACACTGCTTTCAGAGGGATATCGGACCCCGGGTCGCCTCAACTCTAACTGAGCTTCTCCAAGACACATTGTGATGAACCTGTCCAAAGTCAAGACAAAATAAAAGATTCTGCAAGCTGCCAGGAGTAAGCGCCAGTTGACCAACAGGGGCAAATGCATCAGAGTGACCGCAGACTTCTCTAATGAAACTTTCCAAGCAAGAAGACAATGGTCATCTACCTTTAATCTACTTAAACAGAACAATTTTCAGCCCAGAATTCTGTACCCTGCTAAGCTAAGCTTCAAAATTGACGGAGAAATCAAATCATTTACGGATATACAAACATTGAGGAAATTCGCCACAACAAGACCAGCTCTACAGGAAATACTTCAACCTGTTCTGCACACTGACCACCACAATGGATCAGCAGCAAAGTAAGAACTCAGAAATCAAAGGACAGAACCTAACCTCCACACTGATGCAAAAAATAAAACTAAGCAATGGACTCTCACAAAATAAGACGAATAGAATACTACCACACTTATCAATTATCTCCATAAATGTTAATGGCTTGAATTCCCCACTTAAGAGACATAGATTGGCTGACTGGATTAAAAAACACAAGCCATCCATTTGCTGTCTGCAAGAAACACACCTGGTTTCAAAAGACAAATTAAAGCTCCGAGTCAAGGGTTGGAAGACAATTTTTCAGGCAAATGGAATGCAGAAGAAAAGAGGAATTGCAATCTTATTTTCAGATACATGTGGATTTAAAGCAACTAAAGTCAAAAAAGACAAAGATGGTCACTTTATATTGGTCAAGGGAAAACTACAACAAGAAGACATTTCCATTCTAAATATTTATGCACCCAATTTAAATGCTCCCAGATTCTTGAAGCAGACCTTACTCAGTCTGAGCAATATGATATCTGATAATACCATCATAACAGGGGACTTTAACACACCTCTTACAGAGCTGGACAGATCCTCTAAACAGAAATTAAACAAAGATGTAAGAGATTTAAATGAGACCCTAGAACAACTATGCTTGATAGATGCATATAGAACACTCCACCCCAAAGATAAAGAATATACATTCTTCTCATCACCCCATGGAACATTCTCCAAAATTGATCATATCCTGGTACACAAAACAAATATCAACAGAATCAAAGGAATTGAAATTTTACCTTGTATCTTTTCAGACCATAAGGCAATAAAGGTGGAACTCAACTCTAACAAAAATGCTCAAGCCCACCCAAAGGCATGGAAATTAAACAATCTTCTGTTGAATAACAGATGGGTGAAGGAAGAAATAAAACAGGAAATCATTAACTTCCTTGAGCATAACAACAATGAAGACACAAGCTACCAAAACCTGTGGGATACTGCAAAAGCAGTTTTGAGAGGAAAATTCATCGCTTTAGATGCCTACATTCGAAAAACAGAAAGAGAGCACATCAACAATCTCACAAGAGATCTTATGGAATTGGAAAAAGAAGAACAATCTAAGCCTAAACTCAGTAGAAGAAAAGAAATATCCAAAATCAAATCAGAGATCAATGAAATTGAAAACAAAAGAATCATTCAGAAAATTAATGAAAAAAGGAGTTGGTTTTTTGAAAAAATAAATAAAATAGATAAACCATTGGCCAGACTTACTAGAAATAGAAAAGTAAAATCTCTAATAACCTCAATCAGAAACGATAAAGGGGAAATAACAACTGATCCCACAGAGATACAAGAGATCATCTCTGAATACTACCAGAAACACTATGCCCAGAAATTTGACAATGAGAGGGAAATGGATCAATATTTGGAATCACACCCTCTCCCTAGACTTAGCCAGGATGAAATAGACCTCCTGAACAGACCAATTTCAAGCACTGAGATCAAAGAAACAATAAAAAAGCTTCCAACCAAAAAATGCCCTGGTCCAGATGGCTTCACTCCAGAATTCTATCAAACCTTCAAGGAAGAGCTTATTCCTGTACTGCAGAAATTATTCCAAAAACCTGAGGAAGAAGGAATCTTCCCCAACACATTCTATGAAGCAAACATCACCCTGATACCAAAACCAGGAAAAGACCCAACCAAAAAGGAGAATTTCAGACCAATCTCACTCATGAACATAGACGCAAAAATTATCAATAAAATCCTAGCCAATAGATTACAGCTTATCATCAAAAAAGTCATTCATCATGATCAAGTAGGCTTCATCCCAGGGATGCAAGGCTGGTTTAACATACACAAGTCTATAAACGTTATCCACCATATTAACAGAGGCAAAAATAAAGATCGCATGATCCTCTCAATAGATGCAGAAAAAGCATTTGATAAAATCCAGCATGCTTTTCTAATTAGAACACTGAAGAATATAGGCATAGGTGGCACATTTCTAAAACTGATTGAAGCTATCTACGACAAACCCACAGCTAATATTTTACTGAATGGAGTAAAACTGAAAGCTTTTCCTCTTAGAACTGGAACCAGACAAGGTTGTCCTCTGTCACCTTTACTATTCAACGTAGTGCTGGAAGTTCTAGCCAATACAATTAGGCAAGACAAGGAAATAAAGGGAATCCAAATGGGAGCAGAGGAGGTCAAACTCTCCCTTTTTGCTGACGACATGATCTTATACTTAGAGAACCCCAAAGACTCAACCACAAGACTCCTAGAAGTCATCAAAAAATACAGTAATGTTTCAGGATATAAAATCAATGTCCACAAGTCAGTAGCCTTTGTATACACCAATAACAGTCAAGATGAGAAGCTAATTAAGGACACAACTCCCTTCACCATAGTTTCAAAGAAAATGAAATACCTAGGAATATACCTAACGAAGGAGATGAAGGACCTCTATAAAGAAAACTATGAAATCCTCAGAAAGGAAATAGCAGAGGATATTAACAAATGGAAGAACATACCATGCTCATGGATGGGAAGAATCAACATTGTTAAAATGTCTATACTTCCCAAAGCTATCTACCTATTCAATGCCATTCCTATCAAAGTACCTACATCGTACTTTCAAGATTTGGAAAAAATGATTCTGCATTTTGTATGGAACCGGAAAAAACCCCGTATAGCTAAGGCAGTTCTTAGTAACAAAAATAAAGCTGGGGGCATCAGCATACCAGATTTTAGTCTGTACTACAAAGCCATAGTGGTCAAGACAGCATGGTACTGGCACAAAAACAGAGACATAGACACTTGGAATCAAATTGAACACCAAGAAATGAAACTAACATCTTACAACCACCTAATCTTTGATAAACCAAACAAGAACTTACCTTGGGGGAAACTCCCTATTCAATAAATGGTGTTGGGAGAACTGGATGTCTACATGTAAAAGACTGAAACTGGACCCACACCTTTCCCCACTCACAAAAATTGATTCAAGATGGATAAAGGACTTAAATTTAAGGCATGAAACAATAAAAATCCTCCAAGAAAGCATAGGAAAAACACTGGAAGATATTGGCCTGGGGAAAGACTTCATGAAGAAGACTGCCATGGCAATTGCAACAACAACAAAAATAAACAAATGGGACTTCATTAAACTGAAAAGCTTCTGTACAGCTAAGGACACAATAACCAAAGCAAAGAGACAACCTACACAATGGGAAAGGATATTTGCATATTTTCAATCAGACAAAAGCTTGATAACCAGGATCTATAGAGAACTCAAATTAATGCACATGAAAAAAGCCAACAACCCCTTATATCAATGGGCAAGAAACATGAATAGAACTTTCTCTAAAGATGACAGACGAATGGCTAACAAACACATGAAAAAATGTTCATCATCTCTATATATTAGAGAAATGCAAATCAAAACAACCCTGAGATATCATCTAACCCCAGTGAGAATGGCCCACATCACAAAATCTCAAAACTGCAGATGCTGGCGTGGATGTGGAGAGAAGGGAACACTTTTACACTGCTGGTGGGACTGCAAACTAGTACAACCTTTCTGGAAGGAAGTATGGAGAAACCTCAAAGCACTCAACCTAGACCTCCCATTCGATCCTGCAATCCCATTACTGGGCATCTACCCAGAAGGAAAAAAATCCTTTTATCATAAGGACACTTGTACTAGACTGTTTATTGCAGCTCAATTTACCATTGCCAAAATGTGGAAACAGCCTAAATGCCCACCAACCCAGGAATGGATTAACAAGCTGTGGTATATGTATACCATGGAATACTATTCAGCTATTAAAAAAAATGGATACTTTACATCCTTCGTATTAACCTGGATGGAAGTGGAAGACATTATTCTTAGTAAAGCATCACACGAATGGAGAAGCATGAATCCTATGTACTCAATCTTGATATGAGGACAATTAATGACAATTAAGTTTATGGGGGGGGAAGCAGAAAGAGGGATGGAGGGAGAAGGGTGGGGCCTTAGTGTGTGTCACACTTTATCGGGGCAAGACATGATTGCAAGAGGGACTTTACCTAACAATTGCAATCAGTGTAACTGGCTTATTGTACCCTCAATGAATCCCCAACAATAAAGAAAAAAATAAAAAAACTGGAGGGTCTACTAGGGTGCCACGGCATTCTCCTGCCAGGCATAAAACTGTATATATTCTCTACCTGCAATTCTGAGCTCCCAGCACTCCCCTCCACTCTCACTCTGAGGTCTGGAGGCCTGTTCCCCAGGAGTCCAGATTCTTGGGTGATTTCTCGAGGGGTGTGGAAAGAGCCTAAACTGCAGCTGTCAGTGCTGATTCTGGGGCATGGGAGTGAGGAGGGGACGGTCGGCTGAGAGGGAACCACACTGGAGCTGTGGTGCCCCGAGGCGCAGAGCAGCAACTGTCTTTTGGCAACAATAGGGCTCACTCCCAGATATTCTGAAGCCACACCCCCTGTCTCCCTGGGCAACCAGAGGAGGCCGGACATCTACTCAGGTGGCAACCACCACGAACAGATCTGGGACTGAAACGCAGGCTCCTTGAGTAAAGGGCTTGCCTGAGGCGGTATCGGCCTGGTGAAACACGGGGACTAGAAATGCACATGCAGAGCCAGCAAGTTCCCAGGGTGGGGCTGACCCAGAGGACCGCTTTACTGAGCCTAAGACACACCCGGCCCTCAGGGGATCGTCAGCCTATAGACAAAGGAAAACAGGAGGCTAGAACTGACAGGTAACTGAATACAAACCTGCAGGAGCAAAGACAGGGCCTGAGGTGCAGGCTCTGTGAACTCAAAACAGCTTCTCTTCATCAGGGGAATTTAGCAGGGACAAAAACAAATTCCCACAAAGTTGTTGCACTCTGTTCTGTCAGTAACATCAATTAGGGAAGGGGCTGGAAGTGAGTGACGCCCCCCAGCCTCCATCAAGCACCATCAACCTCCATCAAGGTTGTCAAGCCCCCCAACCTCCATCAAGGTTGTCAAGCCTCACCTCCCCCTGCTAGATAGAGGCAGAGCGCAGCAGCCTGGCTGAGCAGAAATAGATTTCCTTGTGATTCAGGTAGGTGAAAACCCCTGGAGTATCTGGTCACTACAGGCAACTGGGTCAAAGCCCTGAAAGACTATCAGTGACTGGGTGTGACAGATGTCCAAAGTGGGGAAGGAGGCACCAACCTTCCCAGACTGTTCTATTTGCTGGGTGGGTCCTCCTGACTCTACAGAGCACTGGAGCAAGCCATATCTGAGTAGTCACCAGACCCCTGAGATCCAGTTGCCAGAAACCTTTTGAACTCTCCCACCTGAAACAGGTGCTGACTGAGAATATTGATTTGGACCTTTGGAACTTAGCCAATCACCCGAGGACTATTAAGGTGGTACCCGGGGTGTGTGGTTGTAGAAAGGTTTGATTTTCCTTTTCCAATTGTTGCCTGTTGGGGGCGGGGTGACATAATTGCTGGTATTTCTCCACACCTGAGACTTCAACCCAGAGAAACTGTTTCACTAGGGTCAAACAGTGACCAGCTGAAAACAAGACAGAACCACTTAGCTCCACCACATGAAATAGGACCCCAGTTTCTCAGGCCATAGCACTGTATGGGTCCTCAACAAACCTCCAGTGGAAAAATAAAATGGTGTAAAACAACCATAAGGTGGAATCAGCAGAAAAACTCTGATAACATGTATAACCAGAATAGATCAGCCCCCACCAACGGAAAAATATGGGAGATGTAACTGAAGATTCCATTCATAAACACGTGGCCAAGATGTCAGAAATCGAATTCAGAGTTTGGATTGCAAACAAGATTAATAAAATAGAGGAAAATTTGAAATTAGAAATCCAAGCAGCAATTCAAAAGTCTGAATTAGAAATTCAAGGAGAAATTCAAATGTTGTCTCAAGAATTTAATGAATTTAAAGACAAAACCAGCAAAGATTTTGAAGCACTGAAGCAAGAATTTTCAGCCCTCAAAGTCTGAAAAATACAGTAGAATCCCTCAGTAACAGAGTGAAGCAAGCAGAAGAAAGGATTTCTGACATTGAAGACAAAGCCTTTGAATGCTCCCAAACTCTCAAAGAGGAAGAGAAATGGAGAGCAAAAATGGGTCATTCCCTCAGAGAGCTCTGGGATAATTTGAAGAAGGCTAATATCCGACTCATTGGAATCCCTGAAACCAATGAAGTGGCCTCACTAGGCACAGAGGACCTTCTCCATGCAATTATGAAAGGGAATTTCCAGACATGCCAAAAGATTCTGAAATTCAGATAGCAGACAGTTTCAGAACCCCAGCACAACTCAATCCGAATAAGACATCCCCCAGGCATATCATAATTAACTTCACTAAAGTTAATATGAAGGAGAAAATTCTGAAAACAGCCAGACGTAAGAAAACTATTACCTACAAAGGGAAGAATATTAGAATGACTGCAGATCTCTCTGCTGAAACTTTTCAAGCCAGAAGAGGGTGGTCATCGATTTCTAATCTCCTGAAGCAAAATCACTTTTAGCCCGGGATCCTGTATCCAGCTAAACTGAGTTTCATTTGTGATGGAGAAATTAAATACTTTAATGACATTCATATGTTGAAGAAATTTGCCATACCCAAACCAGCTCTCCAGGATATTCTCAGACCTATCCTCCATAATGACCAGCCCAATCCTCTACCACAAAACTAAACACACTCAGAAACTTTTGATCAAATTCCAACTTTCACAATGCAGAAAGGATTAAAAATATCCACTGGACTTTCGAAAAAACTCGATACCCAAAATTGCACCAGACTTATCAATATTCTCCATTAATGTGAACAGCTTAAACTGTCCTCTAAAGAGGCACAGATTAGCTGACAGGATACAAAAACTCAGGCCAGATATTTGCTGCATACAAGAGGCACATCTTACCTTAAAAGATAAATATAGACTCAGGGTGAAAGGATGGTGGTCCATATTTCAAGAAAATGGTAATCAGAAAAAAGCAGGTGTTGCAATTATATTTGCTCACACAGTAGGCTTTAAACCAACAAAAGTAAAGAAAGATAAGAAAGGTCACTACCTATTTGTTAAGGGAGATACTCAATATGATGAGATTTCAATTATTAATATCTATGCACCCAACCAGAATGCACCACAATTTATAAGAGAAACTCTAACAGACATGAGCAACTTGATTTTCTCCAGCTCCATAAGTGTTGGAGATTTCAACACTCCTTTGGCAGTGTTGGATCGATCCTCCAATAAGAAGCTGAGGAAAGAAATTTTAGATTTAAACCTAACCATCCAACATTTGGATTTAGAAGACATCTACAAAACATTTCATCCCAACAAAACTGAATATACATACTTCTCATCAGCGCTCAGAACATACTCCAAAATCAGTCACATCTTAGGTCACAAGTATAACCTCAGTAAATTTAAAGGAATAGAAATTATTCCTTGCATCTTATTGGACACCATGGAATAAAAGTTGAACTCAGTAACAACAGGAATCTGCATAGTCATACAAAAACATGGGAGTTAAATAACCTTATGCTGAATGATAGCTGGGTCAGAGATGAGATTAAGAAGGAAATTGCCAAATTTTTGGAACAAAACTACAATGAAAACACGACTTGTCAGAACCTCTGGGATACCGCAAAGGTAGTCGTAAGAGGGAAATTTATAGCACTGCAAGCCTTCCTCAAGAGAATGGAAAGAGAGGAAGTTAACGACTTAATGGGACATCTCAAGCAACTGGAAAGGAAAGAACATTCCAACTCCAATCCCAGTAGAAGAAAAGAAATAATCAAAATAATAGCAGAATTAAATTAAATTAAAAACAAAAGAATTATACAACAGATTAACAAATCAAAAAGTTGATTTTTTGAAATGGTCAATAACATAGATAAACCTTTGGTTAACCTAATCAGGACAAAAAAGAGTAAAATCTCTAATCTCATCAAACAGAAATAGCAAAGACAAAATAACAATAGACTCCTCAGAAATTCAAAAAATCCTTAATGAAAATATTACAAGAAAATTTATTCTCAGAAATATGAAAATCAGAAGGAAATTGACCAATACTTGTAAGCACAATACCTTCCAAGACTTAGCCAGAATCAAGTGGAAATGTTGAACAGGCCAATATCAAGTTTGGAAATAGCATCAACCATACAAAACCTCCCTAAAAAGAAAAGCCCAGGACCAGATGGCTTCACGTCAGAATTCTACCAAACCATTAGAGAGGAATCAGTACCTATATTACTCAACCTGTTCCAAAATGTAGAAAAAGAAGGAAGACTACCCAACACGTTCTATGAAGCAAACATCACCCTGATCCCCAAACCAGAAAAAGACCGCACAAGAAGAGAAAATTATAGACCAATATCACTAATGAATACAGATGCAAAAATATTCAACAAGATCCTAACAAACAGAATCCAGCAACACATCAAAAAAATTATACATCATGACCAAGTCAGTTTTATCCCAGGGTCCCAAGGCTGCTTCAATATATGTAAATCTGTAAGTATAATTCAGCACGTAAACAAATTAAAAAACAAAGACCATATGGTTCTCTCAATTGATGCAGAAAAAGCTTTTGATAATATACAGCATACATTCATGATCAGAACACTTAAGAAAATTGGTATAGAAGGCACATTTCTTAAACTGATGGAGGCCATCTACAGCAAAACCACAGCCAATATCATATTGAATGGAGTTAAATTGAAATCATTTCCACTCAGATCAGGAACCAGACAAGGCTGCCTATTGTCTCCACTGCTCTTTAACATTGTAATGGAAGTTTTAGCCATTGCAATTAGGGAAGAAAAGGCGATCAAGGGTATCCATATAGGGTCAGAAGAGATCAAACATTGGCTCTTCACAGATGATATGACTGTATATCTGGAAAACACCAGGGATTCTACTACAAAACTCTTAGAAGTAATCAAGGAATACAGCAGCATCTCAGGTTAAAAAATCAACATTCATAAATCAGTAGCCTTTATATATATCAACAATAGTCAAGCTGAAAAAACAGTTAAGGACTCTATTCCGTTCACAGTAATACCAAAGAAGATGAAATATTTGGGAGTTTATCTAACAAAGGACATGAAAGATCTCCATAAAGAGAATATGAAACTCTAAGAAAATAAATAGCTGAAAATGTTAACAAATGGAAAAACATACCATGCTCATGGCAGGGAAGAATCAACATTGTTAAAATGTCCATATTACTCAAAGCAATATACAATTTTAATGCAATCCCTATTAAAGCTCCACTGTCATACTTTAAAGATCTTGAAAAAATAATACTTCGTTTTATATGGAATCAGAAAAAAACCTCGAATAGCCAAGACATTACTCGGAAATAAAAACAAAACAGGAGGAATCATGCTACCAGACCTCGCACTATACTATAAATCGATAGTGACCAAAACAGCATGGTACTGGCACAAAAAGAGAGAAGTAGACCTCTGGAACAGAATAGAAAACCAAGAGATGAACGCAGCTACTTACCGTTATTTGATCTTTGACAAGCCAATTAAAAACATTCAGTGGGGAAAAGATTCCCTATTTAACAAATGGTGCTGGGTGAACTGGCTGGCAACCTGTAAAAGACTGAAACTAGACTCACACCTTCACCATTAACTAAGATAGACTTTCACTGGATTAAAATTTTAAACTTAAGACATGAAACTATAAAAACTATAAAAAGAAGAGAGTGCTGGGAAAACCCTTGAAGAAATCATTCTGGGTGAGTATTTTATGAGGAGGACCCCCTGGGCAATTGAAGCAGCTTCAAAAATACACTACTGGGACTTGATCAAACTAAGAAGCTTCTGCACAGCCAAGAACACAGTAAGTAAAGCAAGCAGACAGCCCTCAGAATGGGAGAAGATATTTGCAGGTCATGTCTCTGACAAAGGTTTAATAACCAGAATCCACAGAGAACTCAAACATATAAACAAGAAAAGAACAAGGGATCCCATCACAGGTTGGGCAAGGGACTTGAAGAGAAACTTCTCTGAAGAAGACAGGCACATGGCCTACAGACATATGAAAAAATGTTCATCATCTTTAATCATCAGAGAAATTCAAATCAAAACTACTTTGAGATATCATCTAACTCCAGTAAGATTAGCCTATATCACAAAATTCCAAGACCAGAGATGTTGGCATGGATGTGGAGAAAAGGGAACACTTCTACACTGCTGGTGGGAATGCAAATTAATACATTCCTTTTGGAAAGATGTTTGGAGAACACTTAGAGATCTAAAAATAGATCTGCCATTCAATCCTATAATTCGTCTACTAGGCATATACCCAGAAGACCAAAAATCACATCATAACAATGATATTTGTACCAGAATGTTTATTGCAGCCCAATTCATAATTGCTAAGTCATGGAAAAAGCCCAAGTGCCCATCGATCCATGAATGGATTAATATATTGTGGTATATGTACACCATGGAATATTATGCAGCCTTAAAGAAAGATGGAGACTTTACCTCTTTCATGTTTACATGGATGGAGCTGGAACATATTCTTCTTAGTGAAGTATCTCAAGAATGGAAGAAAAAGTATCCAATTTACTCAGCCTGGCTATGAAACTAATTTATGGCTTTCACATGAAAGCTATAATCCAGTTATAACCTAAGAATAGGGGAAAGGGAAAAAGGGAGGGGAGGGAGGGGCGAGGGGGGAGGTGGGCAGAGGGAGGGTGATTTTGGGATTACACCTGTGGTGCATCTTACAAGGGTATATGTGAAACTTAGTAAATGTAGAATGTAAATGCCTTAACACAATAACTAAGAGAATGCCAGGAAGGCTATGTTAACCAGTGTGATGAAAATGTGTCAAACGGTCTATAAAACCAGTGTATGGTGCCCTATGATAGCATTAATGGTTTAAAAATAAATAAATACACAGCTATGGTTTAAAAATAAATAAATAAATAAATAAATAAATAAATAGAAATAAACTAGTGTTTTCTGCTAAACAGACAGGAACTAAAAGGGTCCAGCCAAGGATTTTATTGTCTGCTTCCAAAAGCACAGCTGTAGTTTCCTTCCTGAGTTCAGTCCCCACAATATGTTTCCACATGCTGTGGGAGATAATGACCTTCCCCAGGTTATCTGAGGGCACTGGCCCCCACACCCCACTCAACAGCAGAGGCAGAGAAAGCAGAGGGTCAGGTGGTGGGGGCTGGAAGAGAAGTATTCTCCTTCCTCCCCTGGGGGCTGAGGAAGTGGCCACAGGGACTTCCCAGGGGCATTCTCTCTGAAGACACTCTAAACAGGCTCGCCAGCTCTCAGTCCCTGTTGGGCCCCCAGGAATGTAACAGGATGGCGTGGGAGAGGCAGAGCAGAGACCTTGACTTAGCCACAAAAGAATCCTGTCTGGTTGGAGTTACGAAATCCTGGGACCTCACAGTGGGGAGCGCTCAGAAGTGATAAGCTCACACCCCTCCATTTACAGAGGAGGGGGCACTCTCTGGTGGACTGTCCTGGCCTACCCAGGACATAGCCAGATCTGAAGCCCAGTTCCCTCCCCTGGCCGAGGGCTCCCCTATATGCCCTCCTATAGCCCATTTTGGCAATCTACTGGTTCTTCCACATTTTCAGCATATTCTTATAAACATGTGGGTACCACAACTTTGGAGGCTGCTTTCCTTTTACAAAATACAGATTGCATTGTATTCAGTTTTCTAAATCTTGCCGATGGCAATTCATGTGTTTTACTTCTTGAAAACTGAAAATTTGGGCGGAGGCAAGATGGCCCCTGAAGCCAGCTTTCCACAGAGGCTCCCATCCAGAAGGAGTGTTAAAGGATAGAAGTTTAGCAAGTAAGCTGATGGTTTGGAGCTGAGCCAAGAGAAAAGGTTGAAGAATGCACATCAACCCTGCTGAGGTAAGCTGCAACCCCAAGGAAACAAACAATAGGTACAAAATCCATCGCCAAGCCTACAGGAGTTCCCTCCCCCATGAGAGCGTCTCACAGTATATTCCTACAAACAAGCAAGCAGAGTTCTGATATCCTCCTATTTTATCCCACGGGAGAGACCCTCTAAAATCCAGAACTCCTTCCCCCAGAGAGAACCCACTAACACTAGTGGCACTCTCCTGACAGGTATAAAACTACAATTTCTCTACCTGCAATTCTGAACTCCTAGCACTTCCCTCCACTCTCACCCTGAGGTCTGGAAGCCTGTCCCCCATGGAGTCCAGATTCTGGGGAATTTTCTCGAGAGGTGAGGACAAGATGTGGGTTGTTGCAAGTCTGTGCTGATTTTCTGACACAGGGATAAAGAGAGGACTGTGGACCAAGAGGGAGAAGTGGTGCCCCATGGCACAGAGCAGCAACAGCAATAGTGGGAACAATAGGGCTCACACCCCTGTAGATATTTTGGAGAGACACTCCCCACCTCTCTTGGCAACTGGTGGCAGCCACTGGTGGAACAGATCTGGGATGGAAATGCAGGCCCTGTGAGTAAAGGATATGCCTTAGGAGGTACCCACCTGGGCAGGTCACTGTGGGGGATGGAGACTAGAATACACGCACAGAGATGGTGTACTCCCAGGATGGGGCTGAGTCAGAAGTGCTGCTTTAGTGAGCCTAACAAGCACCTGGCCACCAGGATATCATAGCTGAGACAAAAGCAGGTAGGGCAACTGCACCAGCACGGGGAGAGGCAAGAATTGAGAGCTGAATGTGAGCTTTAACCACACCTGCCCCAACACAGAGTACAACCAAGACAGAGACAACAGCTCTGTGAGAACTGGCACAACAGCAGTGGCACAAGGCAGGGCCAAGCTGCAGTTTCTGTGAACTCAAACAGAGCCTGGCCCGCAGGAGAATATAGCTGGGACAGAATCACTAATTCTGCCAAAATATAAGTGGCAGCAACACCATTCTGGGGTGGGTCTGGAACTGAGGGAACTGCCCCAGCTTCCATTAAGTACCCAAGGTTGTCAGGTTTCAGCTTCTCCTGCTGGCTGGTGGCAGAGTGTGACCATCTGGCCGAGGAGACATAGATATCCCTGTGACTCAGGGAGGCACAAATCCCTGGAGCATCTGCTCATTGGAGGGATCTGGGTCACAGTCTTGCGGGGTTACCAGTGACTAGTGTGACAGAGGTATAAGATGGGGAAGGAGCTGAATGTGAGCTTTAACACATTCAGCTCACATGTGAGCTGAATTCATTTGCCCACCTAGCAAATGAATTAGTCCAGGACTAATTCAACCTTCCTGGACTAATTCATTTGCTAGGTGGGTCCTTATGACTCCACAGAGCAGGGGAGCAAGTCATACTCGAGTTGTCAACAGATTCCTGCTTTCTAATTGCTGGAGACATTTTCAACTCTCCCACTTGAGACTGGGTGCTGACTGGGACAATTGATTTGGAACTCCTCACATGGGCCAATCACACAAGAACTACCCAAAATGATACCCTGGGTGTGTGGTTGTGGGAAGGTTTGATTTTCCTTTCCAGTTGTGGCCTTTGGTGGAAGGGGTGACTTAGTTGCTGATATTTCTCCATAGCTGAGACTTCAACCCACAGTTACTGATTCACTAGAAGTGGACAGACACCAGCTGAAAACAAGACAGAGCCACTTAACCCCACCACACCAAGCAGGTCCCCAGTTTCTCAGGCTGTAGCACTGTATGGGTCCTTTGCAAAGCTCTAGGGGAAAAGGTACAGACACCAGTCTCAGATCTTGGGCAAAGAGCTGGTTAATCCCTACTCCAGGAGCCTCCAACCCAACTCTGCCTTATCTGCTCATCTAGGCAATGGTGTAAAATAATCATGGGACAGAATCAGCAGGAAAACTCTGGCAACATGAATAATTTGAGTAACTCAACTCCCCCAAGGAACGACATGGCAGATACAACAGTAGATCTCATTCATAAACAAATGGCTGAGATGTCAGAAATTGAATTCAGAACTTGGATGGGAAATAAGATTGGAATTAGAAATTTAAGGAGCATTTCAAAAGTTGTCTCAAGAATTTAATGAATTCAAAGACAAAATCACCAAAGATTTTGACACATTGAGACAAGAATTTGCAGCCCTCAAAGATCTGAGAAAAACAATAGAATCCCTTGGTAACAAAATGGACCAAGCAGAATAAAGAATTTCTGACATTGAAGACAAAGCTTTTAAACGCTCCCAAATGCTCAAAGAGGAAGAGAAGTGGAGAGCCAAAACAGATCACTCTCAGAGAGCTCTGGGATAATTTGAAGAAAACTAATATTCACCTTGCAGGAATCCCAGAAGGTGACAAGGTGGCTTCAAAAGGTGCAGATGCTCTACTCCATGAAATAATCAAAGAGAACTTCCCAGACATGCCAAGAGATTGTGAAATTCAGATAACAGGCAGTTTCAGAACTGCAGCACTACTCAATCCAAATAAGATATCTCATAGACACATTATAATTAACTTCACCAGGGCAAATATGAAGGAGAAAATTCTGAAAGCAGCCAGATGTAAGAAAACCATAACCTTACATGGGGAAGAATGTAAGAAGGACTACAGATCTCCCTGCTGAAAACTTTCAAGTTCGAAGAAGGTAGTTATCAACTTTTAATCTCCTAAAACAAAATAACTTTCAACCCAGGATCCTGTATCCAGACAAACTGAGTTTCATTTATGATGGAGAAATTAAATACTTTAATGACATTCACATGTTGAAGAAATTTGCCATAACTAACCAGCTCTCCAGGATATTCTCAGACCTATCCTCCATAATGACCAGTGCAATCCTCCACCACAAAAGTAAACCCACTCAGAAATTTTTTATCAAATTCCAACTTCCACAGTGGTGAAAGGACTAAAAATGTCCACTAGGCTTTAAAAAACTCAATACCCAAAATTCTACCAGGCTTATCAACATTCTCAATTAATGTGAATGGTTTAAATTGTCCTCTAAAGAGGCACGGATTGGCTGACTGAATACAAATCTCAGGCCAGATATCTGCTGCATACAAGAATCTCATCTTACCTTAAAAGATAAATATAGAGTGAAGGGATGGTCATCTATATTCCAGGCAAATGGAAATCAGAAAAAAAGCAGGTGTTGCAATTTTATTTGTAGATACAATAGGCTTTAAACCAACATGAGTAAAGAAAGATGAGGATGGACACTTCATATTTCATAAGGCAGGGGTTCTCAAACTTTTTAAACAGGGGGCCAGTTCACTGTCCCTCAGATGGTTGGAGGGCCAGACTATAGTTTAAAAAAAAAAAAAAAAAAAAACTATGAACAAATTCCTATGCGCACTGCACATATCTTATTTTGAAGTAAAAAAACAAAAAGGGAACAAATACAATCACACCGCCTCATGTGGCCTGTGGGCCACAGTTTGAGGACCCCTGCTTAAGAGTAACACTCAACACGATGAGATTTCGATTATTAACATTTATGTACCCAACCAGAATGCACCTCAATTTATAAGAGAGACTCCACCAGATATGAGCAACTTGATTTTTTCCCCCACCACAATAGTTGGAGATTTTAGCACTCCTCTGGCAGTGTTGGACACATCCTTCAATAAGAAACTCAGGAAAGAAATTTTAGATTTAAACTTAACCATTTGACAAACGGATTTAACAGACATCTACAGAACATTTCATCCTAACAAAATTGAATACACATTCTTCTCATCACCCCATGGAACATTCTCCAAAATTAATCACATCTTAGGTCACAAGTCTAACCTCAGCAAATTTAAAAGAATAGAAATTACTCCAAGCATCTGCCCGGACCATCATAGAATAAAAGTTGAACTCAATAACAATAGGAATCTGCATACTCATAAAAAAAAAAAAACATGGAAACTAAATAACCTTATGCTGAATGATAACTGGGTCATAGATGAGATTAAAAAAGAAATTAACAAATTTTTGGAACAAAATGATAATGAAGACATGAAATACCAGAACCTCTGGGATACCGCAAAGGCAGTCCTAAGAGGGAAATTTATAGCACTGCAAGCCTTCCTCAAGAGACTGGAAGGAGAGGAAGTTAACAACGTAATGGGAAATCTCAAGCAACTGGAAAAGGAAGAACATTCCAACCTGAAACCCAGCAGAAGAAAAGAAATAATCAAAATTAGAACAGAATAAGTGAAATTGAAAACAAAGGATTATACAACAGATCAATAAATCAAAAAGTTGGTTTTTTGAAAGGGTCAATAAAATAGATAAACCTTTGGCTAACCTAACCAGGAAAAAAAGAGAAAAATCTCCAATTTCATCAATCAGAACTGGCAAAGACGAAATAACAACAGACTCCTCAGAAATTCAAAAAAAGTCCTTCATGAATATTACAAGAAACTCTATTCTCATAAACACAAAAATGTGAAGAAAATAGACCAATACTTGGAAGAATGCCACCTTCCAAGACTTAGCCAGGATGAAGTGGAAATGTTGAACAGGCCTATATCAAGTTGTGAAATAGCATAAACTATACAAAATCTCCCTATAAAGAAAAGCCTGGGACCAGATGGCTTCACATCAAAATTCTACCAAACCTTTAAAAAGAAACTAGTACCCATTACTCAACCTTTTCAAAAATACAGAAAAAGAATACTACCCAACACATTCTATGAAGCAAACATCACCTTGATCCCCAAACCAGGAAAAGACCCAACAAAAAAAGAAAATTATAGACCTATATCACTAATGAATATTGATGCAAAAATATTCAACAAGATTCTAATAAACAGAATCCAGCAACACACCAAACAAATTATACACCATGAACAAGGGGGGGTTTGTCCCAGGGTCTCAAGGCTGGTTCAATATACAAAAATCCATAAATATAATTCAACACATAAATTAAAAAACAAAGATCATGTAACTCTCTCAATTGATGCAGAAAAAGCTTTTGATAATATCCAGCATCGTTTCATGATCAGAACACTTAAGAAAATTGGTATAGAAGGGACATTTCTTTTTTTTTTTGTAGAGACAGAGTCTCACTTTATGGCCCTTGGTAGAGTGCTGTGGCATCACACAGCTCACAGCAACCTCCAGCTCCTGGGCTTAAGCAATTCTCTTGCCTCAGCCTCCCGAGTAGCTAGGACTACAGGCGCCCGCCACAACACCTGGCTATTTTTTTGTTGCAGTTTGGCCAGGGCTGGGTTTGAATCTGCCACCCTCGGCATATGGGGCCAGCGCCCTACTCACTAAGCCACAGGTGCCACCCAGAAGGGACATTTCTTAAACTGATAGAGGCCATCTACAGCAAACGCACAGCCAATATCGTATTGAATGGAGTTAAATTGAAATCATTTCCATTCAGATTAGGAACCAGGCAAGGTTGCCCATTGTCTCCACAGCTTTTCCACATTGTAATGGAAGTCTTAGCCATTGCAATTAGGCAAGAAAAAGTGATCAAGGGTATCACTATAAGGTCAGAGGAGATCAAACTTTCACTGTTCACAGACGATACGATCGTATATCTGAAAACACCAGGGATTCTACTACAAAACTCTTAGAAGTGATCAAGAAATACAGCAGCATCTCAGGTTACAAAATCAACACTCATAAATCAGTAGACTTTATATATACCAAAAATAGTCAAGTTGAAAACACAGTCAAGGACTCTATTCCATTCACAGTAATGTCGAAGAAGATTAAATATTTGGGAGTTAAAAAAATATATATTTGGGAGTTTACCTAACAAAGAATGTGAAAGATCTCTATAAAGAGAACTATGAAACTCTAAGAAAAGAAATAGCTGAAGATGTTAAAGGGGAAAAAATACCATGCTCATGGCTGGGAAAAATCAACATTGTTAAAATGTCCATAATACCCAAAGCAATATACAATTTTAATGCAATCCCTATTAAAGCTCCACTGTCATACTTAAAACATCTCAAAAAATAATACTTCGTCTTATATGGAATCAGAAAAAACCTCAAACAGCCAAGACATTACTCAGAAATAAAAACAAAGCAGGAGGAATCACGCTACCACACCTCAGATTATACTATAAATCAATAGTGATCAAAACAGCATGGTACTGGCACAAAAACAGAAAAGTAGATGTATGGAACAGAATGGAGAACTAAGAGATGAACCCAGCTACTTACCATTATTTGATCTTCAATAAGCCAATTAAAAACATTCAGTGGGGAAAAGATTCCCTATTTAACAAACGGTGCTGGGTGAACTGTCTGGCGATCTGTAGAAGACTGAAACTGGACCCACACCTTTCAACATTAACTAAGATAGACTCTCAATGGATTAAAGATTTAAACTTAAGACATGAAACTATAAAAATACTAGAAGAGAGTGCAGAGAAAACTCTTGAAGATATTGGCCTGGGTGAATATTTTATGAGGAAAACCTCCCAGGCAATTGAAGCAACACCAAAAATACATTATTGGAATCTCATCAAAATAAAAAGCTTCTGCACAGCCAAAAGCACAGTAAGTAAAGCAAATAGAAAGCCCTCAGAATGGGAGAAGATATACGCCAGTTATGTCTCCAAAAAATGTTTAATAACCAGAATCCACCCAGAACTCAAACATATTAGCAAGAAAAGAACAAGTGATCCCATCACAGGCTGGGTAAGGGACTTGAAGAGAAACTTCTCTGAAGAAGGCAGACCCAAGGCCTACAGACACATGAAAAAAATGCTCATCATCCTTAATCATCAGAGAAATGCAAATCAAAACTACTTTGAGATATCAGCTAACCCCAGTAAGATTAGCCCATATCACAAAATCCCAAGACCAGGGATGTTAGCGTGGATGTGGAGAAAAGGAAACACTTCTACACTGCTGGTGGGAATGCAAACTAATATGTTCCTTTTGGAAAGATGTTTGGAGAACACTTAGAGAACTAAAAATAGACCTGCCATTTGATCCTACAATTCCTCTACTTCGTATATATCCAGAAGACCAAAAATCACAGTATAACAAAGATATTTGTACCAGAACGTTTATTGCAGCCCAATTCATAATTGCTAAGTCATGGAAGAGGCCCAAGTGCCCATCAACGCACGAATGGATTAATAAATTGTGGTATATGTACACTATGGAATATTATGCAGCCTTAAAGAAAGATGGAGACTTTACCTCTTTCATGTTTACATGGATGGAGCTGGAACATATTTTTCTTAGCAAAGTATCTCAAGAATGGAAGAAAAAGTGTTCATTTTACACAGCCCTAGTACAAAACAAATTTATAGCTTTCATATGAAAGCTACAACCTAACTATAGCCCAAGAAGAAGGGGAAAGGGGAGAGGTAGGTTAGGGGAGGGGGGAGGATGGGAGAGAGGGTAATTGGTGAGACCACACCTATGGTGCATCTTACAAGGGTACATGTGAAATTTACTAGGTGTAGAATATAAATGTCTGCACACAATAACTAAGAAAATGCCGTGAAGGCTATGTTAACCAGTTTGATGAATATATTTCAAATGGTATATAAAACCAGCACATTGTACCCCATAATCACATTAATGTATACAGCTATGGTTTAATTTTTAAGACAAAGTGAAAACTGAAAATTCTTCCCAGGTAAACAAAACATTTGCATTGTTAGGCCTCTTAATATTCCCTGGTACAAGATACTTCTCAATTTCTTCAATCATCCCAAACTGATGGGCACCTCTTTTGTCACAGGGCTTTCCTTAGTACAATGCTGTCATGAACATGGTTTCCTAAGGGCCTCCAGAGCCTGAGCAGCACAACCTCAAGGTGGAGGGAAAGGTGACTATGGGAATGAGAAAGGGCACAGGCTTCATCTCACCTGAGAAAATGTGCTCTCTTTAGCATTTTAAAATGGAAACTAATGCAAACTACACAAGCACTTTTAAGATAAGCCTGAGCTTTGTTCCCAGGATCTCTGCTCTGTCATGCACAGAAAGCATAGGGGAAGAAGCAAGAAGGTCTCACAGGAGCTTTCCCTGGGAGGGACTAGCAAGTTAGCTACCACTGGGGAAGCAGCCCATCAGTCTAGAGAAAGAGCCAATCACCTTACGTTGACCAGATCCCTGTAGTCACAGCCAGCCTGTGTCTTGCATGCACCCTTCCCTGATGCTTACCTGCTGTCCTGGGCTCACTGAGAGGCCCCAGAAGTCATGCTTACACCCAAGTTGGGTGAGACCCGTCATGAGGTTGGGGGCTTTCCTCTGTCCATACCCCACTTAATAAATCAAAGTCTTTTTCTCATTTTTCAAAAATATCAACTATCTGTTTCCTAAGTAAGAAGTTACCAGCCAAAGAATAAAGCTTTTTCTGTAGAGTGTTATCTACCCACACTCCTTGTAAGGATCGTCAGCCTTTCTAGGAAAATAATAATAAAATTCTAACTCATAGTTTTTCAGTAAGCACAAAACAAACCAATCCCTCAGCCAGCTGTCTTTCTCTTGACAGCAGCCTCCCTGCCCCACCCCCCATGGATTTCAGTTTTCATAGCCATTGAGGAACTCAGCAAGTCAAAAAGGAAATGTTAATTCTTTCCCTTTATGGAAACCACCTGAATCACCTGCAATTAGCTTTTTGCCCCCCTCCCCTTCAACATTCAGCTGGCCACGTGACCTCAACTGTGGGCATTCCTTCTTTCTTCCTTTAGGGATGTCCCACAGTTTCTTGCTCCCTTCTCTCTCTCTCCTTCTAAAATGAAGTCTAAATATTTATATCCTAATCTTCACCCAGAGAATTTCTTCCCTTGTCATATACCAGCTCCTGTTGGATGTTCTCACCCTACCACTCCCTGTGTAAATATTGAAAGGTTCTGGACCCAAGAAAGAAAGAGTATCCCAAAGCACGAAACAAAGGAAAATGGAATCTCCATTCTGTAAAAATAACGTGGTCCTTATTTCCACATGGATGCAGATGGGGTGAAATCAAGAAAGGAATTCCACACGTGGGTTATGATGGATGGAAATTTAAAGGGTCAGGGAGGGCAGCAATTGGCGGCATTCCTACTTCCTGGGAGGGACATGAGTCTGATCCTTCCTGGGCGGGTCATGAACCTGACCTTGCCATGGCGGGGTAGGTCTATTTGGGCAGGTACACCCAATTCTCTTTAGCATTTTAGCTGACCAAAATGTCAGCACTCATCTTCTTCTGGCAGCCCTATGTCTCCCTCAGTCACCACTAATACCAACCATCCTCTCCACACACTCAAGCCAAAGCCAAACTCCACCCCTGTGCAGTGCCACCTTCTCCTCCCCACTGAGGCTTCCCCAAGGGCTGTCCTGGCAGAATACCCCCCACAGAGGGATCTTCAGGCTGGCCTCAGACTGCAAAAGGTCAGCCAGCTCATCAAAGGACAAGGTCTGGACCCCTGACCAGTAGCTCAGGACTCATTCCTCGACATCACCTCTGGTCTCCCATCCTGCTGAGTGCTCTCAAACAAGTCACCTGGAGTCCAATCTGTCCTCATGTGTAGGATAATATTTAGAAATAAATATATCCTACATCAAGCACACAAAGTGAACTCAGTGTGAGTTTAAAATGACTTGCTTTTCTTCCAGAGGCTTAAGGGACCTGGGCCACCCTGGGACACATGCAGAGTCAGCTTGCCTGGAGTTAAAAATTCCACAACTCCATTCTCTGAAGCTGTGCACCCTGTGAAGCCTGAGATCAAAGGGCATACCACCCTTCCTCAGAGATATGGACCAGAGGGTTGACATATGTTAACAACATATTGTCAGAGGTCTATAGGTATCTGCCCTGAGGGAAAGACACAGTCGTTACTTCATACTGAGTAAACTGAGTGAACGCTTGAAGATAGTCTTCCATTAACTATGTCCCCCGTGGCTACTTTGTTCTTTGTGATCTTTATTTAGATACCTGCCCAGAGATTAGTCAGTGTTTAGAAGAAGAGGTTTACTACAAAAGTGATCCTATTGACATGATAACAAAATATTTCCTTTCAAGTTAATTTCAAATAGGTAAAATAAGACAATAATGGAACTAACAGATGATAGATTAAGTGTATACGAGACTAGAAAAGTATAAAATCTAAACCCTGAATAAAGAATTTCGCTACACACCATCCCACTTTGTGTAGTCTGTTTCTTGACTTCATAATTACAGGAGCGAGTTTACACCCACGGCAAAGCTGCTGTTCATTCGCGTCTCCAGTCACACAACACTCATGGCCAAACTGTTTTTCAGATTCCCAGAAAAGAGAACATTCAACATTGCTTGATCCCCCTTCTCCACCTAGTAATGGAGAAAGTCATTTCAAAAAGTGATTAAATGAATTCCGTAGTCAGAAAAGCCTCACATGGAATCCAGATCTGGGCACCTTCTCTGGGGAGTGGTGGGGAGAGACAGGGCAGCTATTTTCTGATGTGGGAGGACAGTCAGGCATCCAGGAAAGGAAGGTTGGAGAGAATTTCTGAATTGTTTTTTCCCTGACTTGCCACCTGTGGTAAAGAGCAGAGCCACCAGTCCAGCCCTGCAGGTTCTGCGACAGAGTGTGGAGGCAGCCTGAAAGTGGGCTGGAGAGAGGACCAAACAGCACAGGGCACACTGGTGGTCCACAGGCTCACTTCTACACCTTCCTCCTTCCTCCTCCTCTATAAATCTACTGCCCAATTCTTGGTAAAAGAAAAAATATAACAAGATGGTGGGTGGGGTAGTCACAATGCCTCATTTAGAAGGATAAAATTGCAGGCAATATTTATTGCATTCATGATCTGAGGAAGAGAATAACAGGAGAGGCAACAACCCAGCTACTAAATCCCTGAGAGGAAAAGCTGGGGAGGAGATGCCTAGACAGACTTGGAAAAGCTCTGACAGATTTTGGGGATCTGTAAGTCCAAACAGAGGAATAGGGCTATGAGTGCCCCAATCTTCTCCTCTGGCTGACTTTGGGGCTGTGCACAGCAGGAAGTGAAGTCTAAGGCAGACTGGCCAACTGCCTGCACTACTACCTCAGGCCAGTCCCCTGTGCAAAGACCCAGCATATACTAGGAGGCTTATTATTCCAGCCATTTAGTGACACCTCTGCCCAACAACAACCTGACACTGAGCTAACAGAGCACACAGTTCACTAGCCACACACAACAAAGAATACAAGTATAGCAGATAGTTCAGAAATGTAACTAAACAAATTTTGTTTTTAATGACAGCAAAGACCAACAATAAACAGCCCTGTCACAGGGAACAATTGGATTTCCAGAGTTGCCACATGACAGATGCAGACAATCCCCAACTTATAGTGGTTCAACTTAGAATTTCTTCACATTACAATCACACAAAACCAATACACAATCAAGTAGAAACCACACTTTGAGTACCCAAATCTTCATGCTCTTTTTCATTTTCAGCATTGTATCCAATAGGATACATAAGACTTTCAATTCTTTCTCATAAAATGGCTTTATGTTAGATGATTTTGCCCAATTATAGGCTGGTGTAAGTGTTCTGAGAACATTTAAGGCAGGCTAAGTTAAATGATGATGTTTGGTAGGTTAGGTGTATTAAATGTATTTTAAATCTACAATATTTTTAACTTAGAATGGGTTTATCTAAGAATGGGGACATAACTCCACTGTAAGTCAAGAAACATCTGTGTATCATTTTAAATGACCAATAGTCAACACAAAATTAGAAGACACGCAAAGAAACAAGAATATGTGATTTATACACAAAACAAGAAAATCAATCAGTACAAAATATCACCAAGGAATCCCAGGCTCACTCAACAAAGACTTAAATTGTCTGATTTAAATATATGGGATTACACACTCATATAAATGATAAAACAAAAATATAGTTTAGCAAGGAGGAGGGGAGAGAAGGGGGCTGGGTGATTGGTGAGAGGAGGGAGGGCATTTCCTGAGATCTCATCTAATGTAGACAATGCGAGGGTATATTTCAAAATAACTAAGAGTAATTTTAAATGTCTTACCACAAAAAAATAACTAAGTGAGGTGATGGTTATGTTAATCAGTCCCACATTATATATCAAATCATCGTATTGTATTCCATAAGTGTATACGGTTATGATTTTAAATGAAAATTAAATAAATAAATAAATTTAGAGAACTAAAGAAACCCAATTATGAAGAACTAAAGAAAAGTATAAGATCAATGTAACAAGTAGAGAATATCAGTAAAGATAGAAATTATAACGTAAAACTAAGTAAAAATCAGAGTTGAAGAATGTAATAACAAAAAATGTAAAAGAGGATGGGCAGAGGGAGGGTGATTGGTGGGATTACACCTGCGGTGCATCTTACAAGGGTACATGTGAAATTTAGTAAATGTAGAATATAATTGTCTTAACACAATAACTAAGAAAATGCCAGGAAGGCTATGTTAACCAGTGTGATGAAAATGTGTCAAACTGTTTATAAAACCAGTGTATGGTGCCCCATGATCACATTAATGTACACAGCTATGATTTAATATTAATAAAAAAGAGCAAAAAAATGTAAAAAATCACTTAGAAGGGCTCAACAACAGATATGAACAGGCATAAAAATGATCAGTGAACTTAAATATTTGTGAATTTAAATTATCTAGTCTAAGGAATAGAAATTTAAAAAGTGAAGAAATAAAAACAAATCTTCAGAGACATGTTGGATACTGTCAGCCGTACCAATATATGTATAATGAATTTCTAGAAAGAGAAAAGAGAAGAAATGTTAACAGCCAAGTGTCCAATTTTTTTCCTGCTTTCTTGATGTATAATTGACAAGGAAAAATGCTAAGTATTCAAGGAATACAAAGTGATTATTTGAGCTGACTGCCACAAATTAATTATTAATGCATCCATCACTCCACCTAGGGTAATGGGGGGGGCATTAAACCCTTAAGTACTGCACTCAGTTTATGTAAAGTAAATAATATGATATGATAGGATTATCTTTAATCTATAGTCACCATTCTATGCATTAGATACCCAGAACTTATTGATCTTATAAATGAACATTTATGCCCTTTGACCAACCTCTTCCCAGCCCCTGGCAACCACCATTCTACTCTCTGCTTCTATGAGATCAGTTCCTACCAATTTCACATATAAGTGATAATGCTGAATTTTTTATTCTATGTCTGGCTGATTTTACTTGGCATAAAATCCTTGTAGATCTATACACCACACTTTCTTCATTCTTCTGTTGACAGACCCTAAGTGGTTTTCATATCTTTGCTACTGTAAATGGTGCTATAATGAACATGGCTATGCAAGTATCATTTTGAGATGGATGCTGATTTCACTTTCATTGGAAATAAACCCAGAAGAGGGATTATTGGTTGTTCCATCATTAACCTTGTGAGGAACTTCCATGATGTTTTTCATAATAGTTGTACCAATTTACATGCCCAACTATAGTATACGAGTGTGCCCTCTTCTCCACGTCCTTGCCAACACTTGTTATCTCTTGTATTTTTTATAAGGCACCCTGAGATAACAGCTTATGCTGATTTGGATCCCTAATGATGAGCGATATTGACCTTTTCATATACCTGTGGCCATCTGTATATTTTCTTTGGGAAAATGCCTTTTCTGGGCCTTTGCCCATTTTTTTTTTATTAAATCATAGCTGTGTACATTAATGCAATTATGCGGTGCCATGCACTGGTTTTATATAAAATTTAAAATATTTTCATCAAACTGGTTAACATAGCCTTTCTGGCTGTTTCTTAGTTATTGTGTTAAAACATTAATATTCCACATTTATTAAGTTTCAGATGTACCCTTGTAAGATGCACCATAGGTGTGGTCCAACCAATTATCCTCCCTCCACCAAGCCTCCCCCCTCCACTCCCTTTCCCCTTTCCCCATATTCTTAGGGTATAATTGGGTTATAGCTTTCATATGAAAAATATAAATTAGTTTCATAGTAGGGCTAAGTACATTGGATACTTTTCTTCCATTCTTGAGATACTTTGCTAAGAAGAGTATGTTCCAGCTCCATCCATGTAAACATGAAAGAGGTAAAGTCTCCATCTTTCTTTAAGGCTGCATAATATTCCATGGTGTAGATATATTACAATTTATTAATCCATTTGTTTGTCAATGGGCACTTGGGCTTCTTCCATGATTTAGCAATTATGAATTGCACTGCAATAAACATTCTGGTAAAATATCTTTGTTATACTGTGATTTCTGGTCTTCTGAATATATACCTAGTAGAGAAATTGTAGGATTGAATGGTGGTCTATTTTTAGATCCCTAAGCGTTCTCCAAACATCTTTCCAAAAGGAATGTAGTAGTTTACATTCCCACCAGCAGTGTAGAAGTGTTCCCTTTTCTCCACATCCATGCCAACATCTGTGGTCTTGGGATTTAGTGATATGGGCTAATCTTACTGGACTTAGATGATTATCTCAAAGTGGTTTTGATTTGCATTTCTCTGATGACTAAGGATGATGAGCATTTTTTCATGTGTCTGTAGGCCATGTGCCTGTCTTCTTCACAGAAGTTTCTCTTCAGTCCCTTGCCCACCCTGAAATGGGCTAATGTTCTTTTCTTGCTAATACGTTTGAGTTCTCTGTGGATTCTAGTTATTAAACCTTTGTCGGAGACATAACCTGCAATATTTTCTACCATTCTGAGGGCTATCTGCTTGCTTTACGTACTGTGTTCTTGGCTGTGCAGAAGCTTTTTAGTTTGATCAGGTCCCAATAGTGTATTTTTGATGCTGCTTCAATTGCCTGGGGGGTCTTCCTCATAAAATATTCTCCCAGGCCGATTTCTTCAAGAGTTTTCCCTGCACTTTCATCTATTATTTTTATAGTTTCATGTCTTAAGTTTAAATCTTTAATCCACTGAGATTATAGGTGGATCCAGTTTCAGTCTTCATCAGGTTGCCAGCCAGTTCACCCAGCACCATTTGTTAAATAGGGAATCTTTTCCCCACTAAATGTTTTTAATTGGCTTGTCAAAGATCAAATAACGGTAAGTAGCTGGGTTAATCTCTTAGTTCTCTATTCTGATACATACATCTACCTCTCTGTTTTTGTGCCAGTACCATGCTGTCTGTTTATAGCATAGTCCGAGGTCTTGTAGCATGATTCCTCCTGCTTTGTTTTTATTTCTGAGTAATGTCTTGGCTATTCAAGGTTTTTTCTGATTCCACATAAAACGAAGTATAACAGTGGAGCTTTAATAGGGATTGCATTAAAATTGTATATTGCTTTGGGTAGTATGGACATTTTAACAATGTTGATTCTTCCCAGCCATGAGCATGGTATGTTTTTCCATTTGTTAACATCTTCAGCTATTTCTTTTCTTAGCATTTCATAGTTCTCTTTATAGAGATCTTTCATGTCCTTTGTTAGATAAACTCCCAAATATTTCATCTTCTTTGGCACTACTGTGAACAGAATAGAGTTCTTAACTGTTTTTTCAGCTTGACTATTGTTGGTATATATAAAGGCTACTGATTTATGAGTGTTGATTTTGTAATCTGAGATGCTGCTGCTATATTCCTTGATCACTTCTAAGAGTTTTGTAGTAGAGTCCCTGGTGTTTTTCAGATATACAAGCATGTCATCTGCGAAGACTGAAAGTTTGATCTCTTCTAATCCTATATGGATACACTTGATCGCCTTTTCTTCCCTAATTTCAGTGGCTAAAACTTCCATTACAATGTTAAAGAGCAGTGGAGACAATGGGCAACCTTGCCTGGTTCCAGATCTGAGTGGAAATGATTTCAATTTAACTCCATTCAACGCAATATTGGCTGTGGGTTTGCTGTAGATGGCCTCAATCAGTTTAAGAAATGTCCCTTCTACACTGTATCATACAGTTACTACAAAAAAAAAAAAGAAATGTCCCTTCTATACCAATTTTCGTAAGTGTTCTGATCATGAAGGGATGCTGGATATTATCAAAAGTTTTTTCTGCATCAGTTGAGAGAATCATATGGTCTTTGTTTTTTAATTTGTTTATGTGCTGAATTATATTTATAGATTAATGTACATTGAACCAGCCTTGAGACCCTGGGATAAAACCGACTTGGTCATGGTATATAATTTTTTTGATGTGTTGCTGGATTCTGTTTGTTAGGATCTTTTTGAATATTTTTGCATCAATATTCATTAGTGATATTGGTCTATAATTTTCTTTTCTTGTTGGGTCTTTTCCTGGTTTGGGGATCAAGATGATGTTTGCTTCATAGAATGTGTTGGGTAGTATTCCTTCTTTTTCTATATTTTGGAAATGGTTGAGTAATATAGGTACTAGTTCCTCTTTAAAGGTTTGGTAAAATTCTGACGTGAAGCCATCTGGTCCCAGGCTTTTCTTTTTAGGGAGATTTTGTATAGTTGATGCTATTTCAGAACTTGATATAGGCCTGTTCAACATTTCCACTTGATTCTGGCTAAATCTTGGAAGTGGGGGAAGGGCCAGTAACCTGTGATTTAACAAGGTGTTCAGTGGATTTTAAAGTGAATTAAAATTTGAGAACTATGGATTCCAGACAATTCTCAACTTGGCCTGGAAGGAAATCAAGGCCCAGAACAAAAGATATTGACAGACTAGAATGGGCTACAAGCTTCCACTCAATGAAATCTGTGGATTAAAATAGAAATGTGAGGAGGCAAGATGGCTGACTGGAGTCAGCTTTCCACAGAGGCTCCTATCCAGATGGAGAGTTAGTTAAAGGACAGAAGTTTAGCAAGTAAGCCAGTGGATTGGAGCCTAGTCAAGAGAGAAGGTTGAAGAACCCACATCAACAATGCTGAGGTGAGCTGCGACCCCAAGGATACAAACAAAAGGCACAAAATCCATCGCCAAGTAGACAGGAGTCCCCTCCCCCATGAGAATGTCTCACAGTACTCCATACAAACAAGCGAGCAGAGTTCAAAAGCCCTCCCATTTTATCCCATGGCAGAGACCCTCTAAAAACTGGACTTCCTTCCCCTACTAAGGTGCCAGCACTCTCCTGCCAGGCATAAAACTGTATAAAACTGTATATATTCTCTACCTGCAATTCTGAACTCCCAGCACTCCCCTCCACTCTCACCCTGAGGTCTGGAAGCCTGTCCTCCATGGAGTCCAGATTCTTGGGTATTTTCTTGAAAGGTGTGGACAGGGCATGGACTGCTGCTGGTCAGTGCTCATTCTGCAGCATGGGAGTAAGGAGAGGAAGGTCAGCTGAGAGGGAACAATACAGGAGAGGTGGTGCCCTGAGGCACAGAGCAGCAGCCTCAGCAGCAACAAAGGGCTCAAACCCCTGGATATTCGGGAGTCACACCCCCTGTCTCTCTTGGCAACTAGAAGAGGCTGGGCATCTTCTCCAGTGGCAGCCACTGGCAGAACAGATGTGGGATGGAAACGCAGGCCCCATGAGTAAAGGGTATGCCTGAGGCAGTACAGGCCTGGTTGGAGCACAGGAACTAGAATACACATGCAGAGATGACAACTCCCAGGGCAGGGCTGTCCCAGAGGACTGCTTTACTGAGCCTAAGACACATCCAGCCCTCAGGGGATCATAGCTGAGACAAAGATAGGCAGACAGAGGCTGGAACTGACAGCTAACTGTTCTGCCCCAATACAAACTGCAGCCAAGACCGGGCAGCGGCACAGACCAGGACTGAGTTGCAGTTTCTGTGAACTCAAACAGTGTCTGATCTGCAGGGGAATATAGCCAGGACAGAAACAAATTCTGTGAAATTGTTCTGTTCTGTCAGCAACATCAATCAGGGGTGGGGCTGGAACTGAGTGAACCACCACAGACTCCATTAAGCACCTGAGGTTGTCAGGCCTCAACTCCCCCTACCAGATAGTGGCAGAGAGCAGTGACCTGGATGAGAAGACATAGATCTCCCTATGACTCAGGTAGGCACAAACACCTGGAGCATCTGCTCATTGGAGGGAACTAGGTCACAGCTCTGCGGGGTTACCAGTGACTGGGTGTGACAGAGGTCCAAGGTGGGGAAGGAGGCATCAACATTCCCAGACAAATTTATTTGCTGGGTGGGTCCTCTGACCTCATGGAGCACCAGAGTGAGTCATATTGAGCTGCCAGCAGACCCCTGCTATCTAGTTGCTGGAGACCTTTTGAACTCTCCCACCTGAGACCAGTGCTAACTGAAACAATTGATTTGAACCTCTTGACTAGGCCAATCACCCAAGGACTATCCAAGTGGTACCCTGGGTGAGTGGTTGTGGGAAGGTTTGAGTTTCCTTTTCCAGTAGTTGCCTGTGGGGGACAGGGTGGCTTAATTATCCACAGCTGAGACTTCAACACAGCGTAACTGATTCATTAGGGTAGGATGGAGACCAGCTGAAAACAAGACAGAGCCACTTAGCCCCACCACACCAAGCAGGTCCCGAATTTCTCAGGCCATAACACTATACGGGTCCTTGGCAAAACTCTAGGGGAAAAGGAACAGACACCAGTCCCAGCTTTTGGGCAAAGGGCTGGCTAATCACTACTCCTGGAGCCCCCAACCCAACTTCTCTTTATCTTCTCACCTAGTCAAATGGTGCAAAAAAATCATGGGATGGAATCAGCGGGAAAATTCCGGTAACATGAATAACCAGAGTAGATCAACCCCCTCCCCACCAGGGAGAGATATGGCAGACACAACTGAAGATCCCATTCATAAATGCCTGAGATGTCAGAAATTGAATTCAGAATTCAGATTGCAAACAAGATTAATAGAATAGAGGATAAGTTGGAAGTAGAAATTCAAGGTGCCTTTCAAAAGTCGTCTCAAGAATTCAATGAATTTAAAGACAAAACCACCAAAGATTTTCACATTGAAGCAAGAATTTGCACTCCTCAAAGATCTGAAAAATACAGTGGAATCCCTCAGTAACAGACTGGAGCAAGCAGAAGAAAGGATTTCTGACATTGAAGACAAAGCTTTTGAACGCTCCCAAACTCTCAAAGAGGAAGAGAAATGGAGAGCAAAAAAATGGATCATTCTCTCAGAAAGCTCTGGGATAATTCAAAGAAAACTAATATTTGCCTCATAGGAATCCAGAAGGCAATGAACTGGCTTTGCAAGACACAGAGGCTCTTCTCCATGAAATTATGAAAGAGAACTTTCCATACATGCCAAGAGATTGTGAAATTCAGATAGCAGACAGTTTTCAGAACCTCAGCACAACTCAACCTGAATACGACATCCCCCAGGCACATCATAATTAACTTCACTAAAGTTAATATGAAGGAGAAAATTCTGAAAGCAGCCAGACGTAAGAAAACCATAACCTCCAAGGGGAATATATTAGAATGACTGCAGATCTTTCTGCTGAAACCTTTCAAGCTAGAAGAGGATTGTCATTGACTTTTAATCTCCTAAAACAAAAATAACTTTCAACCCAGGATCCTGTATCCAGCTAAACTGAGTTTCATTTATGATGGAGAAATTAAATACTTTAATGACATTCACATGTTGAAGAAGTTTGCCATAACTAAACCAGCTCTCCAGGATAATGACCAGTGCAATCCTCCACCACCAAAGTAAACTCACTCAGAAACTTTTGATCAAACTCCAACTTCCACAGTGTTGAAAGGATTAAAAATGTCCACTGGACTTTTGAAAAACTCAATACCCAAAATTCTACCAGGCTTATCAATATTCTCCATTAATGTGAATGGCTTAAATTCTCCTCTAAAGAGGCACAGGTTGGCTGACTGGAGACAAAAACTCAGGCCAGACATCTGATGCATACAAGAATCTCATCTTACCTTAAAAGATAAATATTGACTCAGGGTGAAGGGATGGTCATCTATATTCCAGGCAAATGGAAATCAGAAAAAAGCAGGTGTTGCAATTCTATTCACAGATACAATAGGTTTTAAACCAACAAACGTAAGGAAGGATAAGGATAATCACTTCATATTTGTTAAGGGTAATACTCAATATGTTGAGATTTCAATTATTAATATTTATGCACCCAACCAGAATGTACCTCAATTTATAAGAGAAACTCTAACAGACATGAGCAACATTATTTCCTCCAGTTCCATAAGTGTTGGAGATTTCAACACTCCTTTGAAGTGTTGGATAGATCCTCCAATAAGAAACTCAGCAAAGAAATTTTAGATTTAAACTTAACCATTCAACATTTGGATTTAACAGACATCTACAGAACATTTCATCCTAACAAAACTGAACACACATTCTTCTCATCAGCATACAGAACATACTCCAAAATTGATCACATCTTAGGTCACAAGTCTAACCACAGTAAAATTTAAAGAATAGAACTTATTCCTTGCATCTTCTTGAACCACCATGGAATAAAAGTTGAACACAGGAACAACAAGAATCTGCATACTCATACAAAAACATGGAAGCTAAATAACTTTATGTTGAATGATAGCTAGGTCATAGATGAGATTAAGAAGGAAATTACCAAATTTTTGGAACAAAACAATAATGAAGACATGAATTATGAGAACCTCTATTGCAAAGGCAGTCCAAAGAGGGAAATTTATAGCACTGCAAGCCTTCCTCAAGAGAACAGAAAGAGAGGAAGTTAACAACTTAATAGGACATCTTAAGCAACTGGAAAAGGAAGAACATTCCAACCCCAAACCCAGCAGAAAGAAAAAAATAACCAAAATGAGAGCAGAATTAAATGAAATTGAAAACGAAGGATTACACAATAGATCAATAAATCGAAAAGTTGGTTTTTTTAAAAGGTCAATAAAATAGATAAACCTTTGGCAAACCTAACCAGGAAATAAAGAGTAAAATCTCTAATTTCATCAATCAGAAATGACAAAGATGAAATAACAACAGACATTCACAGAAATTCAGAAAATTGGTGGAGAGCAAGATAGCTGCTGAGTAACAGCTTCCTTGCATCTGGGCACAATAAGTCTGGGGAGATAAGACTCCAGGCATCTCTGGCTGGTGGGATCTGCCTATAATCATCCCTTTGAGGATACAGGGAGTCAGCGAGTGACTTCTGGACCCCAAGAGGAGGACAAAAACAGTGAAAAACTGGCAAGTAATCGCATGTGTTCGATCAGTCTAATCCTGCCAACAGCTATAAGTGCAGTAGCAGCAAGACTGCAAACTGGAAAGGCCTTACCTGTGAACTGTTTTGGTGTTTTTGGATTTGGCACTCAGTTTAACTGCCTTGGGGAGAGCTTGAGCAGGAGTGCAGAGAACTTTGAGCCTGGTCTGGGACCCCAGACTGAGCCGCTAAGCCGGACGGACAGAGCTAATAGTGTTTGGCTATGGGCCACAGGGAGCCATTGTGAGAGAACTGCCCCAACAAGGTTTGCCCTAGGGGTTGCAGAGCAAGGATTGGGCAGGACCTAGTAACCTAGTGACTGAGCAGCCTACAGGCAGGGTCTGAGCCTCCTTACAGCCCTAATCCTCAGGGGCAGAGTGAGACCGGTTTTGGCACACTGGGTAAGTGGATAGCATTTCACCAGTGATTCCAGCAATAAGCACTTTCCTGGGAAAGCTTCTCCTTAGCAAGTTTAGAAGCTTAAAGTGCCTTTTAAGAGGGATGAAGAGAGACTTAGGATGTCTACCCTATGGGGTTTGAGAAATCAGCGGAGGCCTCCAGTCATATCAGCATTGTAATTAACAACTCATACCCCAGAAGACCACCTATTGACAATATTCAACAAGATATATATACTGCTTTGTTTTTGGTTGTTTTTTTGTTTGCTTGTTTGTTTTGTTTTGTTTGTTTGTTTCTTGTTTATTTTAATGATGTTGTTGTTTTGTTTTTTAATTTCAACCTTTTCTGTACAGATTTTTTCTTTTCTTTCTTCACTTTTCTAGTATAAATACAATTTCCCATTGCTGCCTTTTTCAATAACTAGAACTTCATTTTTGCTAGTGTTTCTACCCCTATTATTTGATTTTCACCCAATTTTATCCCATAAAGTTTTCTATTTGCTTCTTTTGGTTTGATTTATAGCATTTTTGTCTTTCCTCTCTACTTGGTGGAGGTAGGGTACTGTGTCTGATCAGGTTAGCAAAGAGTTGCTGACCTCAAAGGAACCACCCAACTTGGCACCCCCAGAGGTTGGGTTTTTTTAAGGTTGTGTCAAAGTACCCCACTGTACACCTATATTACTCTGTCTCCCTCTTTCTGTGCCTCTCTTCTTTTTGTCAATATTCCTTTTACCCACCCCTTTTCCTTTCTCTGTTTTCTTTTTGTTCTTTCCTTCTTTCCATCATCCCTTCTTGCTTTTCAACCTTCTCATCCTTCTGATCTTATAACAAAAGGACTCATCAAAACCTTAGTCCACAGGCATGGGAACTTAAAGAGCAAGAGGAAGTGAAAGGAAAATTAGGGCAAGGAAACAGATAAAAGATATCACCCATGAGGAAGAATCGGCAGAAAACTCCAGGCAACATGAAGAACCAGTCCAGAACAGCCCCGCCAAGGGACCACGAGGTAGCTACTGCAGAGGATTCCACCTATAAAGAAATGTTAGGAATGACAGAAAGGGAATTTAGAATACAAATGATGAAAACAATGAAGGAAATGATGGAAACAATGAAGGAAATTGCTAATAAAGTGGAAAATAACCAAAAGGAAATCCAAAACCGAATCAAATAAGAGATGAACGATATGAAGAATATAGAAAGGATATAGCAGAGCTGAAGGAACTGAAGCAGTCAATCAGGGAACTTAAAGATGCAATGGAAAGTATCAGCAACAGGTTAGACCATGCAAAAGAAAGAATTTCAGAGGTAGAAGACAAACTTCTTGAGATAACATAGATAGTAAAACAGGCAGAAAAGAAGAGAGAGAAAGCAGAACGTTCACTGTCAGAATTATGGGACCTTATGAAGTGTTCCAACATACGAGTTAGAGGAATCCCAGAAGGGGAAGAAGAATGTCCCAGAGGAATGGAAGCCATACTAGAGAATATTATAAAGGAAAATTTCCCAAATATCACCAAAGATTCTGACCCACTGCTTTCAGAGGGATATCAGACCCCAGGGCACCTCAACTCTAACCGAGGTTCTCCAAGACACATTGTGATGAACCTGTCCAAAGCCAAGACAAAAGAAAAGATTCTGCAAGCTGCCAGAAGTAAGTACCAGTTGACCTACAGGGGCAAATCCATCAAAGTGACTGCAGACTTCTCTAACGAAACTTTCCAAGCAAGAAGACAATGGTCATCTACCTTTAATCTACTTAAACAGAACAATTTCCAGCCCAGAATTTTCTATCCTGCTAAGCTAAGCTTTAAAATTGATGGAGAAATCAAATCATTTATGGATATACAAACATTGAGGAAATTCGCCACAACAAGACCAGCTCTACAGGAAATACTTCAACCTGTTCTACACACTGACCATCACAATGGATCAGCAGCAAAGTAAAAACTCAGAAATTAAAGGACAGAACCTAACCTCCACACTGATGCAAAAGATAAAACTAAGCAATGGACTCTCACAAAATAAGATGAATAGAATACTACCACACTTATCAATTATCTCCATAAATGTTAATGGCTTGAATTCCCCACTGAAGAGACATAGATTGGTTGACTGGATTAAAAAACACAAGCCATCCATTTGCTGTCTGCAAGAAACACACCTGGCTTCAAAAGACAAATTAAAGCTCCGAGTCAAGGGTTGGAAGACAATTTTTCAGGCAAATGGAATTCAGAAGAAAAGAGGAGTTGCAATCTTATTTTCAGATACATGTGGATTTAAAGCAACTAAAGTCAAAAAAGACAAAGATGGTCACTTTATCTTGGTCAAGGAAAAAATACAACAAGAAGACATTTCAATTCTAAATATTTATGCACCCAATTTAAATGCTCCCAGATTCTTGAAACAGACCTTACTCAGTCTGAGCAATATGATATCTGATAATACCATAATAACAGGGGACTTTAACACTCCTCTTACAGAGCTGGACAGATCCTCTAAACAGAAATTAAACAAAGATATAAGAGATTTAAATGAGACCCTAGAACAACTGTGCTTGATAGATGCATATAGAACACTCCATACCAAAGATAAAGAATACACATTCTTCTCATCACACCATGGAACATTCTCCAAAATTGATCATATCCTGTGACACAAAACAAAAATCAACAGAATCAAAAGAATTGAAATTTTAGGGGGAGGAGTCAGATAGCTGACTGAAGCCAGCTTTCCACAGAGGCTCCTGTCCAGAAGGAGAATTAAAGGACAAAAATTTAGCAAGTAACCTGGTGGATTTGAGCTGCACTAAGAGAGAACTTTGAAGAACACACGTCAACCCCGCTGAGGCAAGCTGTGACCACAAGGATACAAACAAAAGATACAAAATCCATCACCAAGTGGATGGGAGTCCTCTCCCCCATGAGAACGGCTTGGAGTGCCCCTCAAACAATCAGGCAGAGTTCAAAGGTCCTCCCACTACACTCCACGGGAGAGACCCTCTAAAAACTGGACCTACCTCCCCTACTAGGGTGCCACGGCATTCTCCTGCCCTGCATAATAGTCTCTACCTGGAATTCTGAGCTCCCAGCACTCCCCTCCACTTATACTGAGGTCTGGAGGCCAGTCCCCCAGGAATTCAGAGTCTTGGGTGATTTCTCAAGGAATGTGGATGGTGCCTGGACTGCAGCAGGTCGGCGCCGGCTCTGGGGCACGGGAGCAAGGAGAGGACGGTTGGCTGAGAGGGAACCACACCGGAGCAGCGGTTCCCTGAGGCACAGTGCAGCAGCCGTCTTTTGGCAACAATACAGCCAGGCATAAAACTGTGTGTTCTCTGCCCACAACCCTGGGCTCCCAGTGCTCCCCTCCACTCTCACTCCAACGTCTGGAGTCCTGTCCCCGAAGAGTCCAGACTCCTGGGCAATTGCTCGAGGGGTGTGGACAGTGCCGGGGCTGCAGCCGGTCGGTGCAGACTCTGGGGCACAGGAGCGGAGAGAAGATGGTTGGCTGGGCGGGAGCCACACCACAAAAGTGGTTCCCTGAGGCATAAAACAGCAGCCCTCTTTTGGCAGCAATATGGCTCACTACTGGATATTCTGAAGCCACACCCCCGTCTCCCTGGACAACCAGAGACTGTGAGTAAAGGACTTGCCTGAGGCAACACCAACTTGCAAACTGGGGAAACTCCCAGGGCGGGGCTGACCCAGAGGTCCGCTTTACTGAGCCTAAGACACATCTGGCCCTCAGGGGATCGTCAGCCTATAGACAATACAAAAACAAAGACAAGTTGATTTGGAACTCAGTTGAGCTTCTCTTCTACAGGGGAACCACAAAGTTGTTCTGTCCTGCTCTGTCAGTAACATTAATCAGGGGCGAGACTGCACCTGAGTGAAAACCCCCCAACCTTCATCAAGTGCCCAAGTTTGTTAGGCCTCACCTCCTCCTGCTAGAGAGAGGCAGTATGCAGAGGCATGGCAGGCTTCCTTGTGATTCAGGCAGGTGCAAACTCCTGGAGTATCAGTTCACTACAGGCAACCAGGTCAGCCAACTGCAGAGCTATCGGTGACTGGGTGTGACAGTGGTGCACGGTGGGGAAGGAGGCATCAACCTTCCCAGACTGATCTATTGGCTGGGTGGCTCCTCCTGACTCCACGCAGCACTGGAGCAAACAACATCAGAGTAGTCACCAGACCCCTGTGATCCAGTTCCCAGAAACCTCTTAAACTCTCTCACCTGAGACAGGTGCAGACTGAGACAATTGATTTGGACCTTTTGAACTGAATCAATCAACTGAGGACAAATCAGGTGGTACCCTGGGTGCGCAGTTGTAGGAAGGTTTGATTTTCCTTCTCCTATTGTTGCCAGTGGTGGGCAGGGTGACTTAATTGCTGATATTTTGCACAGCTGAGACTTCAATCCAGAGTATCTGTTTCACTAGGGTGGAACAGAAACCAGCTAAAAACAAGGCAGAACCACTTAGCCCCACCACACCAGACAGGGCCCCAGTTGTGGCCCCAGGCCACAACACTGTTCAGGCCTTCGACAAAGCCCCAGGAGAAAAAAATCAAGGGGAGTAAAACAACCATGGAGCAGAATCAGCGGAAATCTCTGGTAACATGAATAACCAGAATAGATCAGGTTAGGATCTAAGGAAAGATATGGCAGATGTAATTGAAGATCCCATTCATAAACAACTGGCTGAGATGTCAGAAATCGAATTCAGAATTTGGATTGTAGACAAGATTAACAAAGTGGAATTAGGAATTTGAGGAGAAATTCAAAATTTGTCTCAAGAATTTAATGAATTTAAAGACAAAACCACCAAAGACTTAGACACACTGAAGCAAGAATTTGCAGCCCTCAAAGGTATGAAAAATACAGTAGAATCCCTCAGCAACAGAATGAAGCAAGCAGAAGAAAGGATTTCTGACATCAAAGATAAAGCCTTTGAATGCTCACAAACTCTCAAAGAGGAAGAGAAATGGAGAGCAAAAATGGATCATTCTCTCCGAGAGCTCTGGGATAATTCAAAGAAGGTGAATATCCGAATCATAGGAGTTCCAGAAACAGATGAAGTGGCCTCGCTGGACACAGAGGCCCTTCTGCATGAAATTATGGAAGAGAATTTTCCAGACATGCCTAGAGATTCTGAAATTCAGATAGCAGACAGCTTCAGAACCCCAGCACGACTCAACCCCAATAAGACATCCCCCAGGCATATCATAATTAACTTCACTAAAGTTAATATGAAGGAGAAAATCCTCAAAGCTGCCAGGAGAAAGAAAACCATTACCTTCAAAGGGAAGAATATTAGAATGACTGCAGATCTCTCTGCTGAAACTTTGCAAGCCAGAAGAGGGGTGGTCACCGACTTTTAATCTCCTAAAGCAAAATAACTTTCAACCCCAGATCTTATATCCAGCCAAACTGAGTTTCATTTATGATGGAGAAATTAAATACTGTAATGACATTCATATGTTGAAGAAATTTGCCATAACCAAACCAGCTCTTCAGGATATTCTCAGACCTATCCTCTATAATGATCAACCCAATCCTTTACCACAAAAGTAAACTCACTCAGAAACTTTTGATCAAACTCCAACTTCCACACTGGTGAAAGGATTAAAAATGTCCACTGGACTTTTGAAAAACTCGATACCCAAAATTTGATCAAACTTATCAATATTCTCCATTAATGTGAATGGCTTAAACTGTCCTCTAAAGAGGCATAGGTTAGCTGACTGGATACAAAAACTCAGGCCAGATATTTGTTGCCTACAAGAGTCACATCTTAACTTAAAAGACAAATACAGACTCAGGATGAAAGGATGGTCATCCATATTTCAGGCAAATGGTAATCAGAAAAAAGCAGGTGTTGCAATTTTATTTGCAGATACAATAGGCTTTAAACCAACAAAAGTAAGGAAGGACAAGAATGGTCACTTCATAGTTGTTAAGGGTAATACTCAATATGACGAGATTTCAATTATTAATATCTATGCACCCAACCAGAATGCACCTCAATTTATAAGAAAAACTCTAACAGACATGAGCAACTTGATTTCCTCCAGCTCCATAATAGTCAGAGATTTCAACACTTCTTGGGAGTGTTGGATTGATCCTCCAACAAGAAGCTGAGCAAAGAAATTTTACATTTAACCTAACCATCCAACATTTGGATTTAGCAGACATCTACAGAATATTTCATCCCAACAAAACTGAATACACATACTTCTCATGAGCCCACGGAACTTATTCCAAAATCGATCACATCTTAGATCACAAGTCTAACCTCAGTAAATTTAAAGGAATAGAAATTATTCCCTGCATCTTCTCGGACCCCCAAGGAAAAAAACTTGAGCTGAGTAACAACAGGAATCTGCATACTCATACAAAAACATGGAAGTTAAATAACCTTATGCTGAATGATAGCTGGGTCAGAGATGAGATTAAGAAAGAAATCGCCAATTTTTTGGAACAAAACGACAATAAAGACACGAACTATCAGAACCTCTGGGACACTGCAAAGGCAGTTCTAAGAGGGAAATTTATAGCGCTGCAAGCCTTCCTCAAGAGAAGGGAAAGAGAAGAAGTTAACAACTTAATGGGACATCTCAAGCAACTGGAAAAGGAAGAACATTCCAACCCCAAACCCAGTAGAAGAACAGAAATAACCAAAATTAGAGCAGAATTAAATGAAATTGAAAACAAAAGAATAATACAACAGATCAATAAATCAAAAAGCTGGTTTTTTGAAAAGGTCAATAAAATAGATAAACCTTTGGCCAACCTAATGAGGAAAAAAAGAGTAAAATCTCTAATCTCATCAATGAGAAATGACAAAGATGAAATAACAACAGACTCCTCAGAAATCAAAAAAAATCCTTAATGAAAATATTACAAGAAACTTTATTCTCAGAAATATGAAAATCTGAAGGAAATTGACCACTACTTGGAAGCACGTCACCTTCCAAGACTTAGCCAGAATCAAGTGGAAATGTTGAACAGGCCCATATCAAGTTTGGAAATAGCATCAACGATACAAAACCTCCCTAAAAAGAAAAGCCCGGGACCAGATGGTTTCAGGTCAGAATTCTACCAAACCTCTAAAGAGGAATTAGTACCTATATTACTCAACCTGTAGCAAAAGGAAGAAAAAGAAGGAAGAGTACCCAACACGTTCTATGAAGCAAACATCACCCTGATCCCCAAACCAGGGAAATACCCAACGAGAAAAAAAAATTGTAGACCGATATCACTAATGAATATAGATGCAAAAATATTCAACAAGATCCTAACAAACAGAATCCAGCAACACATCAAATAAATTATACATCATTACCAAGTCGGTTTTCTCCCAGGGTGTCAAGGCTGGTTCAATATACATAAATCTATAAATGTAATTCAGCACATAAACAAATTAAAAAACAAAGACCATATGGTTCTCTCAATCAATGCAGAAAAAGCCTTTCATAATATCCAGCATCGCTTCATGATCTGAACACTTAAGAAAATTGGTATAGAAGGGACATTTCTTAAACTGATAGAGACCATCTACAGCAAACCCACAGCCAATATCATATTGAATGGAGTTAAATTGGAATCATTTCCACTCAGATCAGGAACCAGACAAGGCTGCCCATTGTCTCCATTGCTTTTTAACATTGTAATGGAAGTTTTAGCCATCGCAATTAGGGAAGAAAAGGCGATCAAGGGTATCCATATAGGGTCAGAAGAGATCAAACTTTCACTCTTCACAGATGATATGATTGTATATCTGGAAAATCCATGAATGGATTAATAAATTGTGGTATATGTACACCATGGAATATTATGCAGCCTTAAAGAAAGATGGAGACTTTATTTACCTCTTTCATGTTTACATGGATGGAGCTGGAACATATTCTTCTTAGTAAAGTATCTCAAGAATGGAAGAAAAAGTACCCAATGTACTCAGCCCTACTATGAAACTAATTTAGGGTTTTCACATGAAAGCTATAACCCAGTTACAACCTCAGAATAGTGGGAAGGGGGAAAGGGAGGTGAGGGAGGGGGGATGTGGGTAGAGGGAAGGGGATTGGTGGGATTACACCAGTCGTGCATCTTACAAGGGTATATGTGAAAATTGGTAAATGTGGAATGTAATTGTCTTGGCACAGTAACTGAGAGAATGCCAGGAAGGCTATGTTAACCAGTGTGATGAAAGTGTGTCAAACGGTCTGTGAAGCTAATGAATGATGCCCCATGATCATATCAATGTATACAGCTATGATTTAATAAAAAAAAAAAGAATTGAAATTTTACCTTGTATCTTCTCAGACCATAAGGCACTAAGGGTGGAACTCAACTCTAACAAAAACATTTGACCCCACACAAAGACATGGAAATTAAACAATCTTCTGTTGAATAACAGATGGGTGAAGGAAGAAATAAAACAGGAAATCATTAACTTCCTTGAGCATAACAACAATGAAGACACAAGCTACCAAAACCTGTGGGATACTGCAAAAGCAGTTTTGAGAGGAAAATTTATCGCTTTAGATGCCTACATTCGAAAAACAGAAAGAGAGCGCATCAACAAACTCACAAGCCATCTTATGGAGTTGGGAAAAGAAGAACAATCTAAGCCTAATGTCAGTAGAAGAAAAGAAATCTCCAAAATCGAATCAGAGATCAATGAAATTGAAAGCAAAAGAATCATTAAGAAAATTAATGAAACAAGGAGTTGGTATTTTAAAAAAATTAATAAAATAGATAAACCATTGGCCAGACTAACGAGAAATAGAAAAGTAAAATCTCTAGTAACCTCAATCAGAAATGATAAAGGGGAAATAACAACTGATCCCACAGAGATACAAGAGATCATCTCTGAATACTACCAGAAACTCTATGCCCAGAAATTTGACAATGAGAGGGAAATGGATCAATATTTGGAATCACACCCTCTCCCTAGACTTAGCCAGGAAGAAATAGAGCTCCTGAACAGACCAATTTCAAGCACTGAGATTAAAGAAACAATAAAAAATCTTCCAACCAAAAAATGCCCTGGTCCAGATGGCTTCACACCAGAATTCTATCAAACCTTCAAGGAAGAGCTTATTCCTGTACTGCAGAAATTATTCCAAAAAGTTGAGGAAGAAGGAATCTTCCCCAACACATTCTATGAAGCAAACATCACCCTGATACCAAAACCAGGAAAAGATTCAACTAAAAAGCAGAATTTCAGACAAATCTCACTCATGAATATAGATGCAAAAATTCTCAACAAAATCCTAGCCAATAGATTACAGCTCATCATCAAAAAAGTCATACATCATTATCAAGTAGGTTTCATCCCAGGGATGCAAGGCTGGTTTAACATATGCAAGTCCATAAATGTTATCCACCATATTAACAGAGGCAAAAAGAAAGATCATATGATCCTCTCAATAAATGCAGAAAAAGCATTTGATAAAATCCAGCATGCTTTTCTAATTAGAACACTGAGGAGTATAGGCATAGGTGGCACATTTCTAAAACTGATTGAAGCTATCTATGACAAACCCACAGCCAATATTTTACTGAATGTAGTAAAACTGAAAGCTTTTCCTCTTAAAACCGGAACCAGACAAGGTTGTCCTCTGTCACCTTTACTATTCAACATAGTGCTGGAAGTTCTAGCCAATACAATTAGGCAAGACAAGGAAATAAAGGGAATCCAAATGGGAGCAGAGGAGGTCAAACTCTCCCTCTTTGCTGATGACATGATCTTATACTTAGAGAATCCCAAGGACTCAACCACAAGACTCCTAGAAGTTATCAAAAAATACAGTAATGTTTCAGGATATAAAATCAATGTCCACAAATCAGTAGCCTTTGTATATGCCAATAACAGTGAAGAAGAGAAGCTAATTAAGGACACAACTCCCTTCACCATAGTTTCAAAGAAAATGAAATACCTAGGAATATACCTAACGAAGGAGGTGAAGGACCTCTATAAAGAAAATTATGAAATCCTCAGAAAGGAAATAGCAGAGGATTTTAACAAATGGAAGAACACACCATGCTCATGGATGGGCAGAATCAACATTGTTAAAATGTCTATACTTCCCAAAGCAATCTACCTATTCCATGCCATTTCTATCAAAATACCAACATTGTACTTTCAAGATTTGGAAAAAATGATTCTGCGTTTTATATGGAACCAGAAAAAAACCCGTATATCTAAGGCAGTTCTTAGTAATAAAAATAAAGCTGGGGGCATCAGCATACCAGATTTTAGTCTCTACTACAAAGCCATAGTGCTCAAGACAGCATGGTACTGGCACAAAAATAGAGACATAGACACTTGGAATCGAATAGAAAACCAAGAAATGAAACTGACATCTTACAACCACCTAATCTTCAATAAACCAAACAAGAACATACCTTGGGGGAAAGACTCCCTATTCAATAAATGGTGTTGGGAAAACTGGATATCCACATGTAAAAGACTGAAACTGGACCCACACCTTTCCCCACTCACAAAAATTGATTCAAGATGGATAAAGGACTTAAACTTAAGGCATGAAACAATAAAAATCCTCCAAGAAAGCATAGGAAAAACACTGGAAGATATTGGCCTGGGGAAAGACTTCATGAAGAAGACTGCCATGGCAATTGCAACAACAACCAAAATAAACAAATGGGACTTCATTAAACTGAAAAGCTTCTGTACAACCAAAGAGACAACAACCAAAGCAAAGAGACAACCTACACAATGGGAAAGGATATTTGCATATTTTGAATCAGACAAAAGCTTGAAAACTAGGATCTATAGAGAACTCAAATTAATACACATGAAAAAAGCCAACAATCGAGGGAGGCGGAGCAAGATGGCAGCCGAGTAACAGCTTCCTTGCATCTGGGCACCATGAGTCGGGGGAGATAGGACTCCAGGCATCTCTGGCTGGTGGGAACTGCCTATCATCACTCCTATGAGGCTACAGGGAGTCAGCGAGAGACTTCTGGACCCCAAGAGGAGGACTAAAACAGTGGAAAACCGGCAAGTGGTCGCGTGTGTTCAATCCGTCTAAACCCGCCCACAACTGTAAGTTCAGTAGCAGCGAGACTGCAAACCAGAAAGGCCTTACCTGTGAACTGTTTTGATGTCCTTGGACTTGGCACTGAGTTGAACTGCCTTGGGGAAGGCCTGAGCGGGAGTGCGGAGAACTTTGGCCGTTGTCTAGGGCCCCAGTCTGAGCCGCTGAGCCAGACAGAGCTAATAGTGTTTGGCGGTGGGTCACACAGATCCATTGTCAGTGATCTGCCCCGGCAAGCTCCGCCCTCAGGGTCGCAGAGCTAGAAACGGGTGGGAGCTGGTAACCCAGCAACCAAGTAGCCTAAGGGTGGGGTCTGAGCCGCCTTGCAGCCCTAACCCTCAGGGGCAGAGTGAGACCGGTTTTGGCACCCTGGGTAAGTGGATAGCCACTTCAGCAGTGATTCCAGCAAGAAAGCTGGGAAAGCTTCTGCTCAGCAAGTTTACAAGTTCAAAGTGCCTTTTAAGTGGGCTGAAGAGAGATTTAGGGTGTCTACCTGCTGGGGTTTGAGAAATCAGCTGCCTCCAGTCGTATCAGAACTGTGACTAACATCTCATACCCCATAAGACCACGTGTTGCCCAGACAATATTCAATAACATATACAAACTGCTTTGTTTTTGGTTGTGTATTTTTTTTTTTTGCTTGTTTATTTTGACGTTGTTGATGTTCTTTTGTTTTTTAATTTCAATCTTTTCCATACAGATCCCTTTTTCTTTCTCAATTTTTCTAGTTTAATTATAATTTCCCATTGCTGCCTTTTTTAATAACTACAACTTCATTTTTGCTAGTGTTTCTACCGCTATCATTTGGTTTTTCACCCCATTGTATCCCCGTAAAGTTTTCTGTTTGCTTCTTTTGGTTTGATTTATAGCATTTTTGTCTTTCCTCTCTACTTGGTGGAGGTGGGGTACTGTGTCTGATCAGGTTAGCAAAGAGCTGCTGACCTCAAGGGAACCACCCAACTGGGGCACCCCCAGAAGGTGGGGTTTTTTAAGGTTGTGTCATAGTACCCTACTGTACACCTATATTGCCCTGTCTCCCTCTTTCTGTGCCTCTCTTCTTTTTGTCAATATTCCTTATCCCCACCCCCTCTCCTTTCTCTATCTTTCTTTTTTTTTTTTTTTTTTTTTCTTATCACTCGGTCCTCCTTTCTTTCATCCCTTTTTTGCTCTTCAATCTTCTCACCCTTCTGGTCCTGTAACCCTTAGTCCACAGGCACAAGATCTTAAAGAGCAAGAGGAAGTGAAAGGAAAATTAGGGCAAGGAAACAGATAAAAGAAATCACTCATGAGGAAGAATCAGCAGAAAACTCCAGGCAACATGAAGAACCAGTCCAGAACGACCCCGCCAAGGGACCATGAGGTAGCTACTGCAGAGGATTCCACCTATACAGAAATGTTAGGAATGACAGAAAGGGAATTTAGAATACACATGTTGAAAACAATGAAAGAAATGATGGAAACAATGAAGGAAACTGCTAATAAAGTGGAAAATAACCAAAAGGAAATCCAAAAACAGAATCAAATCAGAGATGAACGATATGAAGAATATAAAAAGGATATAGCAGAGCTGAAGGAACTGAAACAGTCAATCAGGGAACTTAAAGATGCAATGGAAAGTATCAGCAACAGGTTAGACCATGCAGAAGAAAGAATTTCAGAGGTAGAAGACAAAGTTTTTGAGATAACTCAGATAGTAAAAGAGGCAGAAAAGAAGAGAGAGAAAGCAGAACGTTCACTGTCAGAATTATGGGACTTTATGAAGCGTTCCAACATACGAGTTATAGGAATTCCAGAAGGGGAAGAAGAATGCCCCAGAGGAATGGAAGCCATACTAGAGAATATTATAAAAGAAAATTTCCCAAACATCACCAAAGATTCTGACACACTGCTTTCAGAGGGATATCGGACCCCAGGTCGCCTCAACTCTAACCGAGCTTCTCCAAGACACATTGTGATGAACCTGTCCAAAGTCAAGACAAAAGAAAAGATTCTGCAAGCTGCCAGGAGTAAGCGCCAGTTGACCTACAGGGGCAAATCCATCAGAGTGACCGCAGACTTCTCTAATGAAACTTTCCAAGCAAGAAGACAATGGTCATCTACCTTTAATCTACTTAAACAGAACAATTTTCAGCCCAGAATTCTGTACCCTGCTAAGCTAAGCTTCAAAATTGATGGAGAAATCAAATCATTTATGGATATACAAACATTGAGGAAATTCGCCACAACAAGACCAGCTCTACAGGAAATACTTCAACCTGTTCTGCACACTGACCACCACAATGGATCAGCAGCAAAGTAAGAACTCAGAAATCAAAGGACAGAGCCTAACCTCCACACTGATGCAAAAGATAAAACTAAGCAATGGACTCTCACCAAATAAGACTAATAGAATACTACCACACTTATCAATTATCTCCATAAATGTTAATGGCTTGAATTCCCCACTGAAGAGACATAGATTGGCTGACTGGATTAAAAAACACAAGCCATCCATCTGCTGTCTGCAAGAAACACACCTGGCTTCAAAAGACAAATTAAAGCTCCGAGTCAAGGGATGGAAGACAATTTTTCAGGCAAATGGAATTCAGAAGAAAAGAGGAGTTGCAATCTTATTTTCAGATACATCTGGATTTAAAGCAACTAAAGTCAAAAAAGACAAAGATGGTCACTTTATATTGGTCAAGGGAAAACTACAACAAGAAGACATTTCAATTCTAAATATTTATGCACCCAATTTAAATGCTCCCAGATTCTTGAAACAGACCTTACTCAGTCTGAGCAATATGATATCTGATAATACCATAATAACAGGGGATCTTAACACTCCTCTTACAGAGCTGGACAGATCCTCTAAACAGAAATTAAACAAAGATATAAGAGATTTAAATGAGACCCTAGAACAACTGTGCTTCATAGACGCATATAGAACACTCCATCCCAAAGATAAAGAATATACATTCTTCTCATCACCCCATGGAACATTCTCCAAAATTGATCATATCCTGGGACACAAAACAAATATCAACAGAATCAAAATAATTGAAATTTTACCTTGTATCTTCTCAGACCGTAAGGCACTAAAGGTGGAACTCAACTCTAACAAAAATGCTCGACCCCACCCAAAGGCATGGAAATTAAACAATCTTCTGTTGAATAACAGATGGGTGCAGGAAGAAATAAAACAGGAAATCATTAACTTCCTTGAGCATAACAACAATGAAGACACAAGCTACCAAAACCTGTGGGATACTGCAAAAGCAGTTTTGAGAGGAAAATTCATCGCTTTAGATGCCTACATTCGAAAAACAGAAAGAGAGCACATCAACAGTCTCACAAGAGATCTTATGGAATTGGAAAAAGAAGAACAATCTAAGCCTAAACTCAGTAGAAGAAAAGAAATATCCAAAATCAAATCAGAGATCAATGAAATTGAAAACAAAAGAATCATTCAGAAAATTAATGAAACAAGGAGTTGGTTTTTTGAAAAAATAAATAAAATAGATAAACCATTGGCCAGACTTACTAGAAATAGAAAAGTAAAATCTCTAGTAACCTCAATCAGAAACGATAAAGGGGAAATAACAACTGATCCCACAGAGATACAAGAGATCATCTCTGAATACTACCAGAAACTCTATGCCCAGAAATTTGACAATGTGAAGGAAATGGATCAATATTTGGAATCACACCCTCTCCCTAGACTTAGCCAGGAAGAAATAGACCTCCTGAACAGACCAATTTCAAGCACTGAGATCAAAGAAACAATAAAAAAGCTTCCAACTAAAAAATGCCCTGGTCCAGATGGCTTCACTCCAGAATTCTATCAAACCTTCAAGGAAGAGCTTATTCCTGTACTGCAGAAATTATTCCAAAAAATTGAGGAAGAAGGAATCTTCCCCAACACATTCTATGAAGCAAACATCACCCTGATACCAAAACCAGGAAAAGACCCAAACAAAAAGGAGAATTTCAGACCAATCTCACTCATGAATATAGATGGAAAAATTCTCAACAAAATCCTAGCCAATAGATTACAGCTTATCATCAAAAAAGTCATTCATCATGATCAAGTAGGCTTCATCCCAGGGATGCAAGGCTGGTTTAACATACGCAAGTCCATAAACGTTATCCACCATATTAACAGAGGCAAAAATAAAGATCACATGATCCTCTCAATAGATGCAGAAAAAGCATTTGATAAAATCCAGCATCCTTTTCTAATTAGAACACTGAAGAGTATAGGCATAGGTGGCACATTTCTAAAACTGATTGAAGCTATCTATGACAAACCCACAGCCAATATTTTACTGAATGGAGTAAAACTGAAAGCTTTTCCTCTTAGAACTGGAACCAGACAAGGTTGTCCTCTGTCACCTTTACTATTCAACATAGTGCTGGAAGTTCTAGCCAATACAATTAGGCAAGACAAGGAAATAAAGGGAATCCAAATGGGAGCAGAGGAGGTCAAACTCTCCCTCTTTGCTGACGACATGATCTTATACTTAGAGAACCCCAAAGACTCAACCACAAGACTCCTAGAAGTCATCAAAAAATACAGTAATGTTTCAGGATATAAAATCAATGTCCACAAGTCAGTAGCCTTTGTATACACCAATAACAGTCAAGATGAGAAGCTAATTAAGGACACAACTCCCTTCACCATAGTTTCAAAGAAAATGAAATACCTAGGAATATACCTAACGAAGGAGGTGAAGGACCTCTATAAAGAAAACTATGAACTCCTCAGAAAGGAAATAGCAGAGGATATTAACAAATGGAAGAACATACCATGCTCATGGATGGGGAAAATCAACATTGTTAAAATGTCTATACTTCCCAAAGCAATCTACCTATTCAATGCCATTCCTATCAAAGTACCTACATCGTACTTTCAAGATTTGGAAAAAATGATTCTGCGTTTTGTATGGAACCAGAAAAAACCCCGTATAGCTAAGGCAGTTCTTAGTAACAAAAATAAAGCTGGGGGCATCAGCATACCAGATTTTAGTCTGTACTACAAAGCCATAGTGCTCAAGACAACATGGTACTGGCACAAAAACAGAGACATAGACACTTGGAATCGAATTGAACACCAAGGAATGAAACTAACATCTTACAACCACCTAATCTTCGATAAACCAAACAAGAACTTACCTTGGGGGAAAAACTCCCTATTCAATAAATGGTGTTGGGAGAACTGGATGTCTACATGTAAAAGACTGAAACTGGACCCACACCTTTCCCCACTCACAAAAATTGATTCAAGATGGATAAAGGACTTAAATTTAAGGCATGAAACAATAAAAATCCTCAAAGAAAGCATAGGCAAAACACTGGAAGATATTGGCCTGGGGGAAGACTTCATGAAGAGGACTGCCATGGCAATTGCAACAACAACAAAAATAAACAAATGGGACTTCATTAAACTGAAAAGCTTCTGTACAGCTAAGGAGACAATAACCAAAGCAAAGAGACAACCCACACAATGGGAAAGGATATTTGCATATTTTCAATCAGACAAAAGCTTGATAACCAGGATCTATAGAGAACTCAAATTAATCCACATGAAAAAAGCCAACAATCCCTTATATCAATGGGCAAGAGACATGAATAGAACTTTCTCTAAAGACGACAGACGAATGGCTAACAAACACATGAAAAAATGTTCATCATCTCTATATATTAGAGAAATGCAAATCAAAACAACCCTGAGATATCATCTAACCCCGGTGAGAATGGCCCACATCACAAAATCTCAAAACTGCAGATGCTGGCGTGGATGTGGAGAGAAGGGAACACTTTTACATTGCTGGTGGGACTGCAAACTAGTACAACCTTTCTGGAAGGAAGTATGGAGAAACCTCAAAGCACTCAACCTAGACCTCCCATTTGATCCTGCAATCCCATTACTGGGCATCTACCCAGAAGGAAAGAAATCCTTTTATCATAAGGACACTTGTACTAGACTGTTTATTGCAGCTCAATTTACAATCGCCAAAATGTGGAAACAGCCTAAATGCCCACCAACCCAGGAATGGATTAACAAGCTGTGGTATATGTATACCATGGAATACTATTCAGCCATTAAAAAAAATGGAGACTTTACATCCTTCGTATTAACCTGGATGGAAGTGGAAGACATTATTCTTAGTAAAGCATCACAAGAATGGAGAAGCATGAATCCTATGTACTCAATCTTGATATGAGGACAATTAATGACAATTAAGGTCATGGGGGGAAGCAGAAAGAGGGATGGAGGGAGGGGGGTGGGGCCTTAGTGTGTGTCACACTTTATGGGGGCAAGACATGATTGCAAGAGGGACTTTACCTAACAATTGTAATCAGTGTAACTGGCTTATTGTACCCTCAATGAATCCCCAACAATAAAAAAAAATAAATAAATAAACAAATAAAAAAAGAAAAAAGCCAACAATCCCATATATCAATGGGCAAGAGACATGAATAGAATCTTCTCTAAAGAAGACAGACAAATGGCTAACAAACATATGAAAAAATGTTCATCATCTCTATATATTAGAGAAGTGCAAATCAAAGGCACCCTGAGATACCATCTAAGCCCAGTGAGAATGGCCCACATCACAAAATCTCAAAACTGCAGATACTGGTGTGGATGTGGAGAGAAGGGAACACTTTTACACTGCTGGTGGGACTGCAAACTAGTACAACCTTTCTGGAAGGAAGTATGGAGAAACCTCAAAGCACTCAAGCTAGACCTCCCATTTGATCCTACAGTCCCATTACTGGACATCTACCCAGAAGGAAAAAAATAAGGACACTTGTACTAGACTTTTTATTGCAGCTCAATTTACAATCGCCAAAATGTGGAAACAGCCTAAATGCCCACCAACCCAGGAATGGATTAACAAGCTGTGGTATATGTATACCATGGAATACTATTCAGCTATTAAAAAAAATGGAGACTTTACATCCCTCGTATTAACCTGGATGGAAGTGGAAGACATTATTCTTAGTAAAGCATCACAAGAATGGAGAAGCATGAATCCTATGTACTCAATTTTGATATGAGGACAATTAATGACAATTAAGGTCATGGTGGGGGGAGGAAAAGCAGAGAGAGGGAAGGAGGGAGAGGGGTGGGGCCTTGGTGTGTGCCACACCTTCTGGGGGCAAGACATGATTGCAAGAGGGACTTTACCTAACAAATGCAATCAGTGTAACCTGGCTTATTGTACCCTCAATGAATCCCCAACAATAAAAAAAAAAAGAAATTCAAAAAATTCTTAATGAATATTACAAGAAACTTTATTCTCAGAAATATGAAAATCTGAAGGAAATTGACTAATTTTCTTTTCTGTAAACATTGGCTTAATTTTTTTATTATTATTGAGATAGAGTCTTACTTTTTTGCCCTCAGTAGAGTGCTGTAGTGTCACAGCTCACAGCAACTTCAAACTCTTGGACTCAAGTGATTCTCTTGCCTCAGCCTCCTCAGTAGCTGGGACTACAGGCGCCTGGCACAACACCCAGCTATTTTTTTGTTTTAGCAGGCCCAGACTGGGTTCAAACCCACCAGACCTGGTGTAAGTGGCCAGTGCCCTACTCACTGAGCTGGGCACTGCCTGGCTTAAATGTTTAATGATATATACATTGCATGATTTTATTTTGAGACTGAGTCTCACTCTATCACCATGGGTAGAATGCCATGGCCTCAGCCTAGCTCACAGCAACCTCAAACTCCTGGGATCAAGGGATCCTCCCACCTCAGCCTCCTAAGCAACTGGCACTACAGGCACCTGCCACAATGCCTGGCTAATTTTTCTGTTTTTAGTAGAGATAGAGTTTTGCTCTTGCTCAGGCTGGTCTCTAACTCCTGAACTCTAAGAGAAACTCTAACAGACATGAGCAACTTGATTTCCTCCAGCTCCATAATAGTCAGAGATTTCAACACTCCTTTGACAGTGTTGGACATATCCTCCAATAAGAAACTCAGCAAAGAAATTTTAGATTTAAACTTAACCATTCAACATTTGGATTTAACAGACATCTACAGAACATTTCATCCTAACAAAACTGAATACACATTCTTCTCATCAGCCCACGGAACATACTCCAAAATTGATCACATCTTAGGTCACAAATCTAACCTCAGTAAAATTTAAAGAATAGAACTTATTCCTTGCATCTTCTCGAACCACCATGGAATAAAAGTTGAACTCAGCAACAACAGGAATTTGCATACTCATACAAAAACATGGATCCTCCTGCCTCAACCTCCCAAAGTGCTGAGATCAGAAGAGTGAGTCACCATGCCCAGCCTACATTACATGATTTTTATCATCAGGAAATATATGTGGGAGAGGCATAATTTGTTTTCTTGGTCAATTTGTTTTCTTGGTATCACTAATTAGATTATTAATTTAACTAATTATGAAATTAAACTAATGAATATTAGATTTTTAAAGGTGCTATTTGTTTAATATTTAGGCTTTGAGCTGAGTCATATATTATTTCCTTTAGTCTTTATAATAGCTTGTTGAGTTCTATCTACTTAATATTCTTACTGACATTAAAGGCTCACTAGAAATTTGACATTCAGAGAGGTTGGGTATTGTGCCCAGGGTCACACAGCCTGACAGGGTAAGCCAGGCTCCCAATTTCAGTAGGCAGGCCCCTGAGCTGTGAGTACTGGAGATGAGAATAAGTGGTGAGGTCTCTGCAGGTCCCAAAATATTGCAGGTCCATTACCTCAGGCCACCTGAGAAACAGGGATGACCATCCCCACTTTACAGAAAACACCAGCTCTGAAGGTGAGGAGATGAGGGAGGAAAGGGTGACAGAGACATAACTCGGGCCCTGGCTTTGTTCTTGACTTGGGTTCCCTTCCTCAGGCCTTCAGAGCAGGCTGGGCTCAAGGGACCACATATCCTCCCCCAGGCCCAGGAGCTCACCTGTCTTCCATGGCCCCTGCCCTAGGCAACCTGTCTCCACTTCTCATAGTCAGCGAGATAGAGGCTGCCCCACCTCATCTTTAAGGCTGTTGCACCTCTAAGTCTCTTACCCAGATAGAGAACTGGATCTGGGGCACAGGACTCTCAAAGGTACCTCATTTCCCAGTGGTAACCCACTCCTGAGCCAAAATAATTCTCATCCAGACCAAGTGCAGACGTGGACCTCTGGAACCCCCACCCTACTTCCGAGCCTAGACCTCTCCGACATCAGACCTCTGTTCAGGGATTTGGACCCCAATCACTGAATCCAGGGCCACCTGTTTACAACTGAACCACCGCCGCAGCCTTGGAATAGCCTCCCCCTCCCACCTTTGCTGGCTTGACCATCCCATCTGCTCTGTGGTCACTCTGGAGAGGAAGGCAGAGACTCCTCAGCCCCAGCATAGTCGCACCCTGCACAGCACCACTCAAAGCCACCTGCAGCCCAGATACTGGCAGCGCCTGTGCACTAGTGCCACCTGGCGGCTGCAGGCCAGACTGCCGCCAGGCAGTTCCTGAGAGGAGGCCGTCCCCCACCAGGTGAGTGCGGGAGAAGCATGTAATGAGCACCTACTGTATGCTAGGACCAAGATACAAAGACCAAAAAGTAAAGACATTGCCCTCGATGGATCCCCAGAGTAGTGGGGCGGTTGAAGCAGAAATCATTTCCATGCAGGGCATGAGGCCTTTAAGAATCATCTTGATTAGGGGACTAGCACAGCCAGTGTGAACACTGCAGGGAGGCAGGAAGACCTCCTGGAAGAGAACAGGACGACCCTGCAGGAGACGGGTGGAGCTCACAGGGCCACCAGGAGGCAAAGGTGCTGCGGGAATGGAAAGGATGTAGCTCAGAGGCCTGAGGCCCAGGTTCTGGTCATGACTGAAGCCAAGGCAGATGTTAACTGGAGGGGACTGACCAGCACTCTGGAGTCAATCTGTATTCCTAGACATATCAAACATCTGTGGGACAAGCACTCCTGAGTCTGCACCTGAGCGTCCTGAGGGTCTGTAGAAGCTGGCCAAGGCAATGATCATTAACATTAATCCAAAAAGAAAAAGAGCAAAGAACTTCTCGTGCATAAAAATTTACCAGTAGCATGATAGTCTGAGGTGGAGCAACAAAGGGGAATTACTACGTGTGCCCATGGGCTGCCTAAGTTGTCCCCAGATCCATCTTCATGTGACTCCAGGGGCCATATAAGTTAAGGGGGTCTCAGCACAGGGAACAGATGCAATCCAGATTGAGGAGGGGAGAACAGAATCCTTTCACCAGACCCCTTCCAGCTGAGTTGGGGAGGGACAGTGGGCCACAGGGCAAGGCCCCTGAGGGTGGAGTTTGACATCAGGAGCCCCATGGTGAGGGTGAGAGGGACAGCATCCCCTCAGAGCAAGAGCCAGCCAGCAAAGATGAGGGGCAAAGAGAAGAGAGGAGAGCCCACCATGCAGGGAGGTGGAGCCACCACCACTCAGGCTGAGGGCAGGTCGGCATGGATCCATGGATGGGGACAGATGCCCAGTGTCACACGTGAGATCCATGAGATAAAAACAGAAAAGCACAAAACTCAGCACCTCCGCCTCAAAAACTTTGGGTCCACGTCAGATTAAGGAAGGGAAACGGAACCCTGAGGACAAGGACAGTCTTTTGTCTTGTGTCCTCAGGCTTCCCACAGGCCCTTCAGGTAGTGGGTGCCAAGTAAGTGTCTGCAGGGTGTGGGGATGGCACAGCTCCTGAAAGCTTTCAGGGCGGAAGGCTGTGGAATTGAGACCATTCTCTGGAAACCAAGTTCACTCTACTTCTCCAACAGAGAATTCCTCCCGGGGGGCCTCACTTCAGATAAAACCTGAGGCTCAGACTTTTCTCCTAGAAGGAATTCCAGGCTCCAGTCCCCACTCAGAGGCCCCTGCCTACTTGGGGCTCTTAGCCTCCCAGGGCTCAGGGGTCCTAACGTCTGCTCCACCTGAACCTCACAGAAAAGGTTCCTCCCACCACCCTTCACCCAGCCTTGTCAGCACTGCTCTGACACCTGTCCCAGTATGCTGAGACCAAGACCCAGTGCAGGCTCAAGACTAGAGACAGGGACAGTGGCCACGTGCCCTGGTGTTTCTCTCACACTCACCTACCAACTCCTGCACATGCATGACCATCTCCAGGCCTCCTCGGAAGCCAGGAGCCTGGGCACAAAGCGCTCTGGAGTCAATCTGGTTTCCTAGACATACCAAACTGGTATGGGGGGGGCGTTCTGCTCCCCCCAGGAGAATCTGCACCACAGGCAACTTCTCATGAGATATTAATTCTTTTGTCCAGGTCAGAGCACTTACAAGTGTCCCCAGGTCCCCAGGTCCCTCTTACTGGACACCTTACAATTTGCAGGAACTGACCCAAGACTCTTGGGGTCAGAGATTTCCCTGCCCCTCACTATCCAGGCAACTCTCACCCCTGACCCTACAAGAAGGGAGAAAGAGATGAGAGCAGGGTCCCTCCTCTGGAACACAGTCCACCCTCTGTGTATCAGCAAGTCACTGAGGCCCAGCCCAGACTTTCCATTGTATGATGACAGTACTGGGGTCATAATCCTCTTCTCTTCTTGCCACCCTCTCTTGGCAAGTTCCCCCAGTAAAGCCCATTTATTGGTCCATATGAATATTCAGGAATTCCTGAACCTGGGACACAATGGTGGCAATCACAAAAAGACTCACCTTGCAGAAAGGCACTTGAGAGACATTGAAATTAAGGACTGGACACAAAAGGTGATTTCTTAAAGGACAGAGCATAAGAGAGAAGGTGGATTAAGTCACCAAAGCTATTTCTTAGGCCCCTCCCAGCCCACCACTGCCCTGGCCAGTCCAGGCAGCTTTCCTGCCCTTATCCCCGATGCTCTCACCCCAGAAAAACTCCCCTGGACCCCCACATGCAGATTCATTCTCTTGCCTCAACTTCTTTCCAAAATTTCAAAAACCAAAAAAAAGCCTGAGGATTTGTTTTGCTCTGAAGCACAGATCACACAGTCCCCACTTGCTTGTACAAAGCTGTACCCACTGAAATCTCTTCAGTGAAGGGCTCTTCAATGAGGCCCTCAGTGGAGAATGAGGGGTGGGAGGCAGAGGAGAGGGCTCAGCCCAGCTCAACTGTTCCATGCTCCTGGAAGAAAACCCTGAGGCACCCTCACAGGGGCAGCCAAGCTGTGTGGACCTGAGCCCTGTCCTCAGTGACCCGCAGGCAGAGGATCCAGATTCCAGGTTGGTGGTAAGAAGTGGTGTGAGCAGGAAGGGAAGCCATTCAGTACTGGCCACAGGAGGGGGGAATGGAGCTCGGCCCTCATTCTCAGGGGGAGGGGGTAGGATGGAACCTGTGTGACATCCCCAGCACGTGCTAGGTGCCGTGCTGGGGCCTGCAGGCTCTCATGTGATCCCTACTGCTCCATGACACTACTCCTAAACACCTAGTCTGCACAAATGCACCTGCACCCAGGGCTTTCCTTTTACAGAGGAAAGGGCTCTGGTAATGTTGAAGGAAAGGAGCCAGAGACAAAAGAACACAGATTCCATGACGTGGTTCAAGAGACTCAACACGGGCAAAGCCACAGTGTCCATTTGCAGGTGGGTGTTAAGGGGGCCAAATTGGTGAAAATCAAGTAGTGATCATCTCAAGGCTGGGTGGGGGAGGCCTTGGGACCTGGAAGAGACACAGTGTCCAGGGGTGTTGGTGTCCTCCGTCTGGTGACAGAGGAGGCATAATAATCCATTAAGCTTTACATTTATTTTTATGTACTTTTCTGTGTGTGATTTTTCACATTTAAAAGAGGTCTTTTTAAAAGTGCTGTGGACTACTTTTAAGCATAAGTATTTCCAATATTTTAGTTTTCTCTCTGAGGATGTATTCACAGTGGGGGTAACTTAGGCACATGGTCTGGATATTTTATAGACAATATTGTATTGAATCTAATTTGCATTGCCATGTCTACTAGTAAGTCAAAACATTTCTCTAAATTTTCATTAGCTGGTTATATTTCCTGTATATCCTTATTCTCAAATATTCACTGGGGAAATCCAGTTATATTCAGGATGGCACGTCCCTGGCATTTTTATGGGACAGAAAGACCTTGGAGAGGAAGAGTTTAAAGATACCGGGGGAAAGTCAAGGGTAATGGGAGAGCTCAGCCAGGCCCTCCTTGTTCTGGTATCTGTGATTCCTGAGCTGGTGTCCCTTCCCTCTCTGCAGCCACAGACCTGCCTGGGTCCTTTGGTTTGGTTCCATTTGTCCTGGTCCAGGAGCAGCTCAAGGGGCAAGCCCTGAGGGGCCACACACCTGCCTGGGAGGAGCGGCTCCAGGATGCAGCTGACTATAGTAGGAAAAAAAGAAAAAAGCAACTGGGACAGAGGAACAGAGGGGGCACAGAGTGAACAGAAAGAGCACAGTGACAGGTGTAGACAACACACACAGGTAAGGTTGGGGGAAAGGGCACTACAGCTGAGGCAGGAAGGAGTTTTGGAGAAGGGAGGTGTGCAGGCGGGGAGCTGGAAGAACTTGGAGCAAATAGGACCTTCGTGGGATGGGTGAAACATCAGGCATGTTTGAGACTAGTCTGGGGAGATTGGAAGAAACCACAAAGACCTAGAATGTCACGCTCAAGAGTGATGCCAAAGCATGTGATGATCCAGAACACTAATGGGGGGAGGGAGAAGAAGAAGAGGAGGAGGAGGAGAAGGAGGAAGTAGAGAAAGGAAGGAGAGAAGGAAAGGGAAGGGAGGGAGAGAAGAAAAAGAAAGAATGAGGCTCAGCATCTGTAGCTCAAGTGGCTAAGGCGCCAGCTCCCATACACCTGAGCTGGCGGGTTCAAATCCAGCCTGGGCCCACCAAACAACAATGATGGCTGTAACCAAAAAATAGCCAGGCATTGTGGCGGGTGCCTATAGTCCCAGCTACTTGGGAGGTGGAGGCAGGAGAATTACTTGAGCTCAGGAGTTGGAGGTTTCTGTGAGCTGTGATGCCACAGCACTCTACCCAGGGTGACAGCTTGAACCTCTGTCTAAAAAAAAAAAGAAAGAAAGAAAAAGAAAGAGAAGAAGGAAGGAAGGAGAGAGACAGAAGGAAAGAAAGAAGGTAGGGAGGGAAAGAAAGAAAAAGAAAGAGAAAAGGAGGAATCCTGTGGTTGCTTATGTCCTGAAATACTAGATCAAAGAATTGATGTAAGCTGATGTTCCTACTGGAGTAGGGACTATGAATACCTCAGAGGGGATCTGGTCTGTTGAATTTCTGAAATTTATCTGAACTTTCCCCTCTCCTCCTTTATTGAGAAGTCTCTCTCAGAATTGATGATCCATGGATCAGGCTGGTAATTTCTAGTATAGGTAACTGGGGTGCCAGTCTGGTACAGAAAGTGACAGGATCTAAGCTTTGTTCTGCCACACACACACCTTCACCTCCTCCTCACTGTCCCCACTTACGACAGCTCATCGGTAATATGGTCACTTGTAATGAAATCCTATTTTGTCACAATGGCACAATCACATCTACACAGTAAAAATGAGCTATTAGGGTGGATCTGTCTGACCCCAACAGAGACCCTCTTCAGTGGTATACAGTTCCTTCCACAAATAGTTAACAAGCCTTACAATGTACCAAGCTACTGTCCCAGGTGCCTGGGGCACATCTACAAAGGAATCCCACAAGAGCACTCCCGTGGCCATTCTATTAGAATGAAAAGGCAATTTGCAGTAATCATAATAAATAAGGAAATAACACAGCATGTCAGAAGGTGACAAGGGTGGTGAGGTTCAGGACCTGGAGCTGGGGGTGGCTACGATTTTGCAGCAAGTGGTCACTTGATGCACTTGGTGAGTGGTCTCCTCACCAAGGAGGAGACTTTGGAGAAAAAACTGGAAGGAAGGAAGTGAGTGGCCAAACAGACATATGAGGAACAGCTTTCTAGGTAGAAGAAACAGCCAGTGCACTGGCCTCAGGCGGGACACACCTGGTGTGTGGCAGGGGCAGGAAGCTAGTACAGCTGGATCAGACATAAGCAGGGCAGGAGGGAAGGAAATTCCCAGACTAGAGAGGTCATGGGAGCTCCCAGTTCCATCCTAACCTAGAATGTCAGGATGCCAGAGCCGGAAGGGGCTTCAGAGACTGCATGACAAGCTACCACTCTCTGCACAGATGAGAAAACTTGGTGGAAGGGACTTCCCCACAGGACACTGGAATAGAACTGGGTTTCTGGACAGTCATTCTCAAAGCCAACTCTTGTTAGAGCAGATCTTGCCTGGGCTCTGTGCAGGGCTGTGCTCCTCCCTTGGGGCTCCACCACCCTCGTGCCCACCACTGTAAGTGTCAGGGAAAGAAGGCCCAGGTGACAGCAGCAGCAGCGCGGGAGACCAGGCTCTGGTGGCTGCTGCTGCCGCAGTCACCACCAGGGGGCGCCGCCGCCCGCCTCCCTCGGTCCTGGCCGGTCTCCATTCCGCTCCCGAGCGCTGCCCGCGCCCGCTGAGACCCCATGCCAGCCAGCGCTTCGCTCCGTCCACTCCCCACCCTGCTGCTTCGGTTTCACTCCTTCCCCTGCCACTTGAGTGTGGGCGGGAGAGCCCAGCCCCCGAGGAGAGCCCTGAGGAAGGGCGCACAGCCGGGGTCCGAGGGCAGAAGATGGAGGAGGCGGGAAGAGGTGACCCGGGGCGGGCGGCGCGGAATGTGCCCATCACCGGCGTGCTCCCTGGGGCTGGGGCTTGCTCTTTCCCTGTTGTGTTTGCTGCTGAAGGTCCCCAGGGGCTCGTTTGGAGCCAGAGAACAGGGCACCCGGGGGCTAAGGGCAGAGCAGAGATGCAAGGAGCAGCTGTGAACTTGGCCTTTCCTCTGCACCCCTTTCGCCAGGCTTAGCACTTCCCAACAGCGACAGTCACGAGGAAGAGGAAATTGAGGCTCCAGAGGCCAGGCCCGGCTTCCAGCTGCCCTCCTTTCCTGCCCCTCAATGTCTCTGGAGGAGGCCACGTGAGGTCTGTGCCCCCAAGCATGCTCTTTAGGGCCACAGTTGGGTCCCCATGAGGGCTGGGGAGGGCAGTGCTCCTGTTGTCCCCTTACCGCCCTGAGGAAGCAGACACTCTGTGCCTAGATGCACCCACCTGGTGCACATGCCCAGCTCAGGAGAGGGGAGTCAGTCCAGACAGCCCCACCCACCATTCAACGGGGTTAGGGACAAGAAAAGCCAGGCTTGGGAGAAGCAGGAGGGCAGCTCAGCACACTGCCTGTCTCATCCCTCTGCCCTCCAGCCTCCACTCTTCTCCCCTCCTTCCCATGACCTCTGACCTGTTCTTCAGGCTCAGAGACCTAAACCCCCATCCTGATAAGCAGAGGTCTGTGCGTGTCCCCAGCTGACCAGGGAAACTGGCTCCTCCCCTGAACTTCAGTCTTGCTTAGTAGCTGGACAGATGCCAAGAATAAGGTTACCCCTCTCCAAGTCAGACTTCCTGCTGGCTGGAGGCTGGGGAAATCCCAGCAACTGCACTGCTCTGCCCCCCAGGGACACACTGCAGCCAGGCCAGAGCAGGCCAGTGCTGTGCCCTCCTGAAGGAGGGGTGCCAGGGTGGAGGGCAGGGCCAAGGGGCCTCTGGGGAAGGGCTGAGGCTGTAGCAAGTAAGGAGCTGGGAGGTGAGAGTAGGGGCTGGATGGAGACCAGGGGATGGGGCAGGGGAGCCAGAAACACAAGAGGAAGCCTTGATGGCCCATTCCCTTCTTTCTGAGTGCCAGGGTTTTGTCACGTCAGCCAGCTCAGGGGAGGGGCAAGGGCTGGAGATAGAGTGGGGTGGGGAGCCAGCATGCTGATTTGTCTGTCAGGAGCAGAGTGGGCCTTAAAGCCCAAGGGTGAAGGGATTGTGGTGGGGCTGAGGTGAGAGAGGAGGCAGGTGGCCAGGCCCACTGTCCCCACACACTGAGTGCTGGGTCGTGGCAGTGCTGTCCTCCCACAGCCTAGCAGGGTGGGAAGGAAAGAATGAGGAATGAGGCACCAGGCGTGTGGGGTGTCCACATGGCAGGGAGAGAAGAAGGCAGTGAGCTAGGGAACTGGGCACTAGAATAGTTATTCCCGTCCTTGTTTCCTTAGAGATGTCATTGCAGCCCCTCACAGCAGCTGCTCTTCCTCCAGCACTCCTGCTGATACATTAGGGGACCATGCCTGGAACCCCAGCTAAGGGCAGGAAGCCTCATCTTCCCTGCAGTGAGCAGGCCCCCAGCCCCATTCTCTTCGCCTAGAGGGCAGCTAACTGTTCCCTTCCTGGCCAAAGCCAGGCCTCATTAGTCTCCTCCTCCCTCTCCTCCTCTTCCTCGTTCCTCTCTTCTTCCTCCCCCTTCTCCTCGTCCTCCTGCTCCTCCCCTCTCCTCCGCCTCCTCTTCCCTCTCCTCCTTCCTCTCCTCCTCCTCCCTCTCTTTTCTCAGAAGCTCTCCTAGGCTGACCCTCCCCATCCATTCACTCCAGGGCTCCTCACCACCATGTGTAAACATTCCGTGTGGCTAGGTGTTGATAGGTGACCCTGTGGTTTCCTGGGTGTGGCTCAGGCCTCTCCCATTAGGAGTAGCTCCAGGGCAGGACCTCAAGGTCAGGTCACAAGCCACTCAATCTGAAAGGGTTGAGGGAGCTTCCAGGTGGATTTCAACCACTGAATCCTAATCAAATGGTCCCATCTCCCCATCAAAACCTCTCTGAGTCTGACCTTTGCATGCTCCCACTTTCCACTCTCCTCTCACACCTGAGCCATCTGCTTCTCCCCACTTCCCACTCTCCGTTCATCCTGACTTGAAGCCTCAGAGTCCTGGCTGGCTCTTTCCTCTGGTGCCCCAGGTATAGGCCCATCTCAAGTCCTGTCTTTGGTGGGACTCTGACCCCAATCACCTCCTTTCATTTCAAGTCAACAAACATTTCCTGGCACCTTCAGGAGCCAGATGATGTCAGGTGCTGGTACACAAAGGATGAGTAAGACACAGGTCTTGCCCTGGAGGGAGTCACAGCACTCTCAGCCAGATCATGGTATGGCACTAGAAGCACAGAGGGCTTTGGAAACCAAAGGGGTAGATTTCCACCTGGGGGCTGAGAAAGGCAGGCTGAACTGTTTCTGTTTCTCCTTCACGGAAGGAATGAAGCCAGCCACTGGAGAGCCTTGGACAAGTTCCTCAGCCTGTGAGCCTTTGTTTCCTCAACAACAATATGGTAATGATAAATCCTTGCAGTTTGGCAAGGATTTGTTGTGATAATGGCTAACATGTATTAGCTCTCATTGTGTACCAAGCCGCATCCTAAGTATTATATCCATATTGTGTCCTTTAATCCTTGCAACAATTCCCTACAATGGAGGTGACATTAGCATTCCTATTTTCAGATGAAGAAACTGAGGCTTAGGTTAAGCACATGTTCAAGCCCAACTAACATGGATTTAATGCATGATGGTGTTTTATAATCTGATTCTACTTGCCCATGACATTTTATCTTCCAAATAAATATAATAATAGCCACCTTTTTTTTTAATACTCCTCCATACCTGGCTCTATGTCAGTTGCATTACTTGTATTTAATCCTTAGAACAACGCTGAATGGCAGATACGGTTATATTCTGAGGAAATCAAGGCTCAGAAAGGTTAACGTCTTCCCAAGTTTGGGCAGCTGGTTCCCTGAAGAGCCAGACTTAACCCTGAGTCTGTCTGACTCCTGAGTTCTTACTTCAGCCCTCACCCATGGAGCTCATCCCATCCCGGTCACCTGCCAGGCTCACACAGTCATCAGGATTGTTCTCCCTTCTTGCTTTGTTAGAATTCCCACCCACTCTTCACACCACCTCTGAATTGCCCCCTTCCCTTTTCCACTCCCTACCTATCTTCAAGGCCCCACTGAAATACCACCTTCCCACAAAGCCTGGCATGCTACCCATCCAAGCCAACTGAGGCTCCTCTTCTTTTAGACAGCACTCAGCAAATAACTCTGGTGACATATATCTTAGCACTTGGTAATATTTAATTGACAATGAAATTATATATTATTTGGCTTTGTCTTCTAATTATTTAATGTTTACAAATCTTATATCCCTAATCAAAGTGCAAAGGGCAAGAACCTTGACTTTCCTCCTGCCTCCTGCCCTCCACGCTCAGCTGAGTGCTAGCTCCTATAAGTGCTCATCAGATGGAGACTCAAATGCACTGAGGAGCCAGGAATTCCCAGATTATTAGTCAAGTTCATATCTTACAATACAGATGTGCAGCTATACAGTGTTATGATGAATACCACACACAGCCGCACAGAGTCCTACATCCAGACCTGAACTTGCTGTCGTCATCTTGAAATTCTTTAGTTTTAAACAAGTGACCCCACATTTTTAATTTGCTCTGGGCCCCACAAAATACATAGCTGGTCTTGCCTGCAGCCCTTTCTACAAAGCCCAAGCCCTCACAGATCAGGTGAAAACACAGCCTGCTGTCTAACAGCCAGGCTCCTTCCTGGTTCTGCCGCTTATCAGTGATGCAGGACTCATGGGGCAAGTTACCAAATCTCTCTCAGCCTGCTCCCAACCTGCTCCCAGCTCTGTCTCAGTTTCACCGTTTCCTCATCTACAAAATGCAGACTCCCTTTCAGTGTTTCCTGGAGCATCAAGGGAGCAAATGTGTGCAGAGAGCTTCGCCCACACCTGGTGCACAGTAAGCATAACAAACAGCAGCTACTGAGAGTGCAGCTGTGCTCCTGGCTGAGGTGGGAGGTGCAGAGGGGGGCTTGGGATGGACCGGGGAGAACTGAAGGCTTGGTCTTCAGACCAGAGGACTCATACTGGAAGTCCAGAGATTCAGAGAAAGAAAGTGGCCCCAAGCGTACAGGCTTTCCTCCATTATTAACCACCCTTCCCCCCCCCACTTCCTAATCAGACCTCCCCTGCCTCCTCAGTGAGGCTCATGCTCTATCTTAGGCAGTTTTCTTATCATGTCTTGAACATGAACATTGCTGGTCTCTGCTTTTGAAGCCTTGCATAGATCTCTTGCTCCCAGACTCTCCTTACTCACTTCCCAACAGTTCCTGACACCTCCCCTGGGAGGCGCTCTCTGTCTCCAGCCTCCTCTGTTCAGCTCTCCTTGCTTCTGGAGCAGAATTACTTTGCAGGAGCTCAGACCTTGACAGTCTTGCTTCTGCCTCCCCCACTCACTCAGAAGGAGCAGACACTGGGTGTAAATGCTCAAGGCCAGATGGATGGCCCATCTGAGATTCTGCCCCCTCCCGAAGGCCTTTCTCCCAGCCAAGAGCCCTGAGCAAGCCCACTTCTCCGTGCTCATTTCTGCCTTTGTCAAAGAACACACCTGCCCCTTCTCACCGTCTCAGAATGATGCAAAGTAACCACTCAGAAAAGAAGGTTGTTGGCTCGGTGCCTGTAGCTCTAGCACGGTGGTTAGGGCGCCAGCCACGTACACCAGGGCTGGCGGGTTGGAACCCAGCCTGGGCCTGCTAAACAATGACAACTACAACAAAAAATAGCCAGGCGTTGTGGTGGTGGGTGCCTGTAGTCCCAGCTACTTGGGAGGCTAAGGCAAAGAGGATCGCTTGAACCCAAGAGTTTGAGGTTGCTGTGAGCTAAGATGCAATGGGGGACAAAGTGAGACTCTGTCTCAAAAGAAGATTGAACTTCTGGGAATTGGGTTCCAGAAAGCTTCAATGTAACCATTACTTAAAAGTGCTTTGGTCCTCAGCAGCTGGAGTGAAGGAAACATTGCCGCACAGTAAAAAAAAATCCCTCAGAAGAGCTGGAGAGCCAGCATCTGAACTCCAGCCCCATTGCTGACTTGGGGGGGTGACCTGAACAAGAAACCTCCCTGGATTTAGCTCTGAGTTTGGGGATAGTCTACACATTTCAGGCTGTGTATGTGGTTGGCCCCTCCAAGATACCTTGGGAAGAGATTTTTTTTTGTCCTCTTATGACCGGAGGGAAATGGAACTAGCCCTAAGCAAAACTGGGACATTCTGGAAACTGTTTTTCAGTCCTCTTTCCAGTTCTTTCAGCCCAGGTCCCTTCTACCCTCTTCTAATACTCAGTGGGAGGAGAAAGGAGGGCCTCCCCTCCCAAATATTTCCCTAATTTTCTTTTTTGGTATCTAAACATGAAACAATTTGAAAAGAAGAGTCCACTCTTTTTTTTTTTTAATTTCAGTTTGCTTGTTCATTCTTCTTTGTTTGAAGTACTCCTTTTTTGTTCATTTTCTTCTTCCTCTGGCAGTGCTGGCTGTTTTTGGTGTTGTTAGTAGAGACGGGGTCTTACTCTGGCTCACTGCTGCTCATACTGGTCTTGAACCTCTGAGCTCAGACAATCCACCTGCCTCAGTCTCCTACAGCGCTGGGACTACAGGCGTGAGCCACCACGCCCAGCCAGAAGAGTCCACTCTTAACAGAGGACACTTTTAGTCAACTGCCATTATCAGGTGAGTTGACTTTGGGCCTTTACTCAGTAACAATGATGTGAATGACCAGATTCCTCATTCTAGTAATTATCTCTGAGAATTCTTTTTTTTTTTTTTAATTAAATCATAGCTGTGTACATTGATATATTCATGGGGCATCATTTACTAGCTTCATAGACTGTTTACCAAGTTTCACATATACCCTTGTAAGATGCACCGCTGGTGTAATCCCACCAATCCCCTTCCCTCTACCCACCCCCCCCTCCCTCCCCTCCCTTTCCCCCTTCCCCCTATTCTTAGGTTGTAACTGGGTTATAGCTTTCATGTGAAAACCCTAAATTAGTTTCATAGTAGGGCTGAGTACATTGGGTACTTTTTCTTCCATTCTTGAGATACTTTACTAAGAAGAATATGTTCCAGCTCCATCCATGTAAACATGAAAGAGGTAAATAAAGTCTCCATCTTTCTTTAAGGCTGCATAATATTCCATGGTGTACATATACCACAATTTATTAATCCATTCATGGATCGATGGGCACTTGGGCTTCTTCCATGACTTAGCAATTATGAATTGGGCTGCAATAAACATTCTGGTACAAATATCTTTGTTATGATGTGATTTTTGGTCTTCTGGGTATATGCCCAGTAGAGGAATTACAGGATTGAATGGCAGATCTATTTTTAGATCTCCAAGTTTTCTCCATATCTCTTTCCAAAAGGAATGTATTAATTTGCATTCCCACCAGCAGTGTAGAAGTGTTCCCTTTTCTCCACATCCATGCCAACATCTCTGGTCTTGGGATTTTGTGATATAGGCTAGTCTCACTGGAGTTAGATGGTATCTCAAAGTAGTTTTGATTTGCATTTCTCTGATGATTAAAGATGATGAGCATTTTTTCATATGTCTGAAGGCCGCAAGCCCGTCTTCTTCAGAGAAGTGTCTCTTCAAATCCCTTGCCCAGCCTGCGATGGGATCCCTTGTTCTATTCTTGCTAATGCATTTGAGTTCTCTGTGGATTCTGGTTATTAAACCTTTGTCGCCTCAATGAATCCCCAACAATAAAAAAAAAAAAAAACCTTTGTCAGAGACATAACCTGCAAATACCTTCTCCCATTCTGAGGGCTGTTTGCTTGCTTTACTTACTGTGTTCTTGGCTGTGCAGAAGCTTTTTAGTTTGATCAAGTCCCAGTAGTGTATTTTTGAAGCTGCTTCAATTGCCCGGGGGGTCCTCCTCATAAAATACTCGCCCAGACCGATTTCTTCAAGGGTTTTCCCTGCATTCTCCTCTAGTATCTTTATAGTTTCATGTCTTAAGTTTAAATCTTTGATCCAGTGAGAGTCTATCTTAGTTAATGGTGAAAGGTGTGGGTCCAGTTTCAGTCTTCTACAGGTTGACAGCCAGTTCACCCAGCACCATTTGTTAAATAGGGAATCTTTTCCCCCACTGAATGTTTTTAATTGGCTTGTCAAAGATTAAATAACGGTAAGTAGCTGGGTTCATCTCTTGGTTCTCTAGTCTGTTCCAGACATCTGCTTCTCTGTTTTTGTGCCAATACCATGCTGTTTTGATCACTATCGATTTGTAGTATAGTCTGAGGTCTGGTAGCATAATTCCTCCTGCTTTGTTTTTATTTCTGAGTAATGTCTTGGCTATTCGAGGTTTTTTCTGATTCCATATAAAACGAAGTATTGTTTTTTCAAGATCTTTAAAGTGTGACAGTGGAGCTTTCATAGGGATTGCATTGAAATTATATATTGCTTTGGGTAGTATGGACATTTTAACAATGTTGATTCTTCCCAGCCATGCGCATGGTATGTTTTTCCATTTGTTAATATTTTCAGCTATTTCTTTCTGAGAATTCTTGATGAAGATCACAGGGAGCCCTCCTTATTCCTGAATCTCCCTCATGACCAATCACACTACTGTAAAGAGACCTTATTTTTTCTTTATTTTGTTCTGTCATCTGTTGCTATACATCAGTGATTTTCTTTTTTTTTCCTTTTTTTTAGAGACAGAGTCTCACTTTATTGCCCTCAGTAGAGTGCTATAGTGTCACACAGCTCACAGCAACCTCCAGCTTCTAGGCTGAGGCAATTCTCTTGCCTCAGCCTCCCAAGCAGCTGGGACTACAGGCGCCCGCCACAACGCCCAGCTATTTTATGTTGCAGTTTGGCCAAGGCTGGGTTTGAACCCACCACCCTTGGTATATGGGGCCAGCGCCCTACTCACTGAGCCACAGGCGCCGCCCCTACATCAGTGATTTTCAACCAGTGTGCCACAAGAGGATCTTAGGTGTGCTGTAAAAATTTTTAAACATGATGAATTAAATGATTTTCAAAAGTTCAAAGCAAAATAAGCATATTCCTTTGTTTTACTCTTTTTTTATCAACATAATTTAAGTGTGCCATAGAACTTTAACTATAGGTTCAAGTGTGCCATGAGATAAAAAACATTGAAAAACACTGCTGTACATGAACCAAAACTGAGCTGCTTAAAAGAAAAACCAGTTATTATATCTCATGATTTTGTATGTCATAAGTTTGGACAGAGCTCAGCTAGGCAGTTTTCTGCTCCACATGGCACTGACTGGGGTTAACCCAGTGGCATTTAGTCGGCGGCTCAGGTGGGCTAAACAGTTGAAGATGGCTTTACTCATCTGTCTGACACCTCACCTGAGATGGCAGAGAGGCTGGACTTAGCTGAGTACTTTCCTGTGTAGTTTCAAGGTCTGGGTATGTTCTCTAGTAGGGAGACTACACATCTTAGATGGCAGCTCAAGGTCAGAGAAGCTGCAGATCCTCTTCAAGGCTAGGCCCAGAACTCAGACAATGTCACTTCTGCTGTGTCAAAGGCTAGCCAAAATTCAGGACAACAGGAAATATATCCCCATTCTCCAGGGAGGCACATCAGAGAATTCAGGGCCATCTTAATCCACCACATGGGATAACCCACGGGGACTCGGAAGGAAAGATATGTGAGAGAGGAGGGTGTCCCAGGGATAAAGACAGCTGGGGAGAGTCTCCTGATATGAAAGCTGAAGCTGCAGACTTGGCCATGGTCCCTGAGGAAGGCTGTAAAACCTTCAACCTCCAGGATATCTTCCTTCCTATACCCCAAACCTGGCTTGACCTGATCAGGCCCCAGGAGTTGCTCCTGCTGGATAATTCAAAATCCAGCCTGTGGTCTAGAACCTACTTTACCCAAACACCTAACCCTCTCCAGGATCCTCACTCCTCATTCTAACAGCTCCCATCGTCTCCTTTTGTCCTAATTAATCCAGACCCTTCTCCCCTTCTCCTATCTCCCTGGCTTGGCTTCTTTAACCAATATGGTCACCTTCCATTTAATGAACACTTGTACCAGAGTTTATGCTAAGTGCTTTATATGTATTACTACAACGACTCCTTGTAAAAAGGTACTCCTATACGGATGAGGAAGTTGAGATCTAGAGAGATAAAATACACCCAAGCTCAAGTGGTCTGATTCAAAAGTTGAGGCTTTAAGCACAATACTATACATCTTCTCGTATAATTGTCTACTACTATTTAAATGAACTACTCATATCCTTTTACCTGGGCCTTATATGCCAGGCTCCCACAGTCAGTGTTGGAAGCTGGAAACCACCCAATATGCTGTCAAGGACCACTTTAGGAAAGGGGAGGAGGAAACTTAGAGACCTTAAATTCTTTTTTTTTTGTAGAGACAGAGTCTCACTTTATGGCCCTCGGTAGAGTGCCGTGGCATCACAGCTCACAGCAACCTCCAACTCCTGGACTTAGGCGATTCTCTTGCCTCAGCCTCCCGAGTAACTGGGACTACAGGCGCCCGCCACAACGCCCAGCTTTTTTTTTGTTGCAGTTCTCCGGGGCCAGGTTTGAACCTGCCAGCCTTGGTATATGGGGCTAGCGCCCTACTCACTGAGCCACAGGCACCGCCGGGGACCTTAAATTCTTAAAGGAAAGAATGTTACAAATCTCCTCTGTTGAAAAATTACGGTCAAGGTTTTTATCTTAATTTATGTCATGGTGATAAAGATAAATCCATACATGATATCATAGCAAGCTGATTACACATAGATAAGAGAACTAACGAAGCAAGAAGAGTGAAAACCGAACAGTTCCCTTGGTAATATAAAAGCACCATAGTTACACTCCCTTAACTGGAAGTTAAGTTCTGACAACTTCAATTCTGTGGAATGTGGCACCAAATCCGGAAGTGGAAAAGGCCTTTCAGTACCAAAAATAAGTGACAACAGTTGAATCAAAGCCAGATCCTTAGGCCAGCACATGAAGCCTCACTGGGTTACACTGGACAAAATACTAAAGAGGTTTGACCTCTGGTTTCCCGGCCCACAGCCCTTGGAGGGCAAGGTGAGGTGTGGGCGAAAGGCTTCTAGACAGCAAAGCAAAGAAGCTAACAGCAAAGGACAATAGGATTCACAAGTAGACACACCCAGTGTTGTGTGTCACTTCGCTTTAGAAAAAAGACCATAATACCTCATTGTATAGTGCATCCGCTTTACCAACCCCTTCCACGCACGTTGTCTCACAGCAGGACTGTGAAATCAGCAGCCAAGAAGAAAACAAATACTCAGAGAGGCTTAGTGACTTTTTCATGACCACACAGATTAGCGAGCAGTGGAGCTGGGAATGAACCCAGATCACATGAGGTCTAACACGGGCCCTTTCCTCTCTGTACCATGACTCCTCTCTTTTTCATAGTGATGACCATGAGTCATTGAGAAAAGGTTAGAGTCTATGTCTAGCAAACTCTGTTGAAGAAGATAGGGAAGTAGGTAGCATTTTTTTAATCGTTCATAAAAATAGTTTGGCATTCAGGATAAAGTTCAGCTTTCTGTTCTTAGCTACATTACAAGTGATAGTCATCCACCTTTACACCTAATAGTTACACAGAGCAATAATGTCCACGTGCAGCATCCTTTGAGTGCGGTTCTGGAGTTTTCTGACATTGTCATTCCTCTCCATCTCCATTCTCCTACCTGAATTCTGTTCCCTTCTTTCTCCCTGAATGTTCATGAAATTCCTGATTGGAATCCTGCCTCCAGCTTTGATGTCTTAAACTTAACCCCACTCACATCATTCTGATCAAACCAGGGGGAAAAAGTCCCACTCGTTAGCAGCAATGGAGGCCTCACTCCACTGTCCAAGCCCTGCCAACCTCCACAGTTTTGCCTCTCCAGCTCCGTCTTTGGACCCCCACAGCACCAAAGGCTTGTAACCCTAGATTTCTGCACACCTGGCAGCTTGTCCTCTTGCTATTATCCTCTCTGCCTGAAATGCCCTTTGTTCAGTCCTTTACTCCATAAATTTCTGCATATCTTTAAAGGCCCAAGATTAGTTGTCACCTAGACAGCTCTTCTCGGTGTCCCTGCAACACCACAAAGCCTCTATCTTGCATGTATCCATGAAGATGCTTGTGGCTGTGAGTAACAGAACTCCCACACCTAAAGCAGCTAAAACAACAGGGCCTTATTGTCTCTTCACAAGAAATCTGGAGGTAGATGGTTCCAGGCTTGGCTCAGTGATATCAGGGCTCTAAGTCAGCATCTCTGCAATTCTCTTTTTCTCACAATTCTGGAGGCTTGAAGTCCAAGACCGAGGTGCTGGCAGGGCCAGTTCCCTCTGAGGCCTCTCTCCTGGGTCTGTGGTCTCATGTGGTCTTTCCTCTGTGTAAGTCTGTGTCCAAATGTCCTCTTCTTATAAGAACACCAGTCATACTGGATTAGAATCCACCCTAATGGCCTCACTTTAACTTAATTAAGAACTAAAGACCTAATTGCCAGATATAGTCACATTTTGAGGTACTGGGAGTTAGGACTTAAACATGAATTTTAGAGATACACTAAACAGCCTATAACAGAATAAAATTCAGGGACAGGAGTCCCCCTTTGGAAATCTCTCTTTTCAAGTGAAAAGTCATTCCCAGAATCCTTCTAGTAGATTTACAATCAGGACTTTGTAACCTGTCCTTTTCCCAGTTATTAGGAAAGCATTCTCCCTTTTATAATGGGAAGAAGGCTCTGGAAACCAGAAAGAAAGGGTTAGGAATGACTCTGAGTAGGTTACCAGACTGTCACACTCTACTCCCACATTGGGTCACGGTTGTCTGCTTATGAGTCTCTCTCTCTCTGACCAGCTCTTTGAAGCAAAGCCCATTGTTTCCATCGTCTGTGCCCTAGCAAAACATGGTGCCTAGCTCATAGTAGCTGCTCAACCAATATCTGCTGGAGGAATGAACAAATAGAATTTAATGAACTAGATGAACCTGTTTGTGTTATATTTGATTACAACATTAAACTCTGTTCCTATTTGGCTTGCATGGTCTGTGGTTCACACCTGTAAATAATTGCAGGGAGTATTCCTAATAGAACTGTTATTACAGTAAGAGGAGACCAAACTTTGTCTCTCTGAAGTCTGGCATGGTGAATGGTACACAGATTTTTGTGGAATGAATAAATAAATAATGGATAAGTGAATGATTACAATGTAAAAACTGCTTTGAGAAACATCATAACACAGATCTAAGAAGTTATTATGTTTTCTAAAGTGTCTTCCAGAACTGGGTCTCCATTCTGTTACGTCAGTACTTGGGAAAGTAGTCTCTTAGCAAATATTTAGTTCACCAGGCCATTTCTACTCTAATAAAGAATGATCCTCACGAATGCAGCCAATAGGCTGTGTTAATACTCAGAGCAAGTTCAACCAAGAAATAAAGGTACACTAATAAATATAAGATTGAACTGTTTGAAAGGAGGTTTGATTGGGGCTCCATGGAGTTGCAGGAAGCAGAACATAAGTCCAGGCAAAGCAGTGCTAGATTTTAGTATTGTCACTTTTGCTCCACAAAACCCCAAGTATCTGACCTTCTACGTTCCACAGAATAGGGAAGAGCCAAGTACCTAGCTAATGAACAGCATTAGTTGTGAGGGTAAAGTGACTGGTTTGATGGCAGTTCCCCAAATTCTGGCCACTACCCCCCAATATTAGACAGTCTCATGATTTGCATCAGATTCCTACTTCCCTCTCTGTCCAGGCAAAAAGACTCAGGCAGGTCAAGTGTGAATTACATGAAGTAAATGATAAGCCACAAGTACCTGGGTTCCCAGAGGCAGTGTATTTTGGCACCATGGGACAAACCGTGTAACTGCAAGTTGAGCCCTCTCTCCCCCTATATCAGACCCAAGGGACCTATTCCTCCCTCACCCAGCTCAAGTAATGAAGTTCAATTAAAACGTTCAGGTTCAATTAGTGTTTCAGGGATTCAAGGGCAGTCTCAGGGCAAAATATTTTCCACAAGGAACTTAAGAGAAACTAGCACTGTTCTGGACCAGACTGACATGCAGGGGCAGGAGAAGACTTGGTCTGCGACCCACATCTGCATATGGAGAAGCTGGGCAAGACGGCACTTGTGCGTGTGCTTCCGCAGCGCCTGCTCTGTGTGCCCCGGGCACTTTCCTTATAGCCAGCAGAAGGAGGCGCATGCTAGGGTGTTTCCCTTACAAGTTTTGAGTTTTTCTTTTTTATTAGACTAAAGCACTGGAAGCTCAGATTTTTGCTTCAAAAGCAAGACCTATTACTATAATGGTGGTGATCTTTTTAAATCATGCCACTGAACCTGGTCTTCACACATGATTGCAATCACATTAGCCAAGCCCATCACAATAATCTATTGTTGAGAGAAAAATATCCTGGCAATACATGTATCTAGAAGTTCTGCCTTCTGAATTGATGCCAAAATATGATTGATTCCCAGTTCCTGACAATGCCCAACTACTGTCCATACACTCCCACCCCCCTTCCACTGCCAACATAATGACTAGATTTACTTTGATGTTCTCTGATTTCCACAGTGGCTTTAACTCTCTGCCAGAATCTTACACACTAAGCACTCAGCTATTTGGAATCCCATTACCTGCAATGCTACTAACTGGCATCCCACAGATCAAAGGTACAATACTTAAGGAGACACTGCAAGATCTTGCAGTGACTTCTGAGCCATTTAGAAAATATTTGATTATGTTTAGCATAGCTTAATTTGGGTGTTTTAATGTATTCTGCGAAAGTTGTTTTCATGCTTGCTCCAAGTAGGCTGCCTATAAAATTATATAATCATACACTAATAAATCAAGATGATATAGACTGCCTGGAATGAATAAAAGACCAAACCCAACAAAATAAAATGACAGGGATTAATGGAATTAATGTAAAGTCTGGTGTTTAGGTTTAAAAACTACTTAACAGGAGAAATCAGAGTTAATGGTCCTTGTGAGAAATCCAGGAGCATTTTGACTATCAGCTCAGCAATATTCGATGGCCTCTGAAAACAGTCAACCCTATCCAAGGCCATCTTTTAAAAAGCAATAAAAAGAGTACCCAAAGGAAGGAGGGAACAGCTTCACTCTATACTTTGCTAGGCAGACCAGGTCTGGGGAAGACTGTGTTTGGTTGTGGAAGCCACATTGGAAAAGGAAAGGAACTAAGTATGTTTCTTCTGGCAACTCCCGCATAATACCTGGTTTCAAATAGCTAATGGGTTGTCACATGGCATAAACATAAAATTTAATCACATAGCCGCAGCACCCAGAAGTAGGAGTTGTGGGGGAAAGTATCCATGGAACATATTTCGGCTCCATATAAGGAAGAACTTTATACAATTAGGGTAATCTAAACATTGAACTTAAATGAAATTGGGGAGAGGCAAAAGACTTCTGGGATATGGTAATTTCTGTTCTTTGCTTGAATGGTAAGTACTTAAGTGTTTTGTTTTATTGTTCAACTGATCCACATACATTTTTACATACTCTTTTGTAGGTATGATATATTTTACAATGAAAAAACATTGACCGGGTTGTTGGGCAAAGTAGTAAACTCCCTATAATTATGAGGCTTCCAGGAGAGGCTGGTGTACTGATGGGAAGATGGGATGGATGACCTCTGCCATTCATTCCATTTCTAAGCTCCTACAAGTCCTTAAATACATGGGCAGTTTTTAAAGCAAAGTTCTTCTAAAATATTCTTAAAGTGACAGCCTTTTAGTTAACTTGATTTGAAGCCTCACTCTACTGTTCACTACAACCATTCCTGGAATTTGTTAGACTATGATCCCATGTCTCTATTACTGTGACTATCATTTTTATTGGTCATTATATAATGAGAATTTGATAGACACGGCTCCTGCCTTCTCAGGATAGCAAATGACATGGACAGTCATAAAGAGAATACAGTGAGAATCAGATATGAACAATGAATAAATATGAAAGGAAGCAAAAAGTTTATGTGGTAAACAGGTCAAGGTTTCACATATTATAAGAGTGGAGGACAAAGCAAACCTCGACAGGTTAAAACCAGAAGCTGCTAGCCTTCTGCTCCAGGTAACTTCAGATTTCCTGGAAGAAGTGAGCCTTTAGAACTGGATTCTGGCAATCAAGCATTTGGTTAGGGGAATCTTTCTCCTGGGCTGGAGAAGGGGGAAAAAAGCTTAAATAGCTTCATTTCCTCATGCTAATCCTCTTCTCCGGTTCTGTTCCTTCATGATCTCTCACTACCCTCTCCACTGTGCTGATTTGAGAGAGGGGAACCAAGACCAAAAAAAGGGAAATGAAAGGAAGGGTATTTGTGGACTGTGATGGACATGGAATTGGGGAGAGTCCTTGAGTCCCCAAACCACTGCTAAATAAACAGCCAGGCTGTCGGCTTTTTCTAGCTAAGCTGTAACTGCGTAAAGTTACTTCTGCTTCGGACTCATTTAACCTTTAATCTGGGGATCCCCAATCATGTTACTGACACTAATTCCTCTATCCTCACAACAACCTTAGGTTGATGGGAAAAATAAACCAAAACACAAGAGCTAATGAGCTAAAGTCCAATGTGGTAAAATGAAAATACCACGTACTAGGCTGGGCGCCATGGCTCACGCCTGTAATCCTAGCAGGCTGGGAGGCCAAGGTGTGTGGATTGCTTGAGCTAAGGAGTTCCAGAGCAGCATGAGCAAGAGCGAGACCCCTTCTCCTAAAAAAAAAAAAAAAAATGGCCGGGCATTGTGGTGGGCACCTGTAGTCCCAGCTGCTCGGGAGGCTGAGGCAAGAGATTCACTTGAGCTCAAGAGTTTGAGGTTGCTGTGAGCTGTGACACCATAGCACTCTACCAAGGGTAACAAAGTGAGACTCTGACAAAAATAAAAGAAATAAAGAAAGAACCACATGCTATTTAGTTGGTTTATTCTCTTATAATAATTTATCTTCATTTTAACGAAGGGGAAACTGAGTCACAAAGAGTGGAAATAAGTCAATTTCATACATGCTTATGTAAGAAAACCAAGCAGCCGGGCGGCGCCTGTGGCTCAAGGAGTAGGGTGCCGGTCCCATATGCCAGAGGTGGCGGGTTCAAACCCAGCCCCGGCCAAAAATCACACACAAAAAAAAAAAACATTAAAAAAAAGAAAGAAAGAAAGAAAGAAAAGAAAAGAAAACCAAGCAGCCTAATTCTCAGAACAAAATTCTCCTTTCATTAGATTTCTACACAAGTTTGAAACATTAAATCCACTCAGTTTATAAAATGAGGTGATAACTATGAAGCTTAAGTTCTTGATACCAAGAACAGTCTGGGGTCTGGGATGGTAGCAGGAGTAACCATAATCCTTGACCTTTGTAAAGAGTTTCATAGTTGACAAGCACTGCACAGCTGCTGTTACACTCTGTCCTCATCAAGGACATAGTGTCCCCTTTTAGAGATGAGGAGGGTAGAGCTCAGAGGTTAGTGGCTTGTCAGAGAACAGAGTTAGCAAAGCACAGAACCAGGACTGAAACTCAGGTCTTCTGAATCCAGGTTTAGTGAGAACAAGCTTTGGGGGGAAAAAGTCAGCAGCCTTTTACTAGGAGATTTAAGAGGAGACTGCAGGAGGAGGTGAAGAATCTAGTACAGTCAGCACATCAGTCCATGTGATAGCAGAGAAGGAAATTATCATCATTAGGCATTTCAAATGATGGCACCGACTGCTCTGGGCCTAGTGCCTGTGGCTCTAATCTCTGAGGACCTGCAATCTAAGACAAACACACTAGGAAGAACAGACGTGTGTACAACGTACGGATGATAGAATAACAGTAATCTACCAAGAATAGAGAGAACAGCTCTTATATGCATGCCCAGGTAAGTTTAGAGTGTAGAGAATTTAAGTGTATAAATGAAAATAGGAGCAATAAAGAAGTGCAAACTAGGGAAGACACACACACACACACACACACCAATCTAAGAAGAGTTTTTGGAAGAAAAATACATTTCAGGAGTTCTTTCTTTTCTCTTTTTTAAAAACAAGAAGCAGTGGAGTAGCTGTGTTGTGGTGACAATGGAATTGAGAGTGTGACATTTAGAACAGAAACTTATCCTAGACATATGGAACACTATAAAGATGGGTGGGAAGAGGGTAGGAGGGTAGTGTCAGTGGACAAAGAGGGCTTTGAGCAAGTGGAAATTCTAAAGAGATTACAACCTGTCTTGACTCCTGTGCTGTGTCTGTGTCCACCCCCATGCTTTCAGAAAGCCGGTGCCATCCCTATCCCAGGAACACGAAGAATCTCCAAGTTGTAAAAGGCTGTTTGCAGCAGATGGAGAAGGCAGCAGTGCTATGGTGAAGGAAATAGTGGATAGGGACCTTAGGCACGCTGAGCAAGAAGTCCCTAGCCATCCCTATCTCCCCAGATTCTACCACCACAGGAGAGGTTCCCAGTGCACAACTCATTTATCTGGACCCACTAATTATTAGGGAATTTCCAGTTTGCTTCATCAAACCCAAATTCACCCGCTGAGTTTCAGGCCAGTGATTAGATTCTTAATGTAAAAACTGTTGAGCTCTGCTGAAATATAAACATTTCTCAACATATCAATTCAGATTCCAGCCAAGTAGAGAGAGACCTGTTTATCTCCGCTAATTGTGTTTACTCAAGTCATCCTTTGTGACCTTAATTAGTCTGGGAAGCAGCAACAGAGAACCACTCACTAGGAGTCTGGGTTGAGTAAAAATATGCAGAAAGATTCTCTATAGACTGGTTCCTGGCCGTTTGTAGAGCAAGAATCCTTCGAGTTGACAGTGCTGGCTCTAACCCTGACCATTTGAGCTATGGGCCAAAGGTTAACAATTTCAGACTTTCAAAAGAAACTGCTCATTCCCAAACACTCTGGCTTCTGAGTTGACACAATTTCTAAGACTTGCATGTGGTACGAGAATTTGAGATTCTTGTGATAATTATTCCTGTGATTATTTTTCCCAGCATTTTATTCACTTGCCATACTTATGATGTGTCATTCTCTGTTCTAACCACTCTCTATATATTGTTTTCTTTTAAACTTTATTCAAATTAATATGAGGGTACAATATTTAGGTTACATTGTTCTCACTTCCAGGGCAAAGTCCCAGTTGTAGAAGAGCCCCTCACCCAGGGGGCGTGCTATACACCCGCACAATATGCACATTAGGTGAGATCCTGCCTCATGCCCTCCTTCTCTCTGCCATCCCTCCACCCACCCACCCCCACTTCCCTCTACCCCTGAACTGGACTATAATAGTGTTTTATTGCTCCTAGGAACATTTACTTGTTTATATGTTGATTTCGCATTAGTATGGAGTACCTTGGATATTCATTTTTTCCATTCTTGCAATACTTTACTAAGAAGAATGTATTTCAACTCCATCCAGGTAAATGTTAATGATGTAAAGTCTCCATCTTTTTTAATGGCTGCATAATATTCCATGGTATACACATACCACAATTTGTTGATCCATTCATGGGTTGATGGGCACTTAGGTTGTTTCCATGACTTAGCTATTATGAATTGAGCTGCAATAAACATTCAAGTGCAGATGTCTTTGTGTTTAAATGATTTATGCTGTTCTGGGTAGATACCTAGTAATGGGATTGCAGGGTCAAATGGAAGGTCTACATTTAGATCTTTGAGGATTCTCCATACTTCTCTCCAAAAGGGTTGTATTAGTTTGCAATCACACGAGCAGTGTAGATGTGTTCCCTTCTCTCCATAACTCTACATATATTGTTAACACATTTAATACAACCAAACAAGTAGATGCTATAAGTATGTTCACACAAATGAGGAGCTGAGCTGACACAAAGAAGTTAAGTCACTTAACCAAGTTACAAAGCTAGTAGTTGAAAGAATGAGGACCTAAATATAATTTCCATCATTTAGCTAATAATTTTAAAGGAAATATTCAACCACGTATCTGACGCTTAAGACATTGTTGGAATCTAGATACTATGCAGAAGATATAAAGAATATACACACAGACAGTTCCTATAGTACTCAAAGAACTAACAGACTATTTGCACATATCAGTGATAACTCTCCACCACACTTAAACCTTGCTCCTTATCTTATTTGCCTACATAATAGGGATTTTCTAACTAGAAAAGACCTAACATCACCAATGTTATTTCCAAGGAAGACAGGCAGAAACAATGACTTTCTTTTAAACAGGTAAGATAATTTTAGGCCAGAAAGGACCAACTTTTAGTTAATTTATCAACAGCTGGAGATAGGCTAGTAGTATATCCAAAACCAGAAACCAACTTTTGTTAACAACTAATGTTTATATTTCCATGTTCTATGTTGTAGAAAGGATGAAAGGGTGTTTTTCTGTCAACCAGGCTAGAGTGCAGTGGCACAATCATAGCTCTTTGAAGACTGGAACTCTTGGGCTCAAGCTCCTCCTGCCTCTGCCTTCAGAGTAGCAGGGACTACAGGCGCCAAGCCTGGCTAATTTTTAAATTTTTTGTAGAGATGGGGTCTCGTTATGATGGCTTCAAGCGATCTTAGGCCTACCAAAGCATTGGATTTAGGTGTGAGTCACTGCTCCTGGCCTGAAAAGGTGTTACCAAAGCAATGGTACAAAACAAAGTTTTGGTCTATTTGATCAAAATTTATCTTCAGGGCGACACCTGTGGCTCAATGGGTAGGGGCCGGCCCCGATACCGAAGGTGGCGGGTTCGAACCCAGCCCCGACCAAACTGCAACAAACGAACAAACAAAAAAAATATATAGCCGGGCGTTGTGGCGGGCGCCTGTAGTCCCAGCTACTCGGGAGGCTGAGGCAAGAGAATCGCCTAAGCCCAGGAGTTGGAGGTTGCTGTGAGCTGTGACACCACAACACTCTACCCAGGGCGATAAAGTGAAACTGTTTCTAAAAAAATATGATCTTCAATTCTCCTTCAATCCCATCTCCATTCTTCATCCCCCACATTTATTTATCTAATCGATTTAACTTTTACTTATCTCCACTCCTCCCTTTCTTCTGCCTCTGGAGTGAAACTAAGCCTGGATACCACTCAGATGTAAGGGGGTTGGAATGGAGACAGTCAAACTGCTTGAGATCCTTTACCATTAATGAATCTTAAAGGAAGGGGTGCGAGATGCTTTGGACAGGATATTTGTTATTGCTCCTGCAGAGATAAAAGCAAAAGGAAAAAGAAAGGGACCTCATTTTGAATCACCTCGCGACAAGACTTGCAAACTGCTTAGACTGACACAGATTAAAACTAAATGTAGAGGGACTGGGACCAGCAGGGAAGCCATCACACTCTGGGCTTTATGGAGAAGAAATGCCAAAACACCGTGCTTCACAGAAAGCTTTTACTTGTATATCAAAGAGCCCTTCTTGGAAGCCTGAGCCGGCGGGTTCTCCCTTCCTTCTGCGGGGGGGTCCCCTCGCTGGGAGGTCCTGGGCTGTTTTAGGAGACGCGGGGTCTCCCTTAGACAGTGCGAGGCTTCCCGCACCCCAGCGCCGGGGCCCTTCCAGGGGTGTTTGCAAGGGTACCCCCGGCAGCAGCGCACCCCAGCGGGTCAGCCCTTCAGCCCCTCGCGCCGCATCACCCACCAGGAGGGCAGACCGGGCCCCACCGGCGCGCCGAGCGTGCGTAACGTGCCCCCGCAGCGTGACGCATGCGCCGTGCCGGGCGGGGGAGCGGGATGCGCCGTGAGGGGAGCGCGCAGGAGGCGGAGTGCGGGAGGAAGTTGGCGTCTGCCGGGAGGAGAAAGGAGAGGGAGCCGCGGCTGGGCGCGGCGAGGTGAGGCCGGGAGCCGGCGGGAGGGCGCCTCCCCCCCGCCCCCCTCCGCCTCTGAGGATGGAAGTGACGACAGCAGCCGAGGAGGTCACTTCCTGCTGGGGTGGATGAGGAGGAGCCGGAGACGCCGTGGAGGAGACCGGACCGAAGACGGACCGCGCTGGGGAGAGGTGAGTCCGGCCTTGCCGCGGCCGTCGGGCTTCTCCAGACCGGACCGCGGAGCCCTGGGAGACGGCGGCCCCGGGGTCCGGGTGGCCAGCGAGGCCACATCCCCTACAGCCGGGCCTCACCCGGAGCGGGGGCGGGGAAGAGGGGGCCCGTGCTCGGGGGGCGACCACGACCCAGTGCTGCGTCCGCGCGAAGGCGATGGGGAAGGGAGGCCCGACCAGGCGCTAGCAGAAAGGCGGCTTGCCGATGCCGGGAGCGGCTCCGGGAGCCCTCATCCAGACGCGTGCTCACTTCGAGAGAAGGGTTGTGGTCTGAGGGCGGCGGCGTCCCGGGGCTTGCGGAATGGACGAGTATCTTAATCCGGAGCCTCTCGAGCTCTCGCGGGTGTTCTGCGGGGAGCCCGGTGTCAGGAGAGGGCTTCCTGGACGGGTCATTGCTGCGGCGAGGTTCGTACCGCTCCGCCGTGCGGGTTCGAGGCCGCTCCTGCGGCGGGGTGAAGGCCCTGCCACCGGACAGAGCTGTCCAGGGCCGCTTCCTGGAGCAGCAGGGAAATTAGTGTTTTTCCTCCCGCATTGTCACTGAGTTGGGAGAGGAAGCCCCTGCTTCGTCCCTGTGCCTTGTTATTGTGAGACTAGTGCGTGCGTGTCCTGAATCTGTCTGCTTTCTCCTCTCGCGGTGTTTATCTCATTCTCAGCCCCCGGCAGCTTTGTAGACGAAACTTGCGGGTCTTCTGAATGTGTAGGGTGAGAAAAATATTCAAAGGAGCTAAAGGAATCTTAGGTTAGATGAAATTTCTAAGATTAGGAATTCATTCCCAGCCCGGGGCCACTGAGGCACCATCATTCCCTCTGGACTCCTGGCAGTGTGGGTGCTAAGGGCCTGTCATCCATCCGGGAGAACAGTGAGGGTGGCCCTGCCCTCTCCCGCCCCCACGTCCCTCTGGCAGTCTCACCTCTCGCTTCTTTTTGCTAAAGAATTGACTGACACAAAGCTGCTTGCTGCTAGGAACGGGAAATTTATTGAGGAACTGTAAATCTGGATGGAATGAACTCAGTTCTCAGTGAGACTCTCTCCACTCGTTGGCCAGAAGAAGGTCCTCAGAAATGCCTGCTTTTTTTCCTCCTTCCTGTTAAGGGAGAAAATGTAAAAATTTTCTCAAGAAGACCTTTCCAGTGTCTCCTTTACCTGTGGTGTGTTTACTTCCTGTATCCCAGTGTGTTTTTTCAAGTGGGAAGGGGCAGTTTTGGATGGGGAGTTTTCCTTCTTCCATCTCATATAATTCTGTAAAATAAATCAAAATCAGATGTTCATTCTTGAGTGGGAATCAAATGGGTTTGGACTTTTTTTCACTCTTCTTTACGCTGGTACATCTGGGTGAACTCAGGTTTGTGTATCTTGGCATCTAGCTTGTCTAGTAATAGAAGACAAACCGTTTGACTTGTTCTGGCTGCCTTTTTGGACCCATTTCACTGTACCCTTTTTTTTTTGAACATTTGAAGGGTTGGTCAGGAGGAAGAAAGTAAATATAAAAGACAGTGTTTATGCTTTGTGGTTTAAAGTCAGGTGAGAGATAATTATGGCTTTTGAAGCTGATGACCTGAGGCCCATCATTTGATGACTTGGGGATTAGCAGTTTGGAGGTGACATGTTTGAAAGAAAGAGAGTTGCATATGGAAGGAAGGACGGGAAAAGAAAGTCTGAGAGAAGGCTGCACTAGAAAACGTTGAGAGAATAATGAATAGCATCTTGAGGTCTTTAATTGTGTGGCTTGTCTCTCTCAGCAGGAGGGTGAAAATGAAAGCAGGCTGTAGCATCGTGGAAAAGCCAGAAGGAGGTGGAGGTGAGCAAAACTTAATCATCTCTGAGACACCTGGAATGTCCCTTGGTTGTTCCTATTCTCTTCACTGTGCTCTGTTCTCAAATGCCAGACCATGACTGACAGCCTCTTGACTGGGTGGATATTGCTAGGACAGTTGCAGGCTTGTTTCCTGTAGCTGTATATTTAACGTGTCTGGTCACCACACCCATATCCCAAGCTGCAGCATCTCTTCCCTGTTAGAGGCACAGTTCCAATCTTGGGGATAAGGAGTTTTCAGCTGTATTTTCCTAAAACATTAGTTTATCTTTCTTGTTTGTTCTTTTTGGGACTTTTATGCCCTCATTGAAAGTAGGTATGTGATTTAGTAATGTATGAAAGGGTGAAAGGATAGGATGCCTGGGTGCCACCACTCAGCTCTGTCAGATGTAATGATTGCTACAAGGATAGTTAACTTCTCTGCCTTTTCTCCCATGTTGTGGTTAGTCCAAGCTGACCAAAAGGGTGTTTATGGCATGTTTGCAAAGCACTTTAGAGTTTTTTACCAGTGGAATGTGAAGTTGGGGTGCTGGTATGCATTTACCTAGCTCCTGACTACCTCCATCTTGCCCTTTTCACATTAAAGGGTATCAATTTCCTGACTGGGCCTACAAGACAGAGTCATCCCCGGGTTCCCGGCAGATCCAGCTGTGGCACTTCATCCTGGAGCTGCTACAAAAGGAGGAGTTCCGCCATGTCATCGCCTGGCAGCAGGGAGAATACGGGGAGTTTGTCATCAAGGATCCAGATGAGGTGGCCCGCCTCTGGGGCCGCAGGAAATGCAAGCCACAAATGAATTATGACAAGCTGAGCCGGGCCCTCAGGTAAGGGAAAGGATTCCCAAATCTGTGGTGTTAACAGATTGGAAGGAGACTAAGCACTTTAGTGAATGTTAAATAAAAAGGATATCAGGTGATAAGAGACTATACTATCTTAGTGAATAATGTAGGCTTTAAAGTGGGAGTAGAAGAGCTGTTGAATCTGAGTAGCACAGGAGGAGAAAAGGCATATCTTTGGTTATATGTAGGAGGGAATTCCAGTGTGGCTGGCACTGGATCCTGACAGACAGCCGATTCTGCTCTGTAGTGGGCGAAAGTGTGTGGTGAAACATAGGTTGGAGCTCATTTATAATCCAGAGGATTAGTTTAGACTTCCCTATTGGGAATCTCTTAAAATTTCTCTTCTTTGTCCCTCCCCAGAAGAAACCAGGAAAAGGTGAGGTAGGCTCACAGGAGGAGGGCTCACAGAATAATGGCACTGACCTCTCTATTCAGGAACTGTATCTGTGTGCTCAGACATGTCTAAAAATTCAGTACTATTAGTTTTCTCGGGTTCTCTTCTCTTTGTCAGTTTTTAAATTTCTTTTTTTTTTTGAGACAGAGCCTCAAGCTGTCACCCTGGGTAAAGTGCCATGGCATCTTAGCTCACAGCAACCTCCAGCTCCTGGGCTTATGCGATTCTCTTGCCTCAGCCTCTCAAGTAGCTGGGACTACAGGCACCCGCCACAACGCCCGGCTATTTTTTGTTTGTAGCCGTCATTGTTGTTTGGAGGGCCCCGGGCTGGATTCGAACCCGTGAGCTCAGGTGTATGTGGCTGGCGCCTTAGCCACTTGAGCCACAGGTGCCGAGCCACAGTTTTTAAATTTTATAACGCTTTATAGCGCCCTCAGAGGGCCAGAAGGCAGTTTATGACCTGTGCTACTGAATAGGTGCAAGGCTACCTTTTTCAGGTACATTGTTTTTCTGCCCTTCTTCGTGCTTAGTGACCTTGAAAGTAAAATTTGTAGCTTTGGTGCAGTCTCTTGCATCCCTTTGAGTGTTTGAAGGTGAAGGGGGCCCACACTGGCTGCTGTTTTCCATTGTTTGAGGTGCCATCATAAGACAGTTTTACATTCCTTTGTCTATACCTCCAGAGAAACCACATCAGGTCTCCCAAGATATTTGTCTACTCCCACCTGGGCAAGATAGAAAAGAGAAAGTAGGCAGTTAGTGACATACAATGGAACAGGAAGGAAATGAACTATAGAATTGAAATCGTAGAGATGTGAAGAAAGGTGATTGGGGCTGGATGAGTGTTCACAATCTTAAAGTAAGGTGGATATTGTAAAGCTCTAGCCAAAGGGTAGATTTTAAGTTGAAAATTAAATGAGAAATTTAAGCTCTTAGATCTCTCAGCTCTAATAGGGGCCAGGCTGAAAAAGAACAGTAGTGATGTTTGTAAGTAATGCTTAGAGCCAGAATTGTTGATCTTAGTGGTTACCTAAGTGCATCAAGAGCTGTCAGTAGCTACAAGATACATATTCCTTTTCTTATAGGTACTATTACAACAAGAGGATCCTGCATAAAACAAAAGGGAAAAGGTTTACTTACAAATTTAACTTCAACAAGCTGGTGATGCCCAACTACCCATTCATCAACATTCGGTCAAGTGGTAAGATATATACTGTCTTGGTGGGAAATGAATTTTGAGTTGAAAAGGAATGTTTGAAACCTGACTCTAAAATGTGGCATGTTTAAGGAGATTTTAGAAAACTGAAGTAACATGCTCTCTTAGATTGCCTCTGTATTCTTAGTCAAGCCTTCATCTCATAAAGAATAAGGCTATGCAGTATCAACATAGATTTGTTTGGTTTAATTATTTTGTTTCTTTTTCTGGATACTACTTGCAGTCTCCTAGATATTATCACACTATCCCATTCAGGAATGATGTTTCATAGATTTGCATTAAGTTCAGGACACAGTTTTAACACCCTGCCCAATGGTTCTTTCTTAGATGGGAACCTGTTTCTACAAACACTTCCGATTTTCTATGAAACTACCAAGCTCTCCCTTATCAAGTGAATATCATCAAAACCACAGCATCCTTGATCAGAGAAGGGGAGGTTCACATGTTTGCACTGAGAAGCAGTGTCTTTGATCTGCACCAGCACATCCTCAGAGAATAAGACTCTGGGGTTACTTGACCTTCTCTCCTTTTAAGTGCAGCAGGGCTTCCCCTACTAGTTCTCAGCATTGTAGCTCCCATCACAGCTCCTCACAGGAGTCTGACTCTTGCTTCTCTCTTGATGCAGAAGGCAGTCTCTTAAAGATTTTATTGTCTGGTTTTTCTTGTTTGTCGGTTTTTAATACACAAACCATATCCCTGCCCCTCAAAATAAAATTATCTCTCTTTGTCCTTGGGATGTATGTTCCAAGACCCCCAGTGGATTCTCACACAGTACCTCACCCCATATATACTGTTTTTTCCTATACATACCTTTGATAAAGTTTAATTTATAATTAGGTACAGTAAGATATTAATAACTAATAAATAGAACTATCATAGCAATATACTGTATTAAAGGTTACGTGAATGGGTCTCTTTCAAAATATCTTAATTTTACTGTACTCACCTATTAATATTTTCAGATCTCTGAGAGTAACTAGAACAGTAGAAAGTGAAACCAACATGTCAGATAAGGGAAGACTGCTATAGGTTGTATTTAACTGTTTTCTGAATAGTCCTTCAGTACTCTTGTCTTTGTGACCCGTAAGGCAAAGAGAGATGATCATGATTCTGCAGTAATACACCTTCTCAGAAAAGTTGGAAGAAACTTGAAAAATTAGAGTGGGGGGTGTGGTTCAGAGAATATAATATTGAGATCCATTGCAGATAGGTAATTACTGCACACAACAAGTTAGGGCAGTTTTAGCTTAACTCTGCTATCATTATAGTTCCATCTCTCTTTCTGTAACCACTCCCTCCTGTCCCTGGGGCATGCATTTAAAAAAAAAAAAATGGTATTGGAATGCATCTCTCTAATTACAACCTGTTTTCTTTCCTTGTGCCTGAGGGTGAGGCGTTAGGAAACCAGACCTGTTCTAGCCACTGGAATCTTATTTCCTCTATTTCTCACCCTTGCCCCTTCCTTGTATACCTACAGGAATCAGGACTCTAGATGGGGGTATACCAGCAATTTTGAACAATGTACTGTATTCATACTCCTTCACCTCACCCCCCGCCCCCACAAATGTTTCATTGGTCTTGTTCTTGTCTTTGACCCATTTTTATCTATTGAAAGCCCACAGTTCCAGCCCCTTGGACACAAGTAATGTGATTTTCAAGGGCAAAGAAATCTGGACCCTCACTCTGTAAATACCCTGGTCTGGAAACCCAACAGTAGTGGCCTACCACTTCTGTTCTACCTAAAGGCAATTGAATCAAAGTTGATCCTTAACCAAACTCAAGATCCTAATCAGAAAGGCAGAGGCAAAGCAAAACAGTGTACATTGTTTTAGGCATACTACTGGGTTGCTCACATCTCCTACATACAACTGAAAGAACTTGAGCCATTCGTTTATGGAGAACTTTTACCCAGAAAGGCCAAATGTTGTTTAAGGTTATCTTTGTGGTGACAAAGGAATGTAACATTTATTGAATGTGTAGTTATTGGAGGTACTTTTGCTGAGTGGTTTTGTGAATTATCTCATTCAACCCTTCAAGCCCAGTGAGGTGTATGTCTTGATATCCACGTTTTACAAATGATAAAATTAAGGATGAGTACAGCAATTAAAGAACAATCAGGGTGAGTTGACTGGTTATCTGTTGCACAGTTTCTTAGGAGATAATTTGATTGAGCTATTGAAATCTAGCTCTTATTTACTAGATCATAACTTTTCTATCTTGGGATTCATTTGTTCAACAGATAATGGGTTAAACCCTAAAGACACCTCCCCCCCCAAAAAAAAAAAGATAGGGGAGTTCTTTCCCTCAAGGAACATACAGTTTAGCAGGAGAGATAAGATTTACCAGTTTAATACAATGTGAAGTGTGGTAAGTTCTCTAGGAAGTAGAAGTATGTGGATTTACATCCTGGAGGCCAAAGAAATCGAGTCTACAAGGTGGGGTGGTAGAGTTGGGCTATTTTGGCCTGTGTGTGTGTGTGTTTTGTTTTTTTTTTTTCTGTAGAGACAAAGTCTTACTTTATGGCTCTCGGTAGAGTGCCATGGCATCACACAGCTCACAGCAACCTCCAGCTCTTGGGCTTAAGCGATTCTCTTGCCTCAGCCTCCCGAGTAGCTGGGACTACAGGCGCCTGCCACAACGCCCAGCTATTTTTTGGTTGCAGTTCAGCTGGGGCCGGGTTTGAACCCGCCGCCCTGGCCTGTGTGTTTTTAAAAACAGGGCGATACATGGCTGACTGTAACATAACCAAATAATTAAGAAGTTTATAGAGTAAAAAGGTAAATTTTTTTTCCTTCCCCATAATCCTACTCATTGTAACAATTTAAGGTACTTGATATTTATGTAGCATTAAAACTACTTCTCTATATAGTATTTTCATTTTTGTCATTAAAAGCATCCTATAAAATACGTTACTAAGTATTTTAGTTCCTTGTATTTGCATAAGAAACATTGGAAAGATACGGAAAATAGTACTAAAAATGGTTACTTGTCAGGGGATGAAGGCAAGACAGACCAGTTCAAGGATGTCTCAGTCTGTGCCTCCCTACTGCCACCTATCCCTCCTCTAAGTTTTTTTACTTTTGGGGGTTATTTTTGTTTGTTCGTTTGTTTGTTTGAGACAGTCTCACTGTGTCGCCCTGGGTAGAGTGCCATGGCGTCACAGCTCACAGCATCCTCCAACTTCTGTGCTTAAGCAGTTCTCTTACCTCAGCCTCCCAAGTAGCTGGGACTACAGGCACCTGCCACAATGCCTGGCTATTTTTTGTTGTAGTTGTCATTGTTTTTTAGCTGGTCCAGGCTGGGTTTGAACCCACCAGCCTCAGTGTATGTGGCTGGCACTGTAACCACTGTGCTATGGGCGCTGAGCCTTTACTTTTATTTTTGAAAACTTCAAATCTACAGAAAAGTTGGAGGGGAAACAACCACATATCCTTCATCTAGACTCACTAATGGTTACTATTATTGCCACATTGCTTTATCTCTTTCTATTTATATATACTTTTTAAATCTTTTGAGATTAAGTTGTAGACATCATGACATAACTGTTCCTGTGCACTTCAGCTTGTATTTCCCAGGAACAAGGACGTTCTCCATGACCACTATAACAGAACCACACCCAGGAAGTTTAATGATGGTGTAGTACTATTTTCTTAATAGATAGTCTATATTCAAATGCTTTGTCTTTCAGTTTTGATTTTGAACCATGATTATTATTACCTTATAAAAAATCATTTAACAACCACATGTAGTTTGGTATACACCAGCACTATTCTAAAGGCTTTACAAGTATTAACTCTTAAAATCCTCATAACATTAGGATTGGCCCTGTTCTTACCTATTTTTACAGGTAAGGAAACTGGGGCACAGAGAGGTAAGTTGTCCAGAGGCACATAACTAATGAGTGATATGACTGGGGTTTGAACCTATGAAAAGACCTTGTTATATCCATTTTGCCAAAAGGGGTCAAAGGCTCCAGTTTTTACTTGTATTAGGCTACAAGGTAGAAGGTGCCAGAGCTGAGATTCAGACCCAGATTTTCAAACCCTACTATTCAAATTTCCTGGCAGATTCAAGGAGGTGGTCTTCTTCCAAGCAATGATGTTCATACTTTCTTTTATAGCAGCAAACTTTTTTTTTCCAAACAAAATCTTAGATTTGATATCTTAGCATATAAAAGTAGGACAAGCTAGTTAGAGGCATGAAGCCTGAATTCTACCTTCCCGACATTGCTCCTAGTCTCATCTTCCTGTGGAAAATGCTACTAATTATGTCTTCTTATAAATTTACAGTATACCTTAGTGTGTGTAAAGCAGAGATATCGTCCTGTTGTTTTTTTCTTCCTTCCTTCCTTTTCTTTCTAGCTAACTTGATTTAACCAAACATTTCTAAATTGTGTGGGGATCAGGACCTTCTCTTCTCCTGCCCATCATACTTAGGCTTAATCTATCCTTCACAATAAGTAGAAGTGTTTTGTTTGTTTGTTTGTTTGTTTGTTTTTAGAAGATGTGCATTTAAGAAAATGTCAAGATCCAGAAGAATCAAAAAGTGGGATTTTAGCCACTGCAATAAGCTAATAGAAGAGATACTTTTGACCTAAGAGCCTATTGGCTCTTAACTCAAATCATTTACAAGGTCATCCATCTGGTTTCTGTAATTGTAAGATTAAATCAGTCGCTAAAAAAAAAATTTTTATTTTTTTATTTATTTATTTTTTTTTTTTTTTGCAGAGCAGTTTTCCATGGAACATCAGTTTGGGAAAAGCTGCTCTGGCACAGTGTTACTTAGTCACGTGTATCCAAAAAGCTAGCATCTTGCACAGACCAGTAGACTACAGAATCATATCTGAGGATAACTCTGTTATGCCATGAATAGAAGGCAAAGGCTGATCCACTGCCAACAGAAACACTCAATTCTATGTAATTTGGAATAATTTCTGACCACACCGTATCTTATGAATCCTTTTTGTTTCCAGTTCGGGATCACCATACTTTCTTATTTTGGTTTTTCCTATTATTTTCTTCTCCCTTTGTTCCTTCTCCCTATTCATCTCTGCCCTCGAGCATGAAGAGCCCTCTTGACATCATCATGATACAAGCCACTAACACCTCTGAGGAAACCCATAGGGTCCCTGAGGCCTTAAGTGGCATACCTTTCCCAGGCCTTAGTTATCTGATGAAGGATCTTCAGGGGAAGTTGAAAACTGGCAAGCCCCTAAAGTTGATGTGGTTAGCACAGCGAATGAAAATAAAGTCTATTTGCAAAGCCAAAAACTGAGACAAGTGATATGTACGTCATATTTAGAGTTGCAGGGAAGGTTCTTGTGCCATTCATTCATTTAATATTTATTGAACACTTACACTGTTAAGCTCCGAACTGCAAATATAGTTGTGAACAACAGGAAGTTTCTGCCTAGCATTTATGTTTTGGAATGTAGATAAGTAAATGATATTTCAGACAGTAAGAAATACTGTCAAGAAAATAAAATTTAAGAAGCTAGAGAAGGATCGCAACTAAATTGAGTTGAAGTAGCTGAGCAGTAGTTACCAGGAAGAGGAGGAACTAGGAGATTCAGTCCAGTTGTAATGTTTGTTTCCTGTTGCTACTAAGCATTTTGTCAGTATAAGTAAAAGTGATGATAATGAATGACCAGACTTCTAATGCAATCTTTTTGGTCTTTTCCACCATCACAGGTGTGGTTCCTCAGAGTGCGCCACCAGTGCCCACAGCCTCTTCCCGGTTCCATTTCCCACCTCTCGACACCCATTCTCCAACCGGTGATGTGCAGCCAGGGCGGTTCTCTGCTAGCTCTCTGATTGCTGGCCAGGAGTCTAGTAATGGCACTGATAGGAAGGCAGAGCTTTCAGAGCTAGAGGATGGCTCAGCTGCTGACTGGCGCCGGGGTGTGGATCTTGTGCCCTCCCGGAACACTGTCAGTGGTGGAGGGATTGGCCCTCAGAAACGCAAGCCTGACATAATGCTTCCTCTGTTCACTAGGCCAGGGATGTACCCTGACCCCAACAGCCCCTTTGCTGTTTCCCCAATCCCTGGCCGCGGAGGTGTCCTTAATGTCCCCATTTCACCAGCCCTTTCCCTGACACCCACCATCTTCTCCTATAGCCCATCACCAGGCTTGAGCCCCTTCACCAGCAGCAGTTGCTTCTCCTTCAACCCTGAGGAAATGAAACACTACCTTCATTCTCAAGCCTGTTCTGTGTTCAACTACCATCTGAGTCCTCGGACTTTTCCACGTTATCCAGGGCTCATGGTTCCACCACTTCAGTGCCAAACGCACCCCGAGGAGTCAGCTCCATTTTATATCAAGCTGCAGCCTCCACCAGTTGGGCGGAAGAACCGGGAGAGAGTAGAGAGCAGTGAGGAGTCAGCACCTGTCACTGCATCCACCATTGCTCCTGTCCCCTCAAAAATTAAGGTAGAGCCTGCCTCTGAAAAGGATCCTGAGAGCCTCATGCAGGCAGCACGAGAGGAGGAGAAGCATGCTCAAGAAGAGGGCACTGTGCCCCGCAGGACCACAGAAGGAGGAAAAGACACCATCTTTGTCCGCCCCACTGCACCACCCATCTGGTCCACTGTGCCCATTAGCAGCCCAAATGAAGGACCCCTGGAGGTGACTGAAGACAGTGAGGACAGGCCCTGCAAAGAGCCCAGTGCACCTGAGAAGAAAGAAGATGCCCTGATGCCTCCCAAGCTTCGGTTGAAGCGACGATGGAATGATGACCCTGAGGCCCGAGAGCTGAGCAAGAATGGCAGGTTCCTCTGGAATGGGTCAGGACCCCGGGGCTTGGCAACAGCAGCTGCCGATGCTTAGAACTGGAAGTGGATTTGGAGTTGTTAATACTATAATCAAATACATACATGTATTTATGTAGCAAGATTTCAGGGTGGGGGGGAGTTAGATTGGGCTGATCATTCTAGGGGCATAGACTTGTATTTTTATGTTTTGGGGATGGGATGGGGTATCTTCTGTTGTAAATTAGATGGGATGTGAACACAATTTTTTTCCTGGTGAGTAGGACACAGGGAGGATATTAAACTGAAAGGAGGAGAAGCCTCTGTTTCCTGCTGAGGCTCACACTTGCTGACAAGGGAACTCGTAAAGGGCCAGGATACTTTTTGATCCCATAATAGTTCAGGTTCCAGATTTCTTTCTTTTCTATTGTATTTATATATGGAAAGCCATTAATGAATTTATTATGCTCTGAAAGATACACATAAAAGGGAAAAGGGCATGGTTGGGAGGTGGAGCAGTGGGAGAACATTGATAATAAGTGTTTTGCCTGAAATGTTTATAATTATTTCAGGGGAGGAATAAGATAATCTCAGTCCTACTGGGGTGGGGGGTATTCAGATATTGCTCTTTCTCTTTTTTCCTTTTTGGTGGTTGGTTGGCGTTTTTTCTTTAAAAAAAAAAAAAAAAATGTTTTCAGGAAACAGCATACTGCCAGTTAGTGTGGGGCTGGGAAGGCATAGGAGCGGCCACCTCTCAGCTGTGTGGTTAAGAGAGGAAGCCCTGCTGTGTGCTTCTCAGACATTCCCCTTCTTCACCTATTAAGAAGCCATGAGGAATTGTAAACTCTTGTTCAGGGAAGAAAGAAGAGAGCAGAAGGAAGGAACCCAATGCCTTTAAAAACAAAAAATAATAACTCATTTTTCCTTTTGCATTGTGGGTTTGGGGAGCCAAACCAAAATGACTGTGAGTGAACTCACCAAGAGGCAGGACAACATTGTTGAAGATGTCTTTCCATTATGTCTTGATTCTTTTCTTTTCTTAAGTCAGGCCTTAACTATGGACATACCTTAAGATGATACGGGTCTGTCAACATAAACCTGTAAAGGGCGTGGACAACTTTCAGATAATCCAGGAATGTTGAGACATGGTTAAATTTCTAGCTGATAGGTAGTCATTTCCTCTGGATGTTGTTGAAATGGTAACAAAAAGGCAGGATTGTGGGAGTTAAAAGCAAATGTTACCTAGAAACACAGAAGGTGGCTGAGTGGGGTACAAGTGGATGTTTGTTGGGACTGAAAGAAGAGGTGGAAAGAAGGCACATAAGGCAACTAGACGTCAAAAGCCTGGTTTTAGTGAGGAAGAGTTGGGTCTGTCTTGTGGTGTTGCCATTCTTGCTGTACCCATTTGCCTAGATTGTTTGATTCTCATGTTCAATTGACTGTCCTACATGAGACTCCAGTTTACAGGCAGTGAGGAATTATTTCTTCATGGGAAATTGCCTTTCAGCAACTTCAAAGGAATGGGGAAGTATTGATCTTGGACTACGGGCAAAGTGAGAGAAACAGCAGCTCACCTGTGTGTGTGCACATGTGCCTATGTAGTGCACGTGAATGCTTGGACAGTGGCTCAGATCCGCCAAGCAGCAGGGCAGTCTCCGTATCTGATGAGAGCAAGGGGTGGTACGGGGATGGTGTCTAGGAATTGGAGAACTGACTCCACCTTAACCTAAGCGAACTCTGTATGCCATTTGAGGGTTGTCTTTTGATGGTGGGGGGTGTTTTTTCCTTTTTAGACAGGAGTGCTTATGCTAGCGGGGGGCTCAGGAAAGGTTAGAGGGGACTTGAGTCCATCATGCTTTTTCTTGACTAGTGTCCTCCCCTTTTTGATTCATATTCCATGAGTGACCTTTCTTTGAGAAAAGGACTGAGAATAGTGGTCCCTAGCAACTCACTCAGTCTTAGGTCAGGCTGCAAAGGGCTCCTGGTTCAGACTGCCTTTGGTGGTTGTGTTTTCCTCAGTTTCTTACTCTGCTTCTCAACTTACCTTTGAATCAGAAACCAAGCCCAGCAGGTAGAGAAGGGTCCTCTGCTTGATGTCCCATCTAACCAGGGAGACTGGCTGTCCACTCACTGTCTGCTGGAGGGGAGGGCCAGCAGGTGTCAGTATGAACTCAGGAATAGAAACACAAGGCCTTTAAAATAAGAGGGGAAAAAAAATTCGTGATGCATACCTGTAACCCCCTAGAACCCAAGTGCCAGAATTCCTAGATGCTGCTTCTGTTTGAAAAAGTCACTGCTTTTACACTTGAAAAAAACACACACTCAAGAAATGTTCAACTCCATGAATAATGTTCTTTGGCTTTAAGAAATTGTTTAACTGTCTCCTTTGATTGCCATTCCACCAGTAAATTGTTGGTTGATTTGCACTGCACACTGGGGTTGGGTTGAGGGTAGGGAGAGCTCAGAGCCAAACTTGGGCGTGCTCAGGAAGTGGACCAAGGAATGTGGAGGTCATCCATCTTGCTTGGGGCAGAGTAGTGGGGGATGGTTCTTCTACCCCAGCCCATTCCTAGCAACATGTCACCAGCCTGGTAGAAAGCCAGGCCTTTCCCTTCTGTGAGCATCTCATCACCGTCCAACAGCAGGTAGAAAAAAGGGGGGGACAAAACCAGACCTATGTTTTCTCCCCCATTTTTTTCCAAATTTTGCTATGCCAAATATATAAAACTTAGCAAATATAAATCTACTGAAAGGTCATTAATCAAGAACTGGTTCGAGTAAGGTTTGCTTTTTAGCTATAGGGGGAGAAAAATAGAGATCTCACAAGGGCATCCAGCCTCACTGAGCTTACCTTTTTTTCTGATGAATGGGTAGGAGTGAAATATAGTTCACCAAATCTCTTTATCCTAATTTTCAAGCTGCACTGCATTAAACCCAACTCAATACAGGGAATTATGCCCTAGTCCTCCACGGGCCAAGAAACTTTGAGAAGCATTAAAAAAATAGTTGAAATATATCACTTCTTACCAAATGGGTAGAGTCAGTTGGCTGTTTGTCCCTTATTTTTTTATTTATTCCATAATTATGTTTGTCCTTTTTGTTTTGTAAACAGTAATAGAGCACACATTTGTTTTTAAAGAAAACTTTTGATTCAGTGTTTCAAGACCTGTTTCATTTTGGATTTCCTTTTAGGGAAAAAAAGTTACCAGTTAATTTGTTTTGAAATACTTAGGCATTCTTTGAGTTACAAAATTGTGATGCAGGGATTTGTGAATGAAACGTGAAAGAACATTCACTAGTTATCCGCATAAGCAGAATAAAGTGTGTATATGTACATAAAATGTAAGTAATTTTAACTCCATTGTGCAGTGCCTTTTAGATGTTCCGCTTTCTATAAAGTCTTCAGATTTTTGCATATATATTATATATATGATGTAATGTTATAGAAATATATGTATAATATACATATTTTTTCCAGGGGTATCTGATAGTTCTGTATTTTGTTATGAAAGTTGAAAGAAAAAAGTATTTTACCTCAGAAATTAAAGTTAAATAAAAAAAATTCTTTTAAATAATCGTTCCTGAGAGTCAGTTTGATTGTTCATCATGTACTATGCCACAGTTGGTTATGTCAGAGAATTTGCCAGGTACATGCTAGCTCACTCCACCCCCACACCTTTATTCCTATAGCACAGGTCTCTAACACTTGTGCAGATTGTCTGTTTCCTTGAGTGAATGACCATTGCCAGACGAAACTGAGCCAGAGACACAAGTTGGGTAGAAATATCTCAGGGTTGTTGGCTTCATTAGGAGTACAGGTCAGAGTAGCTGGGCACTCTGGGTGGCCCACAGAGGTGTACTGCTGAGCTCTGAAGGTCAAGACCAGCCCGAGCAAGAGCAAGACGCCATCTCTAAAAAGCTGAATGTTGTGGCAGGCACCTACTGGGCACCTCCCAGCTATTTGTGAGGCTGAGGCAAGAGGAGCCACTTGAGCCCAAGAGTTCAATGGCACTCACCACAGCTGTCTACTGAGGGTGACAAAGTGAGACTGTCTTAAAAAAAGTACAAGTCAGAGCCAGACACAAAGAGCACACAATACCTGATCAGGATCCCAGTAAGTGATGTGTCTAGGACACGCAAGTCCATAAGGACCAAACACAGATCGGTGGTTGCCGGGCAAAGTGAGAAGTGATCAGGAGAAACCAGGACCTCCCCCACCCCTTCCCCAAGAGTCCAGTCAGCCAGTGCCCAGTATTTCCCAGCAGAGGACAAGAATCCAGACGGCTGGGAAAGGACAGAGACTTGTGGAGTATTGAATAATGTAACACTTTATGGTGCCAGACAGCAATTTCATTTCCCCCTTTGAGACAGGCAGAGTGACTGTGAAAGTCCCAACATGTCAAACATAAATTTGACCTCTACTAAAGGTCCCATGGGTACAGCTGGAAGGTGGAGTTGAGTGAAGAGGCCCACAGGAAAGGATCATGAAGGGTCTTAGGACCTGACACCTCAAGAGTGTGTGCCTTATACCAGCACCGGCCATCCCCAGTATTTCATGAGAGTCCAGGCTAGGCCAGTGAGCATCACCAAAGGCCATGGCCCTACAAAGCTACCCTATTGAATTAATCTTCACTCAAGAGGGCTCAGCTCATTTAGGGGAAATAGCAGGGGCTGACTAGTAACCCACATCCACAGAGCTGGCAATGGGCTTGTATGAGACCATACTGCCAGGAGAGCCTCCTGGTTCTCTCCCCTCGTTGCTGAAAGCAAATGAGCCTTGTTTTTTGTTTTTTTGAGACAGAGCCTCAAGCTGTTGCCCTGGGTAGAGTGCCATGGCATCACAGTTCACAGCAACCTCCAACTCCTGGCTTAAGCAATTTTCTTGCCTCAGCCTCCCAAGTAACTAGGACTACAGGTGCCCACCACAACGCCCAGCTATTTTTTGGTTGTAGTTGTCGTTGTTTGGCAGGCTCGGGCTGGATTCGAACCTGCCAGCTCTGGTGTATGTGGCTGGCACCTTAGCCGCTTGAGCTACATGCGCCGAGCCAGGAGCCTTGTTTTAAGAACGAACTTGCACACAGTTTTGAGATAAGGATCCCAGGCATCTGGTTCTGCCAGCTTAACCTTCAGTTCTTAAAACTGCTGATTATTCAAATTCTGAACAAAGACAGAAGAGAGAGTTAATGAACATGGCAGAAAGAAGTAAGGAAATAGATAGGACTAGGAGGTGAGAACACTGGTGACAGGGAGAGGACAAGAGGGAAAAGTAGGCCTTAGGGCCCTTCACGGTGAGTTAGTAAGGAAGAAAGCCTTCAGTGGCCCCCTGTTATCTCCCTGTAGGAGGCCTTAGCAGTTGGGAAGGCCCCTCCTAATCTGGCCCAATTCACCTTCCAGCCTCACCTTCACCACACCCACGGGAGACACTCTCCCACCCTACACAAAGCCGAAGCTGCAGCCATTACATTACGGACTCACTCACCCCACTTCGCTCGCCCAAAGTTCTTGCTCTGAAAAGGGAGGTAGGGGGTGGGGCAAGAGGACAGCTGGAAGTCCCTAGGAAGACACGCTCTCCCAGCAGGCCCTTGTTGCTCTTCTCTTGCAGGAGTGGGTCATGTTCACTCCCTGAGGAAGGGAGATACTCTGGATCTGGCTGTGATTCCTCAGTGCTGCCCCTGCCATGTCACTGGCTATGAGACCTCAGGCAGGTTATGGAACCTCTCTGTGCCTCAGTTTCGCTGTTTTATAGGGTGCTACGAGAATGAAATGATGTGCATAAAGCTTAGTGGTGTGACCAAGGTGTCTGTGTGAGATCCCAGTCTGTCACCAGGGCAGCGGCGCTCTGTGTGGCTTTGTGCTCAAGCCCACACTCCACAGACATGCCATCAGTCCCTACAGATGGCAGGGCAAGGCCCAGTGGTGACCTGTACTGGTGGGTCAGACCGAGGCCTCTTGACTCTGGATACTCCCCTGCCGCCTTGCATCTCTGAGGCATGAACGGAGATGTGTCTTCCACCCTCCAGGCAGCTGAGTACCACACCTGCAGAGCTGACTGGGGGTGGGGAGGTGTCAGCCCAGCATACTAATCTGAAGTGCTGTAACCTTGGCAAGGACTCAGGACAGGGAACAAGTTCCCATGGGCAGGCCCAAGGCAGGGTCTCTGCTCCTGTCAAAAAGGTTCCTGGCTGCATGGTTGGCAGAGGAGGAAAGAGTCAAAGTCAAAGGCTTCCCAGAGCTCAGAGCTGCGGCAATCAGGCCTTGGCTGACCCAGGCCCACCTTGCTGTCTCCAAACCCTAGCTCCAGGATCTGGGTGTCTGGCGTAGACAGACAATGGAGAGAGAGCCAAAAACCCTGCAAATGCAGTCTGTGCAGTGGGAGGCACAGGCCCAGGGCCTAGCAGCAGCCAGCACTCCCCCTGTCTCTCTCCTGGCTGATCACTGTTGCACCCACCTTCAGCCAAAGCCTGGTCTGGAAGATGGTCCAGCCTTACAATCTAGGTCTCAGAGAGCCAAGGGCCAGTAAGGAAGGAACCCACTGTCCTCTCACCTGGAGTCCCACAGGGCCTCACCTGCTAAGGTGAAGCTGGGGGGCGGGAGGTGGACCAGGGGGAAAGACTGCTACAAGGTATCATTGGGACTGCCTTCTGTTTTTCCCCAGGATTCCTCCCAGAGCATGAGGAGGTAAGGGGGAGGGCAGTCATCGCCTGGTGACTGTCCTGGAACTTAAGTGTCCTCTTTGTATTAATTTTGCCCCCTCAATAAGTAACTGGAAGGGAGGGGAGGGGAAACTGAGGTAGGTGTCAATCTGTCTTTAGAATAAAATGGGTATAGGAAGTTTGTTTTTATACACCACTCATGGCCCAACTGGAAAAACCCCTTATTCACACGTGTGAAAACTTTGCCCCCTCCTAAACCAATGCCATGTTGGAAATAACAGTAAACATTTGTACATTACTGTCACCTCACTTGCACTAAGTTGCTTGATCCACACAATTACCTCCTGTGGAAAGTGTTATTATTATCCCCATTTTGCAGATCAAGAAAACAGGCCAACGAGGTTGAGTGAATCACCCAAGATCAACACAGCTAGTAAATAACTGGCCAGGACTCACCAGAGTCTCCAACTGCAAAGTTCACATCTCTTCTCAGACACCTCTCTGCCTCTCAGCAGTGACATGATGGCATGGGGGGACTGAGGCCCCTGATTTATCCAAGGGGAACCTGTGGAATTGTTTTTGGTTTGAGCTCCCCTGAGACCAGAGGAGCCCAGACCCAGAGAGGGGAAGTCACACAGACACTAGGTTGGTTGCAAAGCAAACATTTGCGGAGCAGCTGCCCAGATGCCAGCTGTGTGCTGGGAGGTACGAGAGGTCCCTGTTCACTAGGAGCACACAGCTTAGCAGGGCAAATGAACTGAAATGCAAGGCAGACTATGGCAAGGTGATAACAGTCATTCATTTATTCAACTATGGTTTCCAAAGTGCCTTGGAAACTGCAGCCTTGTCCTGCGATTACAAAGTCAAATCAGCAACACTCCTGATCAGCCAGCAGCATAAATCAGGGCTCTGATCCTGGTCCAGAGCTCCTTCCACATGCTACAGCCTTGCTTTTCATCCCCTAGCAACCTGGCACTTTTCTGGTGGCCAGAGAATTTCCAATACTGACTTGGGCCAGCAGGAACTCGGGTGTTCCCACAATGCAGGGGAAGTCCTCAGTCTCCCCCAGCCCCCTTCTGAAAAGCCACAGCCCCAAGATCCCCATCTAAACACATGCAATCCTCAAATGGACTAGCGCCCTTCACTGTCAGTCAACTTTAGGTCAGAGGTGCCAGGACCTCCTCCCAGCCCCCTGCCGAGGGCCCAGCTCAGCCAATGCCCAGCACACCAGCAATGAGCTTCATCAATGAGGGAGTAGGTTTTGTTACCAGCAGTAGAGGTGCAGTCAAGTCTGGCTGATGGGGGAGACTCGGTCCTTGCCAACCCAGTTCTTGTCCTGGCCCTGGGGGGCATGACCACCTCCCCATGTCTGCCCCCAGCTGGCTTGAGCTGTAGCCCCCAGAGTATGGGTGTTGCAGGGCCTGGTGAAGGGGAGGCCTCAACACAGAAGGGACATTGAGAGAGTGGGAAGAAGAGGAGGGATGTGAGTGGGGGAGTGGAATGGAGTGGAAGGCTGAGCACAGGTTGCGGGTTGGGGGGGGAGCAGGGGGTCCCTTCAGGCCCAGTGGACAGAGGTTAAGATGGACCTCAGACCTGAGGTGAAATCTGGGGAGGGGGGACTGGAACAAGTACAGGAGCGGGAGCCGGTGACAGGGGAGTGGGGCCTAGAGCAGGGAGCACCCCCAGCCTCCTGCCCGTGGTATTGATCTGCTAGATTACTCAATTTCACCCGTATTGATCAGGTAATTGCTTTATCTCGGTTCTCATTTGAGCTCTGCATTCTCGGGCTTGCCCACCTCTCCCCCCTTATTTCTTCCTGTCAGCCTGACACAGGACCCCTTAATGCAGAATATATATATAAAGTTTGCTCAGCCTGCCCTGGGCTGCTGTTTGGGGAAGGGGATGGGATGGAAGGAGGGGGAGACCAGCTTACCCTTGGAGCCCCTGAGTCCTCCTTTTCCCAGAAATCCCTCCTGACTCCAGACAGTGGAAATATCTGCCCATACCAGGTTCTTGGAGGTTTAGAAAAGAGCTGGGGAAATAAAATCCAGGTGCGACCCCAAACCCCAGAGGCCTAGAGCCTCAGCCTTAATCAACCAACCTCTTCTCACTACCTCCTACTCTGCTCCCCTAGCTCCTAGGCCAGGCTTTTGGCCATCTCTCCAGGCCACCCTCCCAACCTCAGCACCCGTCCTTCTTACTGCCCTGCCATTGTCCCCTGTGCCTCCAGCTGTGCGTGATCCTTCCACCCACCTTCCTCACATGCCCCCTTCCTGAGCCCTGCCTGGGCCCTGCCTGGGCCCTGGTGCTCAGGCCCAATGCTTGGACCCCAGTTGTAGGGCAGAGAACCAGGGAAGGGGCTCAGCCCTCTCCTGAGGGACCCCAGTCAAAGGAAGGAAATGTGGTTTCCTCAGGAAGCCCCCGTCTGAGAAGCAACAGCTCCCCAATCCCAGAAGCCCCGGGTCTAAGGGAAGACAAAAGACCCATGTGGGGATTAGGCAAGAAGGCTGCCCAAAGGACAAAGGGGAAACCTGAAGAGAGAGAGACCATGGTGGGGTCCTGGGCAGGACTCTGTTCTCTCACAGTCTTCCAGAGCTCGGCCCTGGGCCAGCTCACAGACCAGAGCCTAGGGCAGGCAGCAAGCAGATCCCAAAACCGTCATTTCCAAAGAGTACCCTCAGGGGCCAGGGTGACCATGCTCAGCCCAGGTGAGGGGTCTGAAGGATCAAGGAGAAATGCCCAGCTGGAACCATGTCCCTCCTGGCCCACACTCTGGGTTGCCAGCACCTTCGAATTCCCTGCCGAATGACAGAGCTTCATCCAGGAGCATGTGGCCTCTGCCCTAGGTGCATCTTCCCAAGAAGGGCTATGGGGCTGTTGTCCATTTGTACACTGCACAGACACCTGAAAAAATCAGGAGTGGGCAGGGTACAATGATTTTCAGCAAAATCTTTGGACCTCTGTTCTCAAAACTTCTACGAAGAGGCTGAGCACAGTGACTCATGCCTATAACCTCAGCACTCTGGGAGGCTGAGGCAGGATGATCCCTTGAGCTCAGGAGTTCCAGACCAGCCTGAGAAAAAGCAATATCCCTGTCTCTAAAAACAGCCAGGCATTGTGGGCAGAAGCTTATAGTCCTAGCTACTCGGGAGGCTGTAGCAGGAGGATCACTTGAGCCCAAGAGTTTAAGGTTGCTGTGAGCTATGGATGACACCATGGCAGTCTACCCAGGTGGACAGAGTGAAACTCTGTCTCAAAAACAAACAAGCAAAACAAAAACCAATTCTACAGAGAACTAAATTGATAAAACATGTAAAAGCCTTGAGTGACCTCAAAAGAAAGTTTAAATCTTCACAGCTGTGCCAATCCCTGACTCCTAAAAGGCTCCAAAGGATCCATGTCCAATAAATTTGAAAAACACTGCAGAGACAGAACAGTAGGGGACAGCAGAGGCTGGGGGCCCCTTCGTGGAGCCAGGTTGTGTCTTTCCAGACACTTCTGCAGGAATGAGGGTTGCTGGGTGGGCAGTGCTCACTTGTGAGGTCCAGTGCAGGAGACTGCAGGGAAGACAGGAGCAGGTAGGAGGAGAGGGATAGAGAACTAAAGGGACCCCCTTTCTCAGCCACCTCCTCAGAGGACAGCTGAGGTACTCAGGAGCACTGAGGCAAAGCTATAAATTTAGTTTAAAAACCTTTCCTGAGCAACTACTGTGAAACTAGGCACTGAGATGGGACTTAGGGAGTCCATGGTGAACAAAATGGCCAAGCCGCAGAGCCTCTTGGCATTTAGAAATTCCAGGAGATTGCCAACCAGCTCTCCCTCCCCAGCCTCCTGAGCTCCACCCCACCCATTCCCTTCACCAGGGACCACCCAGGCCCAATCTGTCCCCTTTGAGGGAGGGAGCCTGCCAAGCAGCAGTGGGGCGGTGGGGTCAAAGCCCGCCGTCCTCCTCACACTCTACACTAAGGGATTCCCATGTGTCTTTTTTTAGAGATAGAGTCTCACTCTGTCACCCAGGCTGTCATGGATGATAACTCACAGCAACCTCAAACTGTCAGGCTCAAGCAATCCTCCTGCCTCAGCCTCCCAAGTAGTTGGGACTACACTCACTGGCCCCCAAAACCAGCTAATTCTTTTGTGTGTAGAGACCAGATCTCAGCAAGTTGTTCAAGCTGGTCTCAAACTTCTGGCTTCAAGCAACTCTCTCCCCTCAGCCTCCCCAAAGTGCTGTGACTACAGGCATGAACCTCTGCACCCTGTTGGGAGACCTATCTCTGAGCCATGCTGCCACCCTCATCCAGTGAGGAAGCAGAGAGATCAGCATGGTGTGTATAGGAGGGTGGGAGCCCCCACAGGCACCCCTCCACCATCATCCCCTCAACACCCAGCATAGCTCTCCTCGGCGATTTTCCAGAGCCAGGGATGGCCCATCTCTCTTCCTCCCTGTGTTAATTTCCAGAGTCCTTCCTTCTGCATCCAAAGGAAGTGCCTCCTTTGATCTAACTGGCATTTCTCCTACTACTCACACAGACTTTTCCTTCTAGTTCCTCTGTTCAAATGCCTCCATCACCTCTTTCAAGTCTCCCATCCCACCTTTCTCCCATACTTCCTCCCCTGACACCTGCACTGCCATCGCTTTGGTCTCCTTGTATCCTGGCCTGGAAGTAGAGGGACCTGGGACCTACTGTCCCATTTTTCTGGGACTGTCCCAATTTTAGCACTGAAAGTCCTACATCTGAGGAACCTCTTGGTTCCAGGCCAAGTAAAACGGTTGAGCTGCCTCCCTCCTTACCTGGAAGGTGAGACACCAACAAAGTCCAGCTCAAGGACTGGGGTTTGGGGATCAGAACTGGGAGGTCAGCAGCATTTTCATACAGGTACAGGGAGACAAGCACAAGCACACCCACACACCACGACTAGACACCCGCAGAAGCATGAACCCACACACTCAGATTCACACACCCATGCTCCCAGAGATAGGTGTGTATGGACTCAGAAAGCCCCACACGGCACACCAGCAACACACATGGAAACACAAAACCTGACACAGACACCAATACGCAAATATACACGTAGCAGAGACAGACACCCACCGAGAAAGGCACACTCCTTTCACCATTCCTCAGTGAAAGACAGACATCTCCTAGCGGAGACAGACACACATGCAGACCCACATGGAGGCACACACAGAGAGATGTGCTCCTCCGCATTCAGGGCGCAAAGGCAGGAGCTTTCCCCTGTACCTGCAGGGTGAGCTGACCAACAAATTCCAGAGCCTTTCCCTGTGCTGCTGTGGTAATGCCCACGGGTCTGGGAGGTGGGCCCAGCTCCTCCTCACTCCCAGAGAGAAGGAAGCAGGTGGCCCAGGCACCAGCAGTGGACCCTGGGCCCCGTGCCTGGGCTCAGTGCCAGGGCTGGGGACAGTTCCGAGAGCAGCCTCTCCGGAGCTGGGTCAGAGGTGGGAAGCCCTCACTCCCACTACGGGGTCAGCCACGGGGACAGAGAAGTGTGAGCGAAATGGGTTTATTACTGGGAGTCTGTTGCCTCGATTGGTATCGATCCCCACATGTCACCTTCCATTGCCGCTAATGGGACATGAAGAGTCTCCACGACACCACAGCCACAGGCCACACACTCACAGGCTCCCTGCCGCACCCCCCCCCCCTCCAGCCCAGCTCTGGATACGGCATCCCAAGCCGCCTCAGCCCCACTCCTCTCGGCCTCTCTCTTCCCTCCACATCACCAGCTCCTGCTCTTCATCCTCTCCTTTCCCTTCGGCATCTCCTCAAGGCAGATTTCCTCCTCCTTCCCACATTCACCTGGCACCTCCGTTCTTGTTCTCCTTCTGGCCCCTTAGGGATTGTACCCCTGTATGCAGGAGTACCCCTTTTCCTCCCTCCCCCGAGCCCTCAGCTACCACCACTGTCTACTCCGACCCTGGTCCTTCTGCTGGGGGTGCATTGGGCCCCTTTGGGACACCAGGGAACAAGCAGATGGGAATGACCCCTCTCTCTCCAACAGCTGGCAAGGTATCCTTCAGTCACGGACAGACCCTGCTGGCTTCACCCTACTGGCTGCCATGACCCCAGGCCCAATTCCTGGCAGAAGAGCAAGAAGCGAGTGGAGAAGAGGTGAGCCTTGTTTCCTCAGGGAAGGGATGGGGCCATCTCCTCAATGGCACCCCCCATGCTGGGTGACCCCCTGAGAAGCCCTCCCCAAGGTCTGACCTCGTCCCTTACATTTTGGTCCTGTCCATTTTAGTGTCAGCTAGTTACAGAGGTACACTGGGCTGGGGAACACATTCAAGGTGGCGGGGTCTTGATGCAGAGTGGACAGGATCTGAATTTAGTCTCTGGTGCTGGCTACTCAAGTATGAAGAAAGCCACTAACTAGAACAGAAAAATTCTACTTAAGGGTCAAATAGTGTGAACCTTGGTTTAGCTCTTGTGTGAGGCACCTACCTGCCTGGTTTGTGCCAACAAGCCCTAGGGGCTGGGCAGGAGCTGAGGAGAGGCGGCTGTTCCTACCTCCTCCCTGGTCCTCCCTGGGCCCAGCTCTAAGCCCCCAGATGGGAAGGGACACCATCTGCCCCACTCCTGTCTTCTCCACTTGGCCCAGACCCATTATTGGGTCCCTGTGTCAGGGGAGTTTAGGGGCCCGGAAATGAGGCTGGGTATTCTGAAGTGGGTTTACAATGGGTTGAGTCTGCCTGTCGTGAGTCTGGGCAGCTGGACCGGCTAGAGTGTGGGGAGCCAGCTTGGGCATGAGTCTCTTGTGGTCTCTTCACTCAGTGATCATCCATACCCTGGGACATACCCTTACTTTGGCCAGACCCTTCAGATGGTGGGTCATTTGCTGATATTTGGGAGAAGGAACCAATGTCTGAGAAAAGGCCCAACCTCCAAGCCCTGTTAGGTCTCCAGGGGCAGTGCCAGGAGGGTGATTGGGACCCACAGGAGGCAGGTAGGGAGAATGACTTTTATTAGGTTTTCTGAAGAGCAAAGGAACTGGGTTGGGGCAGTGTACAGAGCAGCAGAGGAGAAGATGAAAACTTGACTGGGAGGTGGCTCCTCTGCTTCTCAGAAGGCCTCGAAGTTGGCAGTGGAGACTCCTCTCAGGGAGCTGGGACAATGGTAAGAAGTGGGACACACAGAGTCTTGAGCTTCCCTATCTGGAGGTCCCTCAGATGTCATCCCCAGGAGAGAGGGTGGAGGCAAGTGGTGGTCCATGTGACCACAGGGAGTCCAAGGCCTGGGCCTAACTAGATCCAAGTTCTCACACGGCAGCTGTGCTCCAGCCCCTCAGTTTATTGGACCTCCATGAAGAGTAGGGAAGGGCAGTTCTCAATGAAGTGAGTCCTCCTCCGACTTGGCATCTTCCTGCTCCCAGCTAAAATGATCCTGAAACTTTTAATGAATTGGGGGAGGGTGAAGGTGAGCAAGGGGCAGGACAAGCTCTCTAGATGAAAATACCAAAGACACCCAGAGAGACACCTAGGGTACCATGTCTTGGCTCTAATCTCCATCTTTCTTGCCATAGATCTCTCTCCTCTATGGAGATAAATCAACCTAGTCTTTGCTAATATGCCCCCTGCCCCTCATCCACCTCCCCGGAACAGTGTTCTATACTCTTCCTCCCTGTATGGCCCCTTTCCTCCAGGCCCTCATGGCCCAGAGCTCTGCCCTCCCTGCCTCCTTGCACCAGGACCCTCTCTCCCTGGCCCCCAGCTCCTGTCTCTTCCATCAATCAGCCTCTCTCTCACCTTTCCATCATGTTAGCTTCGGTTGATTTAACCAGAAAACAACCCCCAGAATTTAATTCCACGGCCTCCATTCCCATCTCGATCAGCTCAGGGTTGGGAGGGGCTGCGTGATGGGAAGGCGGGGGCGTACCTCAGAGTCAGGGAAAGAAAAAGAAAATCATATTGATTCCACCAATGACATCCATCAGTCTTCTCCTTCCCGCTAGCACTGGGGAGACTGGACATAGGCCCGACAGGCTTCAAGCTACTTAGCCTCCAGGATTTTCAAGACAGAAGCTCTGGTCTTTGGTATCCACCGTCCTCCAGTTTCTCCTGACAAACCTCCCCTGAGGTCAGTTACCTAAATCCTCTGTCCCCCCTCAGGACATTCTGGAATCTTACTCCTTATCTTATTTCTGCTACCTCTTTAGTAGGCTATCTGATGCTCCTGTAATCACTTTCTAATAGCGGGCTTATCCCTTAGTTGGAAGTTCTTCCTGCTGTCTAACTTCAAGTCATATTAATAAGGAAAAGAAAAAATCATTTTCTAGAACTCTAAGAGAAAAGAGACCCAATAAAGTGTTTTAAAATCCTTACAGAAAAGATTAGGTAAACTATTATATTATTTTTCTTGAGACTAAGAAGAAAATTTACAAAGTGCAAAGACTCAGACCCCTTTGTGAGCAGAGCAGGGTCCAGAGGCTCAGAAGAAAAACCAAGGAGTGTGGTGGTATCAAGGGTCGAAGATGTGAAGGAGAACTCTCCTCCAGGTCTGGACTCTGTCTCCACAGAAAGCTCCACGAAAGAGGGGCTGACACGGTGGAAGACTCCAGCAGGTAGGAGTCCCCTTTCCTGGAGTTAAAGAAAGGGTAGCCATCTCACTTCTCTCCCTGTGGGTCGGGTGTCTCAGCATCTGTCTGTTCCCGAGGCAAGTTTTGGCTGCAAAAGACCCAGTGAGAGACACTCCCTCCCACCCACCTGCCACAGAGATGGGGCAGAGTAGAGGGGGCACGGGCCTGTGGTGCTGCTGGCCCCCAAAGGGTTAATGCTATTGTTTGAAACCACATCAGCTCCCCTGGGAGCTTGGAGATCCCACTCTCATTTTAAGTAACCCTAAGCGTGTGATGCCAAGAGGTCTGGCAAGGAGTGCAACAGGAGGAGACAGTCAGAAGAGGTGGGGACCTGGCTGCTGCACGAGGTAAGGGACTCCGCAGCTAGTCTGCAGCTGGGGCTGGCCGGGAGGTACAGTCCCCTCTCTGCCCCCACCCCCACACAACTGTGGAGCCAGTCGTGGGGCAACAGGGAAGGAGTGAAGTAAGGAGACCCAGTCACGGGTCCACACTGAAGCCACCTGAGAGGTGGCCGGGGTCTTCTGTCCAAGTGTGGGGCACTCAGGCCAGAGAGGACCTTGGCACCTGCAAGAGGGCACAGTAAAGACTGAAGGTCCAGCGTGGCAGTAAGGGTACAGCTGGGGTCAGGTGTCAGCTGTCTGGGACAGACATATCTCTTGAGATTATTGGAACCCTGGGGGCTGAGTGAGGGCTACTGGCCCAGCCACCTCCCTGTGTGCGGTCTGTATACACGGGGGCACTTCGTCCCTGGAGTGCACTAATCCCCTCCCTGTGGCCAAGGCTAAAGTTCATGGGCCAGTGGCTCGGCACCTGTGGCTCAAGCGGCTAAGGCACCAGCCACATACACCTGAGCTGGTGGGTTCGAATCCAGCCCAGGCCCGCCAAACAACAATGATGGCTGCGACCAAAAAAATAGCCAGGCGTTGTGGCTGGTGCCTGTAATCCCAGCTACTTGGGAGGTGGAGGCAGGAGAATCGCTTGAGCCCAGGAGTTGGCGGTTGCTGTGAGCTATGATACCACAGCACTCTACCCAGGGTGACAGCTTGAGGCTCTGTCTCAAAAAAAAAAAAAAAATCATGGGCCAGGACCATCAGGATGGTTACCTTGGACAGGGGCAGGTAAGGGAGGGGTGAGCACCACAGCACAGAGTGGGCTCCCAGGCTGGGGAAAGCTAGGCTCATGCTCCTGCCTGAGCCTGGCCAGTGAGTTCAGGAGATTCTGCCCTGCCCAGCCACCTCCCTCCTTGCCTCAGACTCCCGGGCTCCTGCCCAAAGACCTAGAGCCAAGAAGCCTGAAGTATGAATACACGATCCCCTCTTATCACAGCAGTCCCTATGACAGCGAGGGCAGACGCAGGCTGGAGAGGCTGGCAAGGCAGAGAGAGGACGCTCTCGCAGTGGAGAGAAGCCCCACTGTCCTCCCTGGCCCTTCCTAATGAAGACAAGAGGAAAAGGGCCATGAAGACAGTGGTGCCACTGCCACTCCACCTCCAGGGGCCTCTCTGGACAAGGGCAGGGGACTCCAGTGGGCAGAAGGACCAGGGCACAGGAAGGGAGCCTTCCATTGGGCTTGGGGTTTAGTGGAAGTCAAAGGGTTCCTGTTACAATTGGGGGTGAGGTTGAGGGTGGGTTTGGACATGGTGATGAAGAGCTGGGGATTGAGTCAGAAGGTGCCAGAGGCCCCCAGCTGCTGAGAACCACCTCAGACGCCTGCTGCTGACGCCACTGCCCCCCACCCCCAGCATTTGTGATCCGGGCTACTCAACCCCAGGTCAGCCCTGCCAACTCACCCTGTGCTCTGCTGTTTCCTGGGAGCTTTCACTTCCTCTCCCTCTGGCCTGGCTCCTCAGTCACCTCAGCGCCTGCTGGAGGGGAATTCTCATCCCTGAGTGGGGTACAAAGGGGAGGGCCGGGGGCTGTCCAAGCAGGGTTCTCCCCGGGCACAGCTGATGGGAATGAGATGAAAGGAACTGGCAGTGAGGTTGCCACTGGGGGATCTGAGGAGGAAGTAGGGGAGTGGGGAGGTGGGGGCTGGGAGCGCAGTGCTCAGTTTCCCCGCTGAGGCATAGGTGAGGATGGGGGCAGAGCAGAAAGACATGGAGAGGCCAGAAAGCAGAAAGTGACAGCCAGAGACAGCAAAACAGGAGACCAGTTTGAGAAAGAAGGGGTGAGGCAGACAACACTCTAGAGGAGGCCAACGGTGTTCAGGGACATAGGACAGGTGGAGTTGGTGACAGCAACAAGATCCGCAGACACAAGAAATGAAGCAAGAAATAGAGAACAAGAGAAAGGGACAGACAGAACAGAGGACAAGGGGAGGAGAGAGAGAGTGGGAAAGCACGGGCAAAATGAAGGGCCAGGAAGTAAGACCAGAGAAGGTAGGAGGAGAAATTGGGGGAGGGAGGACTCCAGCGGGAGGGAAGAGAAGGGAACAGTAATAAAGGAGCAAATGAGGTGAAGAAAGATGACACTGTCAACAGAGTAAAGGGCCTGACCGAGGGGGGACTGTCCCCCACCCTGGGTCTGTCCCCAGCTATGGTCCCTGAGGCCATGACTGTTGCCCTGACCTTCAGCTGTCTATCTGGACAGGTCCGGCGTGGTAGAGGGGAGCCTGGGTTTGGATTTCTGCTCCGCGGAGTTACACAAACCTTTTAACTCCCATGGTCCCCAGGGACTGAAGAGACAAGAGTGAAGGCCAGGCGGGGGCGGGGGTTGGGGGGGCGGGGAATGGCGTGGGCAGGGATCTAAGATGAGTGAGGGGACGCAGTGGGGGCAGAGAAAGAGGAGAGGGGGCTCAGAGTGGGGAGGGAGGAGGAGCAGGACTGCCACTGTGTGTCATACAAGGAAGAGCTGAGGGCAAGGAGGGAGCCGGGTTCAGGAGGCCGACTCCCAACACCCAGCACTGAGAGGGGTCCGTTGTGCCCCAGGCAGCAAGAGACAAAATACCCTTGGGATCTCTGCCAGGTCCCCCAATCAGGGGAGAAGTAAATTGCAGGAAGGAGAGGTCAAGGAGGGGCACCACCCCAAGGTGCATCCTCTCTCTGCCTCACCAGCCTCTCCAGTCTGCCACGCTTCCCAAGGAAAGGTGCCTTGGCCCTTCCCGCCCCCTCTCCCATTGCTCCCCACCTACACAGCTCTAAGTAATAGCCTCAGGGAGGTCTCAGGACTGACCACTCTCCACTTGGGACTAAGACAAGAGGAGAGGCAGTGGCTTCTAATCAGATTGAGGATTCAGCTGAGGGCAGGGGATTGCACGTTTTGTCTGAGGCTAACAAGCATCAAATATCCCCTGCAGACTACCAGCGCCCTGTCTCCAAGGGGCTTCTCTCCCGCTGTCACACACCAGATCCCGCAGGGTCTCCGCTCTAAACTGTTCAATCCTGGGCTGTATTCTGAGCTCACCTGAGTCCAGGGCTCCTGATTTCTGCACTGCTGCTTCTCTGCCTCATTCCCTCCTTCTCACTGACTCCCACGGCTTCTTTCGGCCGCCTTTGGGTTTGTAAACAGTCCCATTTCCCACTGCATCAGTCACGCAGTCACTGAGAAGACTGGGTTCTAACCAGTCACCCAATTACACCGTCAGTGCCCTTCTGTCTCTGAAGGCCCCAACAACAAAGTGACTTTTTAAAAAATTATTATTTTTTTATATTACATCATAGCTGTGTACATTAATGCGATCGTGGGTTACAATGTGCTAGTTTTCTATACAATTTGAAATATTTTCATCGAACTGGTTAACATAGCCTTCACAGCATTTTCTTAGTTATTGTATTAAGACATTTGTATCCTACATTTAGTAAATTTCACATGTACCCTTGTAAGATGCACTGTAGAAAGTATCTCAAGAATGGAAGAAAAAATATCCAATGTACTCAGCCCTACTATGAAATTATGGCCCAAAAATATGGGGAAAGGGGATAGGGAGGGGAGGGGAGAGGATCGGTGAAGGGAGGGTAATTGGTGGGGCCACAACAAAGTGACTTTTGATGCAAGTTTCTACTTTGCATACATGCAGCATCCATTTCGAATTCTCCACCATTTTTTTATATGTTATGTGTGTGCCTGTCTCTCATCCTTTCTGCTTTGGTCTCTGCCCATTTGGCTTGCTGTCCTCTGGCTTCCTGGGGTCTCTGCTGATAATTTTTCCAGCAAAGGGTCCACATTGTGAGTTTAGACAGGAGTGACTCCTCATGGCCCAGAATGGCCTGCCAGCCTCACCTCCCTGCTCCAAAGTTCCATCCTCAACTTTCCTGCCCTGGAGGAAAGACAGAGCCTGGAGTCAGACAGACCTGTTCCCATCCGGCTCTACCACTTGGCCAGGGCCTTATGCAAGTCTCTTAATCTTTATCAGCCTCAATTTCCTCAGCTTACAAAACAGAGATAATACCCATCTTGAAGGGTACGGAGATAATACCCATCTTGCAGGGGTATTGTGAAGAGTCAGTGAAGCAACATATGAAAAACAAAATGTCAAGCCCAATCCTAGGTAGACGATAGGGGTCCAATTCATATTAATTAAAATTTTTTAAAGGTGAGACCTGCTGTGGACATTTCCTTTGGCTCCAAGCCCTAGCTTAAGGCTTCTTCCCCATCGTTATCATATTATCTACATTGTTTGTATTAAATAATGACCTAAAACCTACAGTGTTGTAATAAACACTTATATTGACCAAAGGGATTAATTGTATTATGAATAATCAGAACAATGGCAGTGATGACACTAATAATTGCTTACTGCTATAACCCTTCAAGAAACACAAAGCGCTTAAGAGAAGCCACACTGATCATTTGAGATTGGGTTATGATCCTTTCTGATCTGTGATTCTCAATACTCTGGCTTCCTCAGTGTGGAGCAGGGTACTGAGTGTCTGGGGAGTGCTGGGTCTAATCACTCCCTTCTTGCCACATCCTAAAATGACCCTGAGGGCTCAGATCCTCCAGAAAAAAAACCCATCAGATCCAACAGGCATGGGAATCTTCTCAGCTGCCTCCTTGGAATCTCTCACCTCTGCACATCCCTCCCCCATTTCCAGCCCATTTTTCCTAAAGTGAGGCAAGAGAGATCCTGATGAGATTGAGGTTGATCAAGGAGGAAGCCCCAATGGGCAGGGCAGGAAAGGAGGCTGGCAGAGGAATTGGGGGCATCTGCTGTCGGGGAGAAAGGAGAGAAGAGAGAGGGCTCCACAACGCCAGCTGGCTGTTCAGAGACAGAGGGACGAGTGGGGTGACGCATTCATGCAGACTTCAAGGGGGCAAGGATGGACTTCCTGCCCTGCTCACCTCAATTTCCAGAGACACTCTCAGCTCAGGCCCAACCTCCATAAGCTCCTGCCCCAACTGCTTTTCACTTTGTCGGCTGACCTTCCTGGCACTGAGCGTTCACTGGGAAAGAGACAGCAGGGACAACATGACCTTTCGGTGCCAGAGTGGGGAGTCAGGAGGGTCTTACAACCTGAAGTGACCGGAATTGTTTGACTTTCTAACACCCACAGTCTCCCTTTGCTGTATCGCATGGGTTCTTTCACCCCAAGTGTGGTCCATAGACCAGGGCATCAGCCTCACCTAGGAGCTGGTCAGAAGTGCAGGGGCTCACCCAGGCCTGCTGAATAAGAACCTGCTTTGTAGAGAGACCCTCAGCTGTTCAGAGTTTAGGAGCACTGCACAGATGATATTTCCAAGTCTTCAGGCAGCTCAGTATATGAAACAGCGCCACGCGTTGTTCATCCGTGTGTGGCGGCTAACTCACGGTGTGTCTTTGAACAAGTCACTTTCCCTCTCTCAGCCTCCTCTGGAAAGTAAGGCAGCAGCAACTGCAGACAAACCCTCGCATGCCCTCCAGACTGGTAAGTTCTAGCTGAGAGCAATGCTGTCCCATACCCACTTCATCAGAAATAGAAACTCAAGTCAGACCACAGAGCCCTGTCTGTAAGGAGTCCAAGCACCGGGGATCCTCCCCGTGCCCTGCCCCTGGCAGTCTCTCCATCCCTCCTCTGTTCTTTTGCATATCATTCCATCTTCCATCCCTGACAGCAAGACTCAGCCATTTGCTCCATCCTCTGTTCCATCTGAAAGCTTTGGGGAAGCGACATTTTCTCCCCTTCCTTTATCTACATCACACAAATCTCACCAGGGCTCATTCCACAATTCTCCAGCTCTCTCCAACTGAGAACAAGCAAGATTCCCTTTTTCTTGCCCATGGTTCATTAATTCAACAAATATTTGCAGAGCACCTCTGAGTATAGGGCCTGTGCAAGGATGGACTCCCAGGAGCCAGCAGGGAGCAAGACAGCCAGGGTCCTGACCTTGGAGCTGACACTCTGAGGGGGAGGACAGGTGTTAAGAATGACACCATTGATAAGTCCATTCATTTATTCTACCGGCTGTCATTCACTGAACACCTACTACTATCACTGTGTGCCAGGCACTTGGGACTCATTGGTTTAAAAAAAAGCACACAAATATTCTCTCACCTGTAAAATTGTCCAAGGTGCTGTAAGGGCACAGGTGTGTGTGTGTGCTTCCTTCCCACTTCAGGTTTAGAAAGAGCCTGTGGGGGAAAAAAATAGAAAGGGCCCATGATTAATCACATTTTCTTTTGTCTTCTCTGGGGGAAAACTACAATCCTATAAGCCCTAAGAAGAGATCTCATTCTCTAAGTCCCTCAGCGGGGGGAGGATATAGGACCCTCTGCATTCCTAGCCCTCTATGAAAGTGATTCAGCCCCAAGCCCCGAGTCCCACTCAGCCCTGGAGGTCCCCGGAGGAGGCTGGGCCCTGCCTTGGGTATAGAGAGCTTCCTGCCTCAGACAGCTTTCCTCTGCTTGCCTGGCAACGTCTTGTCTCTTCCCTCCTCTCCTTCTTCCTTCCCCTCTATGCCTTCTCCTCTGCCTCGTCCTTTCCCTTCCTCTTCAGTGGTGGCCACTTCCCCAGGGCCTTGACAGCCCTCACCTGAAGCAGATTATGCGCTGTGGCTGCCTGGCTGAGGGCGGCCCTGCCACCTCCGGCAACGGCAACTACTGGATCTCAGGTGAGCCTGTTGGGCAGGTCTCCCCCATGTTCCCATGCTGTGCCGTGGCCTTGCAGGGCCTCTAGAGCAGCAGGTGATCTTCACACACCCCTCTCCATCCCAGGCCTGGCCTTTCCTGACTGGGCCTACAAGGCCGAGTCGGCCCCGGGTTCCCGGCAGATCCAGCTGTGGCACTTCATCCTGGAGCTGCTACAAAAGGAGGAGTTCCGCCATGTCATCGCCTGGCAGCAGGGAGAATACGGGGAGTTTGTCATCAAGGATCCAGATGAGGTGGCCCGCCTCTGGGGCCGCAGGAAATGCAAGCCACAAATGAATTATGACAAGCTGAGCCGGGCCCTCAGGTGAGAGGAGGTGGCCAACATGACCAGAGAGGGTAGGGTGCTTCTGGCACCCCTGTCTGAGTCCCATCCTGCTGAGGCCTAGAAATGTCTTTGAACGTTGTAAGCTATCCAGTGGTTCTCCGGAGCTGCTCGGCTTAGCCTTGCTGAGGAGGGGGTATGACTCTGAATCCACTGCCCACCCCCTGGGCCAACACCCTGTTCCCATCCCTGGGCCCCCCAGATATTACTACAACAAGAGGATCCTGCACAAGACCAAAGGCAAAAGATTCACGTACAAGTTCAACTTCAGCAAGCTCATCGTAGTCAACTACCCTCTGTGGGAAGTGAGGGTGCCGCCATCCCCCCACCTACTGCTGGGGGCCCCTGCCCTGTGTCGGCCAGCCCTGGTGCCCATAGGTATGCAGAGCGAGGTAGGTAGAAAGGGGGCCTGTCCCACGGGTCCACAGACCCTGCCCCTGTGCCTAAGAGGCTGCCCACCTTGGAGGCCCATCAGGTCATCTCCCCTGCTCCTCTTCCCTGAGTGACTTAGGGGAAGGGGTATTTAACAGTCCATATAGAAAAGTGCCTGCCTGTGAGATGGGTGACTCCTGTGCTGGGCATCCCTGTGTGGATGGTGGATTAGAAGGAAGGAGGCAGGGTCTCAGTGGAGGGCACAGGGCACCTGAGACTGGCAGCACATGGAAGTGGCTATTCAACAATCAGTATAAGAGTATGTCATTGTTTCAGCCACCAGGTGACAGTACCAGTGTGCACTGGAGAAGTATAAGCCAGGGCAAGTCCCTCCCCCTCCCACCCCTGCTTCTCACCCCTCAGCTGCTGCACAGTGTGCTGTTCGCTCATCAGGCTACGATGGAGCAGTTAGCTGGACAGTGGGCCCCCCGAGGATCCCCAGAGGCATCTGGAGACAAGAAGGGGAACAGCAGCAGCACCCACCGTGAGTGTGCAGGGCTGCGGAGGGCGGGAAGCTCCTCCCTTACACGGCAGGTGGGGTGCAACAAGGGAGAATGTCCAAGTCATTCATTCATTCAGCCACATTCATTGAACACCAGCTGTCTACCAGATGTGGGGTTCAGAGAAGGAGGATGGCCCTTAATGGTGCTCAGAGCCTGTGGGGTTACTGCCAGTGACCATGCTGAGATTCAGGAGAGCACACGGTGCCCTGGGGCTTCCCAGAGGATGTGACATCTGAGCAGGTAAAGGAGGCAGAGAAAGATGCCCAAGCAGAGGGAATCGTGCTCTAAAGCAAAGGGCCGTGAGTAAGCACAGACAATCTGGAGACTGCTGGTGGCTGGCTAGGGTCAGAGTAAGTTGTGTGAGGGGCCTGGGAACAAGCACAAAGGGTGAGAAATGGGGCTAGCCATTCTGGAAGGCCTCGTAAGCCGTGTGAAGGGGCTTGGATTTTATCCTGTGGGCATGGAGGCAAGGAGTGTGTTCAGATTTTCATTTTATGAAGATTACTCGGGTTGTGTGTGGAGTTTGGGTTGGATAAGGCATGAGACAGAGTTGGGAGGCTTCTAAAGATAATCCAGGCAGAAGATGATGGGGCTGGAACCAGCACAAGGGCCATGGGGTGAAGAAGAAGTCTCAGCTGGAAAGAGGCTGGGAAGATGCACCTCGCCAGGTCTTTTGTTCCTTCATCAGATGGTTAACGACCCCTTCTCAGTGTGCCAGGCACTGTCCCAGAGGCAGAAGGGTCAATGTGAGCAAGACAGCCTTGACAGGACTTGTAGGCAGGAGGCGTGCAGGCTTTCAGCGAGCGACAGGTGATTATGACCGCACTGAAGGCTACAGAGAGGGTGCGGGGGCCTTCAGGGAAGACTTTCTTGACAAAATGACATTTGAGCTGAGACCCTAAGCGTACATCGATGTCTGCTTAGCTCAGAGGGAGAGGGAGAGCAAGCCGAGTGAACAGTATGAGCAAAGGCCCTGGGGCAGGAGAGAGGGACTGGAGAAGGCTGGTGTGGAGTATGTGGCAATCTGGTGGAGGAAAGGGTGGAAATGGAGGCAGATGTCTCACAGAGGCTGGAATCTGGGGAGAGACATAAGATTTTCTGGGATGATCACAGAGACCCAAGAACCACCCTCCACTGCAGGCAAGTTCCTGGAATAAGAACTCATGGCCTTCACCCCACATCTGGGGCAGCGAAGGTCCCAGACTCTGCACCCCAGCGAGTCTGGCCCAGGCCATGGGTGTGGGACAGCCCAGGCCTGCTGGGACTGGCTGGACCACTGCCTGGAGCTAGACAGTACCTGAAGAGAGTCTCTGTTCCTCTACAGGCCCCCCACCCCACCTCCTCCCAGCCCTGGGAGTGCCCTGGGCACAGAGCTTCTCTCTTTGGGAAACTCTGAGGGGGAAGAAAAGGTGTCCCTCCCTCAGCTTGGAGTGGCTATTTTGCAGCTTTCTGTCTCCGTTGGCACACATGCACACCCTGCCTGTGCCTGGGCCCCAAGGGATGCTGACCAAGTTCAGGTCACCAGCAGGCTAGCAGCAGCCATATGCCCCGCTCTTGGGTTGGGATTCAAAAGAGTGTGCCAGCCCCCACCTCCATCCCACGCTGGGCATTTGGTGCCAAGGAAGGAAGCTGCTTCCAGCGAGCTGGGACAGGAAGCTGCAGGGCAGAGCCATGGAGGGGGGCAGGGAAAGGGGGTGCTCTTAGAACTATCTCCCACATCCCTACTGGGGTGCAAGGGGGATAGTCTCACCCTAGGGAGGCCCCAGGGACACAAGTTTCCAATGAAACAGCAGTCTCCATCCCATCTAAGGGCCCAAGGTAAAGTACAGTGACCCGGAGAGAGGACACTCTGGCAGAGTCTCCAACCTGCCCCTCCATGCGGGGAGGGGTGATCATTGTAACCTTCTCTCTCTTCAGAGAGAGAGAGAGACTTCAGAAATGCTGTCCCTGTGAAAGACACCAGATGTGCTAAGCAACAGCTCATCCATCGCCCAGTTTTCATTTGCTATAGCTCCCCCGGTGTGGTCACTGTGCTGACACTGGCTCTCTTCATTAAATGATGTGGTCTTGCTGAGAAAAACGTGCAGCTGCACTTAGGCTTTTGGAAATACAGAAAGTGTGTGAATCATCTCCAAGGACCTCAGGCTGGGGGCCCTACTGCAGGGGAGAGGGAAAGTCTGGAAGGAGTGGGAGCAGGGAGGCCTTCCTGGAGGAAGAGAGTTGTGGGCAGAGTCAGAGAAGAGGGCGGGGTTCCTACCTCCACCTGGGCCTCCAGGTCATGAGCTCTGGAGTCCCCTCTCACCCACCACCCACCTATCTACGCTAGGGGAGGGATTCCATGGATGAAGAAACAGGCCTCCAAGTATAAAAGACAAGCCCAAGGCCCAGCTAGAACGACAGGCCTTTACTGCAGGGGCCGAGAGTGAAGAACAGATCGTTGAGTTGTGGCAAACAGTATCCTCCTTTTGTCTATGTACTGCATTTTGTTGAGCACCTACTATGTGCCAGGCTCAGGGGCAGAATAAAACAGAAGCAGCTCCTGCCCCACAGGCTGTTACATAAATAAGCACACCAATGACAACACGATCCTCACTGAACTGCGGGCCCTGAATGGGGGTCAGGGCATGAGGGGGACAGGCTGTGGAGTCTTGGGGGGTTTCCCCAAAGAAAGGATATTTATGATGAGAACTGAAGAAAGGCACAAAAGAAGGGCAGTACACGGACAGGGGAGAGACCTTCACATAAGAGGCAGGAGGAGCAGGGCCTCTCAGAGCTCAGGGACACCAGTGACCCTTCCTCTCTTTCTCTTCCTCTAGGACTTCGCTCTGCCTCAGGCCCTTGCCGGCTGGGCTTTTGCTGCCATTTGGGGAGCGTCCAAGGCGAGCTGCCCAGTTTTGCCTCCCTTGCCCCTCCCCTCCTGCCCACTTTCCCCTCTGACTGGACCTGCCTTTCGGGACCCTTCTTGCCCCCTCTGGCCTCAGAGCAGCAGCTGCCAGGGGCGAAACCAGACATACTGCTCTCAGGCCCCGGCTGCCCTCCGGGGGCCTGGTATTTTCCAGGGCTTCCCCTGCTGGCCGGGCTGGGGCAGGGTGCTGATAACAGACTTCAGCACCTGTTCTCCAGGCCTGAGGGGCTAGAGGTAAAGCCTGGCCCCATGATGGGGGAGCAGGAGGCCCTGGATCCCAGGAAGCACTTCTCCTCAGAGACCCGTAGTCTCAAAACTTGGGAGGAGAGCCCCGTGTCCCCCAGTCTGAAGAACTTCAAAGCAGCATGGCCCTTGGACCCTCCTTAACTGGAGAGGAAGATGTGAAGTGGGGGGGTCCTCCAAACCCCACCCTCTTCATGCCTCTGCCCTCTCGTTTGCATCTGCTAGACCAAACGACACTGCAGAGTGCTTGAGGGTGGGGCTGGGCCACAGGAGGGACAGCACAAATGTGGCTGAGGAGACTGAGCCAGTGCCTCCCCTCCCACCAAACTGCCAATCGGGCTAAGGAGATACTCAATCTCTGCTTTTCTTGAGGAAGATGAGAACAAGGCTCCATCATTTGACATGCCCCATGCCTGCTCACATGAGGGGAAACTAAGGGTTGAGGCCGGGGAGGGGCTGGGGCGGTTTTGTCCCTCAGGTGATTCCTTCTCCCCTCCCTCACCCTGGCTAAGGTCTCCAGTCCCCTTCCCAGCACTCCATCCACTTCTCTTCCATCCCTCTGATCTCTGAGCCCTGGAAACCCTCATCTCCTGGAGGTCCTTCCTTCTGTCTGTATTTCCCCAAGACCCAGGAAGATGGGGTAGGGAGGCCTGGGCCTCCTTAGCTCTGTAATACTCTAAAACCATGAATAAAACACCCTTACAAATTGCCCCAACCTCCTTCCTGGTTCCCCTGTGTTCTGATCAGTGTGACAGGAAGAAGGTGGGGTGGGAGGACTTTGGGGAGGACCTAAGGCCTACAGTGGAGTCGGACATCAACCAGCCTGTCTCCTCCTCCTGCCACCGTCTCCTCTCCAGAGAAAGAAGCTGAAGGAAGCAGGGGCAGGAGGGGCTCCCTGGACGGTACATAAAGCCAAACTCAAGTCAGGATCTTCAGAGTAGAACAGAGGCTTTAAAGAATGACCCTCAGATCCCTACAGAGGATCTCGGACTACAGAGGACCTCAGATCCCTATAGAGGACCTCTGTGGTGAGGACAGAGGATGGAGGGGATTGGCAGAGCAGACCTGAGGCATCAGGTGGCTGGGCACTGGACAGCATGGGAGAGAGAGGGTCTTTGCTCAACCAGGACATGCCAACTGAGAGGGACAGTCCAGGAGCCATGGCAATTGATCCACAGTGCTCTCCTATCTCTAGGTCCAATTCAACAGTCAGAATTTGCCTCCCCTTCCTTTCTGTGACACAGACCATGAACTAAGGAAGCACAGAGGGCCCCTTTGCCCATTGTTTGTCCCTGGCCCTCAATCCAAGGGGTAGATGTGCATCCCCCTCTCTGGGACTCCCAGGCATTTGCTTTCTGCAGCCTCCCAGTCCTTCCCCACAGCATAATGGCAATGGGAAAGGAGACCTGGGGTGGGCAAGTGGGGATGTCACTCCCCCAGAGAGGGTGAGATGGGCAAGGAACCCAGGCCCCGGGTCTCCCAGCTGGATCTAGGCCAGGACAAAGAGTCTGTGAGAGTTCTTCATCTTCGTCTGCCTCCCTCAACCCAGAGCCGAAAAAGGGGACCACAGAGTCTCTCTCCCAGGAGTTCTCAGGGCTACATGAAAGCCACTTCTCACCTGCCCCCAAAGCCACAGGCCCATCCCTGTGCAGCAAGGACGAAGTCCCAGGAGCTTTTCCCATCATTCTGCCCAGCTCTGGGACACAAAGAACTAGTGTCCTCTGCCCCAGCACAGGAACTAGACAGTGTTGTCATGGGGCCTAGGCCCTGCTCAGAGACACCAGCCCCAGGGACAGGGTTTTTCTCCATAATGGGAACCCTCATGGGCCCTCTGCCTGACCCTACCTCCTCTTCAGTGGTTTGTGGTGGCTGTAACCTCACATTTCAAGCAATGGGAAATGCTTTGAGGTCATCATTCTAAAATTTTTCTTTGGAATAGGTGAACCCTGACTAAAAGTTCCACCACAGAGGACTTAGACTTCCAGGTAGTATGTCCTGCATTTTATTTATGTATTTATTTATGTACTTATTTTTATTTATTTCTTTTTTTTTGTTTTGTGGGTTTTGGCCGGGGCTGGGTTTGAACCTGCCACCTTCGGCATATGGGACCAGCGCGGTACCACTTTGAGCCACAGGCGCCGCCCTTATTTATTTCTTTTTTTAAGACAGAGTCTCACTTTGTCACCCTCGGTAGAGTGCTGTGGCGTCACAGCTCACAGCAACCTCAAACTCTTGGGCTCAAGCAATTCTCTTGCCTCAGCCTCCCGAGTAGCTGGAACTATAGGTGCCCACCACGATACCTGGCTGTTTTTATTTTTAGAGACGGGGTCTCACTCTTGCTCAGGCTCGTCTTGAACCTGTGAGCTCAGGCTATCCACTCGCCTCAGTCTCTCAGAGTGCTGGGACTACAGGCCCGTCCTGCATTTTAGACGATAGATTCAAGTAAAGCTGACTTTCTCCACCTTGGCTCTACTGATGTCTTTGCCTGCAGTTCTTTGCTACAGGGGCTGTCCTGTGCATTTGGGATGTTTAGCAGTATCTGGTCCTCTACCCAGTAGGCAACAGTAGCACCCTCTCCAGTAGTGACTGGGACAACCAAAAATGTCTCCAGACATTGTTAAATGTCCTCTGGGGAGAGAGAGGAAGTCGTCCCTAATGGAGAACCACTAAAGAAGAAAGTGGCTTCAGTAAATCCAGATGTGGTAGAGATAGCAACCAGGCCCCACGGCAGAGAGCTGCAGGCCTCCGCATTGCCAGAGTGCCCTCTGCTGGCCAGAGGCAGGACCAGCAGTCAGGAAAGCTCAGCGCCCTTGACCTGGCTGGGTGAGCAGGGCGTCCCCAGGGCTCCTTGACGATAAGGGGTGATGGGCAAGTTGGAATCCACGAAGAGGACGAGAGTCACAGGGTGAAAACATCTTATGAGAACCCTTTCATTTCAAGCTCCCTTAGCAAATCATGGACTAGTCACCAAAGAATCAACAGGTCTAATGTGACAACAGAATCTGCAGGCTGTCGTTTCAGATGCAGCCATCAAACCTGGGCATCACACCCTCTGGTCATCTGTGACTGTCAGCTCCACCTGGGAGTAGCATGGTGTGAATGTTCAGACTTCTTTGGGAGCATCAGGGATCAGGACAAGGAAGGCCAAGTCTGCTCCCAACCGCCCTGTTCCTGGGAAGTCAGCTCTATCACACTGCAGACACTAAAAGACAGGTTCATGGGCCTCAGGGATGGTACAGTGAGTCTAACTCCCCAGCCTCATGAGTCTCACACTGTTAGGATCCAGGAGGGACCTCTAAGATCATCATATTCAACCCAGCTAACTTCATAGGCCCAGAAAGAGGAAGGTGACTTATTCAAAATCATCTGTATAGAAGAGCCAAATTTAGAATAAAATTTCCTAGTATCAGTTAATGCTCTTTGTATCCCACTATAATCACTTGACTAAAGTCTAAAATTCCTCAGAAACAAGAATATATTCTACTTTGAGAGAAAAATGTAAGTTATTCCTGTATGGTTTTTAATATGACCATAGCAGTGAGCGTTTTCCTTTTTGTTTCCTTGTATGTTTTGGCATTTGATTGCATATTGTCTGGTTTTGTCCTCGAATTGTCCCATGTGCATTAATATTGTGTCCCCATAAAGCTGGTATTCTTGGGGTAGTACAGGGTGCCTGCACTGCACTCACACTCACGCGCACACACACACACGAACATTTGATTAGCACACAGAAGAGGCCTTAGAGATTTAAAAACAAAGAACAAAACCAACATAATTGCTACCCTAAATTATTGGTGACAATGAGGATAATCCACACCCTCTCTCTTTTCTTTCTTTCTTTTTTTTGACACAGAGTCTCACTGTGTCACCCTCTGTAGAGAGCTGTGGCGTCATAGCTCACAGCAACCTCAAACTCTTTTGAGCTTAAGCAATTCTCCTGCCTCAGCCTCCCAAGTAGCTGGGACTATAGGCACCCACCACAACGCCCAGCTATTTTTGGGGTGTAGTTGTCATTGCTGTTTGACAGGCCCGGGCTGGGCTCAAACCCACCACCTCCGCTGTATGTGGCTGGCACCTTAGCCACTTGAGCCACAGGCGCCGAGCCTCTCTTTTATTTCTTATTGAAGACCTTGATCCAAAAGGAGGAAAATATCCAAGTATCATACATGTTTTATATGTGTAAAGTTTCTGCACTCAACCCTGATGGTGCCCGCATAAACATGGACAATACTATACATGCTGTTCCATAGCACAATTAGTATTTCATGAACATCTTCTCACTTGTATGTATATATAAATATACAGTCGTGCTTTGCTCAATGACAGGGATACATTCTGAGAAATGCATCATTAGGCAGTTTCACTGTTGTGAAACCAAGATGTTACATACAGCTGACCACACACCTCGCCTATATGGCACAGCCTGTTGCTCCCAGGCTACAGACATGTACTGCGTGTTGTTGTACTGAATACTGTAGGTGGCTGGAACACAGTGGTAAATATTTGTGTATTTAAACACTGAACATAGAAAATGCATGGTAAAAATATAGTATAAAAGATTAAAATGAGACCACCATAAGGGGCACTCACCATGAGTGGAGTTTGCAGGACTGGAGTTACTCTGTGAACGTCAGTGTAGTGAGCCTGAAGGCCAAGGGCTCTATAAACACTGCACACTCATTCTGCACTAAATGTATTTAAAAAAATTGTTTTTGAGACATAGTCTCACTATGTCACCCTGGGTAGAGTGTCGTGGCATCACAGTTCACAGCAACGTCCAACTCTTGGGCTTAAGCGATTCTCTTGCCTCAGCCACCGAGTAGCTGGGACTACAGGTGCCCACCACAGTGCCCGGCTATTTTTTGGTTATAATTGTCATTGTTGTTTGACAGGCCCGGGCAGGGTTCAAACCTCCCAGCTCCGGTGTATGTGGCTGGCACCCTAGCCTCTGAGCTACAGGCACCGAGCCTAAAATTTTTTTCTTTATTCCATAATAACCCAACCTTAGCTTGTTATAATTTTTTTTTTTTTTTTTTTGGCCAGGGCTGGGTTTGAACCCACAACCTCCGGCATATGGGGCTGGCGCCCTACCCTTTGAGCCACAGGCACCACCCCAGTTATAACTTTTTTATTTCCTAAACTTTTTAATTTTTTTTACCTTTTAGACTATTTTGTAATAACACAGCTTAAGATACATGTACAGCTGTGCAAAAATGTTCTTTCTTTATATTTTATTCTATAAACTTGTCTATATTAATTTTTTTTTTTTTTTTACTTTTTAAATGTTTTTGTTAAAAACTAAGGCACAAACACACACATTAGCCTAGGGCTACACAGGGTCAGAATCATCGGCATCACTGTCTTCCACCTGCACATTTTGTCCCACCGGAAGGTCTTCAGGGGCATCTACACAACCCAGGGAGCTCTCACCTCCTGTTGTAATAGCACCTTCTTCTGGATACCTCCTGAAGGACCTGCCTGGACTGTTTTACAGTTCACTTTCTTTTTTTTTTTTTTTTTTGCCAAGTATAAGGAGTACACTCCAATATAACAATAAAAAGTATAATACAGTATAGTACAATATAGGTATAGTAAATACATGAACCAATAACACAGCTGTTTTTTATCAAGTATCATGTCCTGAGCACCACTGTACATGCTATAGTTTCACAGGACCAGCCACACAGTGGGTTTGTTTCCACTAGCATCACCACAAGCACGTGACTAGTGCATTGTACCATGACATTACAACAGGTCCAATGTCACTAGGTGATAGGAATTTTTTGGTTCCATCACAGTCTCATGGGACTGCCATCACATATGCAGCACTGACTATATATCTAATTCAGCAAACATTCATTAAATGCCTATTATGTGCCATACTGTGCTGCCAGATACTCAGGGGCGGGTAGACGCCTTCATCTGTGAGGTGTCACACAGGCAGCCCGACAGAAGTCAGCAGTAGCACAGAAAGCAGGTGAGTTCACTGGAAAGAAGGTGTGGAGAGGAGCCAGGGCAGCCGCTCTGCAGACGGCATTTAGGCAGCTGGGCAACGCCAGTGTCTGGCGATCCCGGTGTGTTGGGGGAGGGGGACACTGAGTACAGGGCACTTGGCAGGCAAGGTTTCTTCATAAATGTTCAACATCTAATTGAAATATAAGTCTTGTTTAAAATACCTGACAATAAATCTTAACAAGCCACCTCTAATCTGTAAATGTAGAAAGCCAGGCAGCACATGCCTTTTGCTTATGAAGTTATCATAAGGCACAATTTCTCGGTTATGTTTTTCCATCTGATGTTAGTTCATAAACACTTGGCCATGTACTTAGAACTGATGGAGATCATCCTAACCACTGCAAATGCTCTGTCAAGCTGACCCAGCATCTATTTAATCATTACCCTTCAGGTGATCTTTTAGCTTGTTTTTCATTGATTGCTTTATAAATAAAATTATTTCAAAACTCATTCATAGTTATAATCTTCTTTTTCCTTATATTAATTCTTTGAGATAAATTCTCCGGAGTGAAATTACTGGGTCAGAAATTACGACATTTTAATGCTTTTAGATACATATTGCCCAACCATCCCCCCCCAAAAGATTATATTTTAAAGGTCACATTTACATACCACTCATGATGAGCCAGCCTGTCCTGACTGCTTTGTATACATCAGCTCAAACAGTATGGCAGCTTTAGTAGGTACGATCTACTGTTGTTCCATTTTACAGATGAGGAAACTGAGGCCTAGAGAGGTAACATAACCTGCTCTAGGCTACATTCCTGCCAAGTGGCAGAGCTGGGGTTGAGGCCCATCTCTGCTCAAGTGCTGACTGCCATGCCTCCTGCAACAAATAAGTCCTCCTGGACCAGCAGTGTAGTCCTTCTCTGCCTTCAGTTGCTTTTATTAATAAGAGTAAATTGTTACATCATTACTGTCTTTTTTGGTACATCTTCAAATAGTAGAGGAAACCAACATTTTTATGCTCCTTTGCTATTTATAATTTGGACTCTTCTATTTTAAAAATAGAAACAAGCACTACCACTCTAATTCAATATTGCAAAGATACTGTAAATTCGTATTACGGCCAGGTGAGCATGGGAAGGAAATAGGGAAAGAGAAAGCCCCCGCACCTTCAGTGTTCTCCAGAACACAGGTCCACAGCCCTGGGTGTTTATACATGCTTCCCAGCTAGCTTCAGTTCACCCAAACCCTCCTCACCTGCTCCACCTAAGTGCTGACTGTTCCCAGATCTACACGGCTACCCCTGACCTCTGGCTCCAATTTCAAGGTCATGGGTCTAGCTGCCCACTGAGCTTTCCTGCCTGGATGTCCCATCTCAAACTTAGCATTTCCAAAATGGAATTCTTTGTCTATCTAGTGCTGTCTTCCCCTCCCCTTTTCTTTCTGTCTCTGGCTATAGTTAATGACACCACAATACATCCATTTATACCTGCACAGAAAATAGAGCGCTAGCCCTTGCTGTCTTCTCCCTCTCCTCCCTCATCCAGTAGATCACCAAATCTTACCAATTTCACCTCTTAAACACTTCTCAGATCTGCCTTCTCCTGGACAACTCTGCTCTGACCCAGCGTAGACCCTCTTCAGCCTCCTCGGTAGGCTAAGCTTGTTCCTTCCCCATCCATGCTCCATCCTGCCAAGATGCTGTTTAAAATGCCGATTTGATCATGTAACTTACAACTCTTCAGTGGCTTTCCTAAAAGGAAAAAAAGAGTCTCCGTGCCAACTATGATGATAATTTATATGTACTATAATGTCTTTAAATAGATACAGACATAAAACTAGGTATATATATTTATGTCACATAAAACTATAAAAGCAATGACAATTTACCAATTAAATAGAAACAAAATTATAAAACCAATACATTTTGAAACAAAAACATTCATTAATTGCAACAGATGATGTCTGCTGAAGCTAATAGCTGCACAAAGTGTGATCATGGAACCGTCACCCCAGCATAGGGTCGCTGGCATCCTGCCTGCTGCATGGTGACTCGCTTCTCCCACCGCTGTCTCCATCGGAACTCCTGCTACCCCTTTGTTCATTCAGCCTGCGGGGAGGACATGTGGCCTCCTCCAGGCACAATGGTATTATTTCCATATTAAGTCCTCCTCTGCTCTTTTCTCATTAGCTGAGACAATTAAAGCAGCACTACTCAGGTCGACTCATCACAACACAGAGGCGAATGCAGGCCCTGAAATCATTTGACAAAATAGGTAAGAAAGTGCCACACAGATGATCCGGATCATGATTATCTCATCTGTTTGTTATATTATCATTAAAAGTAATACATAGAAGTTAACCTTTTCCCAGAAATTCCATGAACTTCAGGTAAGGCCTAAACAACCAAGTCTGAACCCCATACGACATGGAACCCAGGAGCTCGGGGCTGGCTCCCTTGCACACACTCACAGGGATACAGCTGCAGCCACCTCTTACCACTTGCTTGCAGGTACCAAGTCACCTGTCCTCTACTTTGGATGCCTGCTTATCCCTCTGACTGACAGGCCCTGCTGGCCCTCTTCTTATGCTGACTCCTCCAATCCTCTAGGACTTTGCTCAAAAGCCCCTCCTCGGCCCCTGGGCAGGATCACTGTGTTCCCTCAGTGCCTAGCATTGTCAACACTGGCTGCAGTGTGTGGAAAATATCCAGGAGTGTAGCACATAACTGTCCCAGGACAGCAAACTGGCCCTCTCAGTCCCTATAGCGCTGGCGCTTAGGCAGGGGCTGGCACATGGCAGCATGCCAAGGCCAAGGGACTGAAATTCAGGCTCCGTGTTCCCATGGAGAGAAGCTATCTCTGAGGCTGGCCATGGAGTTGGTTCTAATGACCACTCCTGACCTCAGACATGTCATCCCTTCACCTCGAGCCTCAGCTGCCCCAGTGCAGATCTGCCAGTACAAGAACCTTTGGTACAGCAGAGTATCAGGAGCAAAGTACTGGGCGCAAGCTAAGTGTTCACCTTGCAGTGGAATGCTGTGGGCTGCCAAAAAGGAAGAGGAAGATCTTTATGTGCCAATGCTGAATTTCCTCTAAGTTGTTTTTTTTTTTTTCTGAGACGGTTTCACTGTGTTGCTTTTTCTAGAGTGCGGTGGCGTCATACAACAACCTCACAGCAACCTCAAACTCTTGGGCTTAAGGGATTCTCTTGCAGCCTCCTGAGTAGTGAGGGCTACAGGTATCTGCCACCACGTCTGGCTATTTTTTTAGAGACAGGGTCTCTCTCTTGCTCAGGCTGGTCTCAAATTCCTGAGCTCAGGCAATCCACCCACCTTGGCCTCCCAGAGTGCTAGGATCACAGGTATGAGCCACCGCACCTGGTTCTAAGATTTGTTTTAAGAGAAAAAAAGTGGGAGCAGTATAGTGTGGGGGCAGTGGATGTTACAATTTGTCTAAAAAGGGAGGAAATACATATATAGATTCACATGGACTTGATTATGTATTAAATGTCTGGAAAGATAAACAAGGACAATGGAGGTTACCTCTTAAAAGAGAAGACAATGAGTGGATAGAGGACAGATGTGACAAGTGGATTTTTCAGGGCATATATTTTATATTTATGATTTTAAGCTAAAAGACCATATGACTTCTATAAAAGTTAAATACATTTAAAAGTAAATGATACTGTTACCTGCCATAATTACATCACAGGGTCGAGTAGGAAGATTAAGCAGATATGGCTAAAGCATGTACTGTAGTAAGATTTGAGCAATAATGGCATTTTTGGGGGAAGCTGCTGTCCTCCTGTAGAGCTAATAATTACCAAAATAAATGTACTTCCTGTCTCTACACACACCCACTCGGGGAACGACAAGCTTAGCTGTCATTTTACAGAAGAAAAGAGACTGATAGAAGGGAGGTGACAGCTAAATTGACACATGATCTCACATCTGCTTCTACTACGCAGAGCCCTACACATGAACCCTCACCCTCCTAAGAGCCTCAAAATAGCCCCCTCTTCAACAAGAGACTGCCTCTTTCCTATCCTCCCTTTCCGGAACCCAGCCCACCCCATACCTCCTCATGGACCCTCACAAAACCAGGGCTCTTCCACCGATGGTCTCAATATCTACCATCAACTCCCCACATCACTGTCCCATTAGTCTAGTACACACATGGGTCTGGTGGCCCTTCCTTACCCACTCTGACATTCTTATGAAAACCTCAAGGCTGCAAAATCCAGATAAACTTAAGGGCAGACTCTACATGCAGGTACGGGGTGCTGACTCCAAGAACTTGAAACATCACCCTCATCAGAATGCATCACTTCAGATGGCCTTCTTGCTTCTCATTCATCTTCCCCTTTGTCAAATGTTTTCAAGAAACCTGAACTGAAGGGGAAGAATGCCAAGGTTTGCTTCTGGAGAGCAGCGAGGTAAAATGAAAATAATATCCCAGTAATGTCCTCAGCAAAGGTTTTCTGCGATAAGGAATTCTGCAATGAGTCCTGCTCAGTTTGGGCAAGGATGAACTGACCCCAATGAAATGGACTTTGGCAACACATATTTATTCATTCAACGAATATCTATGGCATGCCTAGTAAGTGCCCCATGCTGTACTATATAATGGATGGACCCCACTCTCCAAAAAGAAAAATTTTCAAGTCCTGATTTAAAGCGTTTACCAATTACCATTGTGTAAATACTCCCACTATAGTCAATATCAAATTATGGTGACACCAGTGAATGTGAAATTGAGAAGAGACATGTACACTAGTGAGCCAGCACCAGTTGGTTCCAGCAAACCATTGGCTAGTGAACAAACTACACAGGCAACTTGGAAGCAATGTGCTGAAAATGGAGAGCCTTTGCCTACCTCAGCCCCCGGATGAATAAGCACAGGAGGGCTGCGTGCTGCTTGCTGCTTGCTCACCCACTCTGTACGGTCATGCAGGTAAGAAATACACTTACATTGATCAAGCCATGGATATTTGGGGGTTTATTTGTCACAACAAATAACATATATCCTAATTAACACAGATATTGTCCCTGGTTGCAAATATTTTTGTTATTTAAAAATTACTGCATTGAAGACATTCCACTGGCTCCTGGTTTTCATTGCTGATTTTGAGAAGTCAACTGTCAGTGTAACTTTTGCCTGTTTGAAAGTATTTTATCTTTTGTTTATCTCCAATCACATAAGAATGCATACATTTAAAATTTGTTGTTTCAATCTCTTACACTATTGATCCTTAAATTGCTCTTCCTTCATCTATTGAGAGCTTTTTTAAGTTAGTCCCTCACTCTGACAAAGGTTTTCTTTATCTTTGGTTTAATTATGATGTGTCTAGGTGTGATTTCTTTTCATTTATCCTGGGATTTGTTTCTGTTTAACCTGTGAGTTGGTATCTTTCATTGATTTGAAAATTTCTAAGCCATTTTCTCTTCATATGTTTCTGTTGATGCATTCTCTTTCTCTTTCCCTTCTGTAACACCTCCACTTAAACCTTTATTAGACCTTTTCATTGTATTCACTATGTCTTTTACTCTTTTAAATGCATTTTCAATGCTTTTGTCTCTCTACCTACATGCTAAAATCTGTCCTCTGGTCTATTATCTAGTCAAATCTATTCTGCTGTTAAATTTGTCCACAAAGTTCTTGGTTTGGGTTATGGTATATTTCAATTCTAGAATTTCTATTTGGTTTTTAAGTCTGACATGTCAGTTTTTGTGGTTTTCAGTTTCATGCTAAAATTTGGGGATGTGGTTTAATTTTTTTGAACATAGTAAGCATAGCTTTTACTATGTTTACATAGTAAGTAGTTGTTTTAAAGTGTATTAAAATTCCAATATCCAAAGCCTTTTAAGATTTTTATTTTTATTTTATTCAGTTTTTGGCCAGGGCTGGGTTCGAACCCACCACCTCCAGTATATGGGGCCGGCACCCTATTCCTTTGAGCTACAGGTGCCACCCAGCCTTTTAAGGTTTATTTCTATTACTTTGTATAGATTCCTGGTATCTTATTTCCTTGTGTGTCTTATAATCTGTTTATGGGACATTAAATTTAAAGTTTTGTTTCTACAAATAATTTAAGGTCTAGGATTTTAGTTTATATAAATAATTTGAAGCCTAGAATTTTATTTACATAAATAATTTGAAACCTAGAATTTTAGTGCAAACACCTGACCATTTTAATATAAGTTCAAAGCCTGAGGTTTTCTTGACCAACCTGATGGAATGAAAGGCTACACCTTTACCAAAGGACATAGCCCTTTGAGATTTCCTAGAAGTATCACCCTTTGAGATTCTAGTTTAAAATAGAGGTGGTTTATCAGAGCCTCCCCCTTGGCAGATAATTGGGCTTTGATTTTGGTCACTTTAGTTAGCTCCCTGTGGTCACCAAAGTTCAGCTCCATTTGGAAGATTATAACTGGCTCTCAGGGCAAGCATAATTTTGAGTTAAGAGCATGTCTCACTGGGTTTTCATCTTCTCCTGGGTATTGGCCTATTAGTTTCGAATTTGATTGCTTTTTGGTGTTTTTTAAATATTTTGTGTGTGTGCGTGTGTGTGTGTGTTTTGTTTGTTTGTTTGTTTTTTTGGCCGGGGCTGGGTTTGAACCCACCACCTCTGGCATATGGGACCGGCGCCCTACTCCTTGAGCCACAGGCGCCGCCCAATATTTAATTCAGTTTTATGACTATCCTCAGTAGGAAGATTGTTCTGAATTCTTAAGTCTTCATTACTATAATAATTTACTTCCTTTAAGATACCTTCCCTGAGGCTGAGGCAAGAGAATCGCTTCAGCCCAGGAGTTGGAGGTTGCTGTGAGCTGTGTGACGCCACGGCACTCTACTGAGGGCAATAAAGTGAAACTCTGTCTCTACAAAAAAAAAAAAAAAAAAAAAAGATACCTTCCCTGACCCAATCCTAACTCCTCAACATCATATGTAATACTCTCACTGATAGGACCTTAATAGAACTCATTTTCTACTCTCTTCCCCAGTAAACCCTATGTTTGAATCCCACAAGTACTTTTCTCCCTTAACTTCGAGATTGCATTAGGTCATCTTTGAGCAATCTCCTAAATGTCTACAGAACCTAAAAGTCTAGAACCCCCTGTCTAGAAGATGACAACCTAGTAGTTGCTCCCTGACTCCAAGGACTGTACTCCTGGGTTTGCTGTCCACACTCTGCTGGAATTCCCACAGACTGATGCTCAGCTTGTCTGCCCTTGTCAGCCACGCCCTTGTGTGCCCTGGCTGTGCCCTCTAAACTCCCATCTATGTACTCCTCGCTCTTTGTATCTACTTTGCAACTAAGAGGCTCTTTTTATTTTTTATTAACTGTCCAAATTTTTATCCAGAGCCTCAATATCCCTCATCCCCTCAGTTCTACCCAGACACCTGGTTCTTGGCAGACCTCTTTCCATTTCCTACCATTAGCATCACCATGAAGGCATGTAGCTAACACTCACAAGGAAAGCTCTATGCTGTCAAGGACCCCTCTGTCTCCTATTCATAAAACCCACAACTCACTCAAGATTGACTGGGATATCCCCTTTTATCCAATGCCGTTTCATTCCAGTCCACTTCTTTTAGCTTTTGTTCCTCTCGTGTCATTGCCCCACCGCACACATGCATCTTAGGACTTCCAGTCCCAGCCTCACCCTTTGGCCTATCTCACCACACATGCTTCCAGCCTCCTATCCCTAATGCTAACCCACTTTTCAAAAAGTCAGGTATCTCCCCCGTGGGAGTTCTTCTGATGTTGATTGACCACTCCAATCTGACTGCTGTGTGCTCCCCAGCCATGAGGATCAGTGAGGCATCAAAACAGGCTGGCAGGCATGCTGGGCTGCCCTGCAGCTGCCAAGGTCCTCAAACACCACCAAGCAGGGACCTGGCCTTCCAGCAAAGAGCTGTGGTATCTCTTTGCAACTTTCCTCTTAAAGTGCAATGAGAAAAGTCACTACACGGACAAGTCCTTGTGCGGGACTCCCTGAAAGCCTCCAAGGAAACTCACTCAAGTATACGAAGAAGTGGTGAGGAGAGTATCTGGCCTTTATCCATCACATTGCCGCTAGAATTAAATAAATACAGTGTTTAGGTACCCCTTCCCTTCTCTACGAGCTAATCTTGCTGGTTCCCTGATGTTCTATCTGAAAACTGAAATAATTCAAAAATTAGATGTTCTTATTATTAAATTAGCACAAGTTATAAAGAAAATTTGGGGAAAAAACAAGTATAAGGAAGAAGGTTAGGTCAGGCACAGTGGCTCATACCTGTAATTGTAGCACTGTGGGAGGTCTAGGTGGAAGGACTGCTTGAGCTCAGGAGTTCAAAACCAGCCTGAGCAAGAGTGAGACCCCCATCTCTACTAAAAATAGAGACACTAGCTCAGTGTGGTGGGCACCTGTAGTCCCAGATACTTGAGAGGGTAAGGCAAGCAGATCACTTAAGTCCAGGAGTTTGAGGATACTGTGAGGTATGACACCACAGTACTCTAGCCTCGGCTACAGAGGGAGACTCTGTCTCAAAAAAAAAAACAGAAGCAGCAGCAGCTATAAATCTCCCGTCATTCCATCACTCAGAAATAATGTTATAATTTTGGCATGTTGTCTAATAATACTAATAATCGTGTTTGTGTGTGAAAGTGAAAATATGTTTGTGGTCAAGTGCAGTGGCTCATGCCTATAATCCTAGCACTCTGGGAGGCTGAGCCAGGAGGATCCCTTAAGCTCAGGAGTTTGAAACTAGCCTGAGCAAGAGCAAGACACCATCTCTACTAAAAATAGAAAAACTAGCCAGGCGTTGCGGTGGATACCTGTAGTCCCAGCTAATTGGGAGGCTAAGGCAGGAAGACTGTTTGAACCCAAGAGTCTGAGGTTGCTGTGAGCTAGGCTGACTCTGGCCTGGGTGACAGAAAAATGAAATAAAATAAAATAAAAACACTTCTGGGGGTGGGACACAAATATAAGAGAGTCCTTATCTAACAAAAGCAATCAATGTAATCTCGTTCTGTAGACCCTCAATGAATCCCCAACAATAAAAATAAATAAAAAATAAATAAGTAAAAATAAAAAGAATGTTTATGTTCATTTTATTTTAAAAAATCAGTATGCCTGATCATATTCCAAAAATATAAAAATCAGAAATTATTTAATTCCAGAAATTAAAAATCAACCTTTACTTTATTTAATGGAAGTTTCTATTTCATGCTTGCCTATACTACATAGTTTCATTGTTCTAATGTTTTGCCAATTAGATATTAATAAGTAGACAACATTTTATTTTAATATAGCCCCCTTATTAGAGAGGTTGTTCTTTTCTTTTCTTTTTTTTTTGCAGTTTTTGGCAGGGGTCAGGTTTGAACCTGCCACCACCAGTATATGGGGCTGGTGCCCTACTCCTTTGAGCCATAGGCGCTACCCAGAGAGGCTATTCTTTTTTAACATCCTTATTAGTCCACCTTATCTCAACAAAAAGTAGCGCAGCCTTCACAGCTTTATTCCCTGTGTCCATCCTCCTTATCAACTTCATTTTTATGGCTTCCCACCAATCTGTACCCCACATTAGCCAAGCTTATTTGATTGTACTGTCCATGCAGATAAATAGTTAACCTTTAATAATCATCTGCTATGTCTCAGGCACTGTACAAGTGCTTCCCAAGTATTAACTCATTTAATTTTCACAGCAACCCTATAAGGAAGGTATTATTTTTATACCCACTTTAAAAATTGGATAAAGGCATAGACAAATTAATTAACTTCCCCAAAGTCACACAGCTTGAGTCTTCCATCCTCTAAAGATCAAACCCAGAAAGCTGGCTCAAATGCTGACAATTAGATTAAAAAGTCTCCCTCCTAAAATGATCATATGAGCAACCTTCCTTTAAAATTTAATTTTAACAAGGAAAAAATTTTCGAATTTTCAAATTTTAAGTATAGGAGTGGTATAGTATAGTATTTAAGTTTGAAAATAAAGGTCAAATCAGAATGTCTTCTTCTGGCCAAGATGGAATAATAGGAACTGGATTTGGCTGTTTGAAATGAACCAACTAAAAAATAGGCAAACTATGTAAAACAATATTTCTCAAGATATCGCATACTAGGCAATGAAGGATAATAATTCTTGAGTGGTGAGAAATTATGTAAGCTCTCAAATATATATATATATGAATATATATATATATAAAACATACACACACACACACACTTAAAATTGGCCAGGCGCAGTGCCTCACACCTGTAATCCTAGCACTTTGGGAGGCCAAGGCTATAGATTGCTTGAGCTCAGGAGCTTGAGACCAGCCTGAACAAGAGTGAGACCCCATCTCTAAAATATAGCCAGGCTTTGTGGTGGATGCCTGTAGTCCCAGCTACTGAGGCAAGAGGATTGCTATAGCCCAAGAGTTTGAGGTTGCTGTGACATGTGACACCACGGCATTCTACCAATGGTGACAAAAAGTGAGACTCTGTAAATAAACAAAATAAAACACATGAAATTTATAATTTTAACCATTTTAAAATGTACAATTCAGTGGCATTAAGCATGTTTATAATGAGACTCTGTATCTAAAAAAAGACATAAAGCAAAAACGGATAGAATTGAAAGGAAGGGCGGTGCCTGTGGCTCAGTGAGTAGGACGCCGGCCCCATATACCGAGGGTAGCAGATTCAAACCCAACCCCGGCCAAAGCAACAAAAAATAGCCAGGCGTTGTGGCGGGCACCTGTGGTCCCAGCTACTCAGGAGGCTAAGGTAAGAGAATCACCTAAAGCCCAAGAGCTGGAGGTTGCTGTGAGCTGTGATGCCACAGCACTCTACTGAGGGTGACAAAGTGAGACTCTGTCTCTAAAAAAAAACAAAAAACAGAGAGAGAGAGAGAATTGAAAGGAATAACAGAAAATCCATATTATGGTTAAAGAGTTTAAGCAATAATCTCTGTCTGTTTTCTCTCTCTTTCTTGTCCTTTCCAAAATTATCGATAGAACAAAGAAAAGAGAAAATCAGTAAGGCTATAAAAGGCTTGAACAACGCTGTCAACCAAACACTGTCAACATTTATCAGAACCTAGCAGCAGAACACATGGGACATCTACCCAGATACACCATATTCAGTTCATTAACACACGTCTCAATAAATTTAAAAGGATTCAAGTCATACTAAGTATGTTCTCTAACCGCAGTATAATTAATTTAGCCATTCATAACAGGAAGATATCTGGAAAATCCCCAAATATGTAGAAACTAAAGAATTCATTTTTAAATAATCCATATGTTTAAACTGAATGAGAATGAAAATACAACATACCAAACATGTGGGATGTAAATAAAACAGTACTTAGAAAGAAATGTATTATACGAAGTAAAAGCCCTCATATTAGAAAAGAAAAGAAAATCTCAAATCAATGACCTCAGCTTCAACCACAAGAAACTGGAAAAAGGCTCTGAGCCTGTGGCTCAAGTGGCTAAGGTGTCAGCCACATACACCTGAGCTGGCAGGTTCGAATCCAGCCTGGGCCCGCCAAACAACGATGGCTGCAACCAAAAAAAAAAAAAAAAAAAATAGCCAGGCGTTGTGGCAGGTGCCTATAGTCCTAGCTAGTAGGGAGGCAGAGGCAGGAGAATCGCTTGAGCCCAGGAGTTGGAGGTTCTGTGACCTGTAATGCCACAGTACTCTAACCAGGGTGACAGCTTGAGGCTCTGTCTTAAAAAAAAAAAAAAAAAAAAGAAACTGGAGGGTGGCATCTGTGGCTCAAAGGAGTAGGGTGCCAGCCCCATATGCCAGAGGTGGCGGGTTCAAACCCAGCCCCGGCCAAAAACCGCAAAAAAAAAAAAGTTAAAAAAAGAAAGAAACTGGAAAAAGAAAAGCAAAAGTCATCTGAAATAAGCAGAAGAAAGAAAACTATGAAGAACAGTGAAGAAATCAATAAAATAGGAAAACAATAGAAAAAACTCTATGAAACCAAAAACCGATACTTGAGAAGATCAATAAAATTTATAAATCTGTTATCAGACTGGAAAAAAATTACAAATAGAACGAAAGAGGCGATATCAAATTTTATTCACATTAACAAGGTAATAAATGAATATTATAAACAACTTTATGCTGATATATTCAATAACTTAAATGATATGGCCTATATCTATTAAAAAGATTAAATTTGTAATTAAAACTTTACCACAAGAAAACTTCAGGTCTAAATGGCTGCACTGAGGTAGTCTATCACACATTTATAGAAGAAATAATGCCAATTCTACATAAATTCTTCTATAAAATTGAAGAAGGAACCCTTTTCAACTCATTTTATGAAGCCAGCATTACTTTGAAACCTGACAAAAGCAATACAAGAAAAGAAAAGGTACAGACTACTAGCTCTCATGAACACAGATGTAAACTTTTTAACAAAAGTTTAGCAAATCAAAGCCAACGCTATATAATAAGGTTAATAAATCAGGACCAGGTGGAATTTAAGCCAGAAATGCAAGCCTAGTTCAACACTGAAAATTCGCCATATCAACTGACTAAAGAAGAAAAACCATATGTCAGTTGACACAGAAAAATAATTTGGAAAAAATGCTTCTTTTTAAAAATAAATATTATTATATATATATGTGAGGTTTATAACATGATGTTTTATGATACATATAAATAGTAAAACAGTCACTATAGTGATGCAAATTAACATAGCCATCATCTCACATAGTTACTTTTTAAGAGTGACAACAGCAGCTAAAATCTACTTATTTGATAAAAATTCCTGAGACATTTTTTTTTTGAGACAGAGTCTCACTATGTTGCCCTCAGTAGAGTGCTGTATTGTCACAGCTCAAAGCAACCTCAAACTCTTGGGCTCAAGCGATTCTCTTGTCTCAGCCTCTCAAGTAGCTGGCACTACAGGTGCCCACCACAATGCCCATCTATTTTCGTTGCAGTTGTCATTGTTGGTTAGCTGAGCCAGATTCGAACCCGCCAACTTTGGTGTATGTGGCTGGCACCGTAACCACTGTAACCAATGAACACTGTGCTACAGACACCGAGGCAACACAATACAATTTTTTTTTTTGGAGACAGAGTCTCACTATGTTGCCCTCAGTAGAGTGCTGTTGCATCCTAGCTCACAGCAACCTCCAACTCTTGGGCTTAAGCAATTCTGTTGCCTCAGTCTCCCAAGTAGCTGGAACTACAGGCCCCTGCTACAACACCCGGCTATTTTTTTGTTGCAGTTGTTTAGCTGGCCCGGACCCCTTCAGTGCATGTGGTTGGCACCAAAACTCCTGTGCTATGGGCACTGAACCTCAATACAATACAATTTTAACTATAGTTCTCCAGTTGTATATTAAAATACATCTATTCTTGATAAAAGAACTGAATAACCACCTGCAAAAGACTGAAATTGGACTCTACCTTTCACCACTTACAAAAATTGACTCAAGATGGATAAAAGATTTAAATCTAAGACATGAAATGATAAAAATCCTAGAAGAGGGCGGCGCCTGTGACTCAGTGGGTAGGGCACCGGCCCCATATATCGAGGGTGGTGGGTTCAAACTCGGCCCTGGCCAAACTGCAACAAAAAATAGCCGGGCATTGTGGTGGGTGCCTGTAGTCCTAGCTACTCAGGAGGCTGAAGGCAAGAGAATTTCCTAAGCCCAGTAGTTGGAGGTTGCTGTGAGCCGTGACTCCACGGCACTCTACCCAGGGCAATAAAATGAGACTCTGTCTCTTGAAAAAAAAAATTCTTCGAAGAAAGTGTGCGAAAAACTCTTGAGGATGTTGGCTTGGGGAAAGATTTTATGACGAAGACTTCAGTGGCAATCACAACAACAACAAAAATAAATGGAACTTAATTAAACTGAAAAGCTTCTGCACAGCTAAGGACATAACAATTAAAGCAAATAGACAACCTTCAGAATGGGAAAAGATATTTGCATGTTATTAATCTGACAAAGGCTTGACAACCAGGATCTATAGAGAACTCAAATTAATCAACCAAAAAAGAGCAAACAATCCCATCTATCACTGGGCAAGAGATACGAACAGAACATTCTCTGAAGAAGACAGACGAATGGCTAACAAACATATGAAAAATGCTCATTATCCTTAATCATCAGAGAAATGCTGATCAAAAGTACCCTGAGATATCACTTAAGCCCAGTGAGAACAGCCCACATCACAAAGTCCCAACGTTGTAGATTTGGCATGGATGTGGAGAGAAGGGAATACTTTTACACTCTTAGCCTGCAAACGAATACAGCCTCTATGGGAAGAAGTATGGAGAATCCTCATAGAACTCAAATTAGACCTTCCATTTGATCCTGCAATCCCATTACTAGGCAGCTACTGTAAAGGAAAAAAAAATCATTTTATCATAAAGATATTTGTACTAGCTCATTTATTGCAGCTCAATTTACAATCGCCAAATGTAGAAACAATTTAAATGCCCTTCAATCCATGAGTGGATTAATAAACTATGGTATAGGCTGCAGCACCTGGCACCGCCTCCAGCCTCTGCCGGTCGCGCAGGCTCTGGAGGACCACGTCAGCGTCCGTCCCCTGGAAGGGCCGGCCCTGGGGCTGCGGCGAGCACCGCCTCCTGGCCCAGGGCCACTGTGGAGCCAGAGCTGGCCTGAGGCGCCTCGGCCTTCCGACGTGCGCGGGGACGCGGTCACGTTGCCTGCAGTCGGGCAGGCGGTGGCTGAGGGAGGCCGAGACTTGGCGGGGACTCGGGGCTGCTGGAGGCCGAGGCGGCCAGGCACGGGGCAGCCGCAGCAGTTGTCACCACGGCAGCCCGTGAGAGACAGAGTCTAACTGTACCACCCTCAGGTAGAGTGCCGTGGCGTCCCACGGCTCTCAGCAACCTCTAACTCTTGGGCTTACGATTCTCTTGTCTCAGCCTCCAGAGCAGCTGGGACTACAGGCGCCCACCACAACGCCCAGCTATTTTCCCACACTTATTTCTAAGAGTCTTAAGCAAATTTAAAAAGTCTGAGGCGGAGCAAGATGGCAGCCGAGTAACAGCTTCCTTGCATCTGGGCACCGTGAGTCTGGGGATATAGGACTCCAGGCATCTCTGCCTGGTGGGATCTGCCTTTCATCACCCCTGAGAGGATACAGGGAGTCAGCGAGAGACTTCTGGACCCCAAGAGGAGGACTAAAACAGTGGAAAACCGGCAGTGTGTTCAATCCGTCTAAACCCCCCCGCAACTTCCACAGGCACGAGAACTTAAAGAGCAAGAGGAACTGAAAGGAAAATTAGGGCAAGGAAACAGATAAAAGAAATCACCCATGAGGAAGAATCAGCAGAAAACTCCAGGCAACATGAAGAACCAGTCCAGAACAACCCCACCAAGGGACCATGAGGTAGCTACTGCAGATGATTCCACCAGTATAGAAATGTTAGGAATGACAGAAAGGGAATTTAGAATACACATGTTGAGGGCGGCACCTGTGGCTCAAGGAGTAGGGCGCCGGTCCCATATGCCAGAGGTGGTGGGTTCAAACCCAGCCCCGGCCAAAAACCAAAAAACCAAAAAAAAAAAAAGAATACGCATGTTGAAAACAATGAAAGAAATGATGGAAACAATGAAGGAAACTGCTAATAAAGTGGAAAATAACCAAAAGTAAATCTGAAAACAGAATCAAATCAGAGATGAACGATAAGAAGAATATAAAAAGGATATAGCAGAGCTGAAGGAAATGAAACAGTCAATCAGGGAACTTAAAGATGCAATGGAAAGTATCAGCAACAGGTTAGACCATGCAGAAGAAAGAATTTCAGAGGTAGAAGACAAAGTTTTTGAGATAACTCAGATAGTAAAAGAGGCAGAAAAGAAGAGAGAGAAAGCAGAAAGTTCACTGTCAGAATTATGGGACTTTATGAAGCGTTCCAACATACGAGTTATAGGAAATCCAGAAGGGGAAGAAGAATGCCCCAGAGGAATGGAAGCCATACTAGAGAATATTATAAAAGAAAATTTCCCAAATATCACCAAAGATTCTGACACACTGCTTTCAGAGGGCTATCGGACCCCAGGTCGCCTCAACTGTAACCGAGCTTCTCCAAGACACATTCTGATGAACCTGTCCAAAGTCAAGACAAAAGAAAAGATTCTGCAAGCTGCCAGGAGTAAGCGCCAGTTGACCTACAGGGGCAAATCCATCAGAGTGACCGCAGACTTCTCTAATGAAACTTTCCAAGCAAGAAGACAATGGTCATCTACCTTTAATCTACTTAAACAGAACAATTTCCAGCCCAGAATTCTGTACCCTGCTAAGCTACGCTTCAAAATTGACGGAGAAATCAAATCATTTACGGATATACAAACATTGAGGAAATTTGCCACAACAAGACCAGCTCTACAGGAAATACTTCAACCTGTTCTGCACACTGACCACCACAATGGATCAGCAGCAAAGTAAGAACTCAGAAATTAAAGGACAGAACCAAACCTCCACACTGATGCAAAAGATAAAACTAAGCAATGGACTCTCACAAAATAAGACGAATAGAATACTACCACACTTATCAATTATCTCAATAAATGTTAATGGCTTGAATTCCCCACTGAAGAGACATAGATTGGTTGACTGGATTAAAAAACACAAGCCATCCATTTGCTGTCTGCAAGAAACACACCTGGTTTCAAAAGACAAATTAAAGCTCCAAGTCAAGGGTTGGAAGACAATTTTTCAGGCAAATGGAATTCAGAAGAAAAGAGGAGTTGCAATCTTATTTTCAGATACATGTGGATTTAAAGCAACTAAAGTCAAAAAAGACAAAGATGGTCACTTTATATTGGTCAAGGGAAAAATACAACAAGAAGACATTTCAATTCTAAATATCTATGCACCCAATTTAAATGCTCCCAGATTCTTGAAACAGACCTTACTCAGTCTGAGCAATATGATATCTGATAATACCATAATAACAGGGGACCTTAACACTCCTCTTACAGAGCTGGACAGATCCTCTAAACAGAAATTAAACAAGGATATAAGAGACTTAAATGAGACCCTAGAACAACTGTGCTTGATAGAAGACGCATATAGAACACTCCATCTCAAAGATAAAGAATATACATTCTTCTCATCACCCCATGGAACATTCTCCAAAATTGATCATATCCTGGGACACAAAACAAATATCAACAGAATCAAAAGAATTGAAATTTTACCTTGTATCTTCTCAGACCATAAGGCACTAAAGGTGGAACTCAACTCTAACAAAAATGCTCGACCCCACCCAAAGGCATGGAAATTAAACAATCTTCTATTGAATAACAGATGGGTGAAGGAAGAAATAAAACAGGAAATCATTAACTTCCTTGAGCATAACAACAATGAAGACACAAGCTACCAAAACCTGTGGGATACTGCAAAAGCAGTTTTGAGAGGAAAATTCATCGCTTTAGATGCCTACATTCGAAAAACAGAAAGAGAGCACATCAACAATCTCACAAGAGATCTTATGAAACTGGAAAAAGAAGAACAATCTAAGCCTAAACTCAGTAGAAGAAAAGAAATATCCAAAATCAAATCAGAGATCAATGAAATTGAAAACAAAAGAATCATTCAGAAAATTAATGAAACAAGGAGTTGGTTTTTTGAAAAAATAAATAAAATAGATAAACCATTGGCCAGACTAACGAGGAATAGAAAAGTAAAATCTCTAGTAACCTCAATCAGAAATGATAAAGGGGAAATAACAACTGATCCCACAGAGATACAAGAGATCATCTCTGAATACTACCAGAAACTCTATGCCCAGAAATTTGACAATGTGAAGGAAATGGATCAATATTTGGAATCACACCCTCTCCCTACACTCAGTCAGGAAGAAATAGAGCTCCTGAACAGACCAATTTCAAGCACTGAGATCAAAGAAACAATAAAAAATCTTCCAACAAAAAAATGCCCTGGTCCAGATGGCTTCACTCCAGAATTCTATCAAACCTTCAAGGAAGAGCTTATTCCTGTACTGCAGAAATTATTCCAAAAAATTGAGGAAGAAGGAATCTTCCCCAACACGTTCTATGAAGCAATCATCACCCTGATACCAAAACCAGGAAAAGACCCAAACAAAAAGGAGAATTTCAGACCAATCTCACTCATGAACATAGATGCAAAAATTCTCAACAAAATCCTAGCCAATAGATTACAGCTTATCATCAAAAAAGTCATTCATCATGATCAAGTAGGCTTCATCCCAGGGATGCAAGGCTGGTTTAACATACGCAAGTCCATAAACGTTATCCACCATATTAACAGAGGCAAAAATAAAGATCACATGATCCTCTCAATAGATGCAGAAAAAGCATTTGATAAAATCCAGCATCCTTTTCTAATTAGAACACTGAAGAGTATAGGCATAGGTGGCGCATTTCTAAAACTGATTGAAGCTATCTATGACAAACCCACAGCCAATATTTTACTGAATGGAGTAAAACTGAAAGCTTTTCCTCTTAGAACTGGAACCAGACAAGGTTGTCCTCTGTCACCTTTACTATTCAACGTAGTGCTGGAAGTTCTAGCCAATACAATTAGGCAAGACAAGGAAATAAAGGGAATCCAAATGGGAGCAGAGGAGGTCAAACTCTCCCTCTTTGCTGACGACATGATCTTATACTTAGAGAACCCCAAAGACTCAACCACAAGACTCCTAGAAGTCATCAAAAAATACAGTAATGTTTCAGGATATAAAATCAATGTCCACAAGTCAGTAGCCTTTGTGTACACCAATAACATTCAGGATGAGAAGCTAATTAAGGACACAACTCCCTTCACCATAGTCTCAAAGAAAATGAAATACCTAGGAATATACCTAACGAAGGAGGTGAAGGACCTCTATAAGGAAAATTATGAAATCCTCAGAAAGGAAATAGCAGAGGATATTAACAAATGGAAGAACATACCATGCTCATGGATGGGAAGAATCAACATTGTTAAAATGTCTATACTTCCCAAAGCAATCTACCTATTCAATGCCATTCCTATCAAAATACCAACATCGTACTTTCAAGATTTGGAAAAAATGATTCTGCATTTTGTATGGAACTGGAAAAAAACCCGTATAGCTAAGGCAGTTCTCTGTAACAAAAATAAAGCTGGGGGCATCAGCATACCAGATTTTAGTCTGTACTACAAAGCCATAGTGCTCAAGACAGCATGGTACTGGCACAAAAACAGAGACAGACACTTGGAATCGAATTGAAAACCAAGAAATGAAACTAACATTTTACAACCACCTAATCTTTGATAAACCAAACAAGAACATACCTTGGGGGAAAGACTCCCTATTCAATAAATGGTGTTGGGAGAACTGGATGTCTTTCAGTAAAAGACTGAAACTGGACCCACACCTTTCCCCACTCACAAAAATTGATTCAAGATGGATAAAGGACTTAAACTTAAGGCATGAAACAATAAAAATCCTCCAAGAAAGCATAGGAAAAACACTGGAAGATATTGGCCTGGGGAAAGACTTCATGAAGAAGACTGCCATGGCAATTGCAACAACAACCAAAATAAACAAATGGGACTTCATTAAACTGAAAAGGTTCTGTACAGCTAAGGAGACAATAACCAAAGCAAAGAGACCACCTACACAATGGGAAAGGATATTTGCATATTTTCAATCAGACAAAAGCTTGATAACTAGGATCTATAGAGAACTCAAATTAATCCACATGAAAAAAGCCAACAATCCCTTATATCAATGGGCAAGAGACATGAATAGAACTTTCTCTAAAGACGACAGACGAATGGCTAACAAACACATGAAAAAATGTTCATCATCTCTATATATTAGAGAAATGCAAATCAAAACAACCCTGAGATATCATCTAACCCCAGTGAGAATGGCCCACATCACAAAATCTCAAAATTGCAGATGCTGGCGTGGATGTGGAGAGAAGGGAACACTTTTACACTGCTGGTGGGACTGCAAACTAGTACAACCTTTCTGGAAGGAAGTATGGAGAAACCTCAAAGCACTCAAGCTAGACCTCCCATTTGATCCTGCAATCCCATTAGTGGGCATCTACCCAGAAGGAAAGAAATCCTTTTATCATAAGGACACTTGTACTAGACTGTTTATTGCAGCTCAATTTACAATCGCCAAAATGTGGAAACAGCCTAAATGCCCACCAACCCAGGAATGGATTAACAAGCTGTGGTATATGTATACCATGGAATACTATTCAGCCATTAAAAAAAATGGAGACTTTACATCCTTCGTATTCACCTGGATGGACGTGGAAGACATTATTCTTAGTAAAGCATCACAAGAATGGAGAAGCATGAATCCTATGTACTCAATTTTGATATGAGGACAATTAATGACAATTATGGTTATGGGGGGGGAACAGAAAGAGGGAAGGAGGGAGGTGGGTGGGGCCTTGGTGTGTGTCACACTTTATGGGGGCAAGACATGATTGCAAGAGGGACTTTACCTAACAATTGCAATCAGTGTAACCTGGCTTATTGTACCCTCAATGAATCCCCAACAGTAATAAATAAATAAATAAATAAATAAATAAACTATGGTATATGTATACCATGGAACACTATTCAGCCATAAAAAATGTGGTTACTTTTCATCTTTTGTATTAACCTGGATGGAGTTAAAACACATTCTTCTTAGTAAAGTATCACGAGAATGGAAAAGCAAGTATCAATGTACTCAATACTAATATTAAGCCAGTAGGCATAGTAATACACACCCACATGAGAGAAAAATTCAATTCAATTCAAGATGGGGACAGGGGCAACGAGCGAGTGTTGAGAGGGGAGGAGATTGATGTGCTCCCACTGAATGGGCACAATGTAAAGGCATATGGCACACCTCTTGGGTGCAGGACACAACTACAAGAGGGACTCTACATAACAAATGCAAACATTGTAACCTAGTTGTTTGTACCCTCAATTAACCTGAAAAAAAAAAAAAAAACAAAAAAACTGCCAGAACACTACTAGAAACAGAAGGGAATTTATACCGCCTGATAATAAGAATATCTATGAAAAACCTACAAATAACATCATATTTAATGATTAAAAAAATGCTTTCCCCTAAGATGAAAAATAAGGCAGGGATGTCTGCTCTTACAAGGTCTATCACAGGAGGTTCTACCTAAGTCAATAAGACAAGAAAAAGAAATTAAAGGAATGCAGATTAGATAGGGAAGAATAAAATTACTTTTTATTCTCAGATAACATGATTATCTATGTAGACAATTTGATGGACTCTAAAAAATACCCACTAGATCTAAGTGGGTTTACAAGATTGCAAGATACAAGATCAATATACAAAAACAACTGTATTTCTGTGTACTAGCAGTAAGCAATTAGAAATTGAATTTTTTTTTTTTTTTTTTTTTTTTTTTTTGAGACAGAGCCTCAAGCTGTCACCCTCGGTAGAGTGCCGTCGCATCACCACTCACATCAACCTCCATCTCCTGGGTTCAAGCGATTCTCCTGCCTCCACCTCCCAAGTAGCTGGGACTACAGGCACCCGCCACAATGTCCAGCTATTTTTTTTTTTTTTTTTTTTTTGGTTGCAGCCATCATTGTTGTCTGGTGGCCCAGGCTGGATTCGAACCCGCCAGCTCAAGTGTATGTGGCTGGCGCCTTAGTCTCTTGAGCCAAAGGCGCCAAGCTGAATTTTTTTTTTTTTTATTGTTGGAGATTCACTGATGTTACAAAGAACCGGGATACACTGATTGTAGTTATTAGGTAAATTAACTCTTGTAATTGTGTCCTGCCCCCAAGAGGTGTGTCACACACTGTGAGCCCCCACCCTCCTCTCTCCTTCCCTAGAAATTGAATTTTAACATTCAACAATAAATAAAACAAATGCACTCAACAACATAGATGAAGCTGAAAATAATTATGCTGAGTAAAAGAAGGCATATAAAAAAGAACATATACTATATGACTTTATTTACATAAAACTCCAGAAGATGCAAATTAATCTACAAAACAAAAAGTAGATCTGTGATTACCTGGGGATTAAGATGGGGAAGGGGTCCAGTGAGAAGGGTTGGGAGGGAAGACTTAGAATGGAGAAAAAGCAGACTTTTTGAGGTAGCAAATATATTATCTTGATTGCTTTGACAGTTTCTAGTGTGTCAAAATGTCAAAACTTATCAAATTGTACATTTAAAATATGCGTAATTTTATTCTATGTTAATAAATTTTTTCTGTAAATTTGTAAAGGGGCATTTTCAAGTCCTTAAAGCAGATTTCAGGCAGTTTTTTGTTTTGTTTTGTTTTTTGAGACTGAGTCTCACTTTGTCGCCCTAAGTAGAGGGCCAGTGCTTACAGCAATCTCAAACTCTTGGGTTTAATCAATTCTCTTGCCTCAGCCTCCCAAGGAGCTGGGCCAACAGGCACCAGCCACAACCCCCAGCTATTTTTAGAGACGGGGGTGGGGGTAGGGGTGGGGGGTCTTGCTCTTGCCCAGGTTGTGAGCTCGAACTTGTGAGCTCAGGCAATCCACCCACCTCGGCCTCCCAGAGTGCTAGGATTACAGGCATGAGCCACCGCGCCCAGCCAGGAAGTTTTTTTTTTTTATTATCTTCCCCTTGGCATTTCTACCTTTTTTGTTTCTCACATTTGACTCTGGGACCTTTATCATATTGGGAGAAAATAAAACACACATACACACACATAACTACTCAACTTCCCAAAATATTAGCCTTCAGTCTAAAACTGGTTTTCTTTCACACATTTTCCTTTACAATTTATCTTGGCACCTTCCCTGTTATTCAATTCGTTTCAGTTACTAGGGGTGTGTAGGAAGAGAGTTACTTTCTAAGGTAACCACAGACAGGAAGGTACCAAGCCTGGGAGGTTGAAGTGCACACCTGGGAGGCAACCCTGCAGACCACACACACCTCCTCTTGGTGGGAATTAAGGTGAGGAGTTCCTTTTCCAATAAATGCCTTGAGATCCACAGGAGGGATGAGGGGGGAAATCTCTGGGGAAAATGATTTAAGGGACACTGTGAAAAGAGACAAAGAATGGCAGCAATAAGTAAAAAATTGGTGGTCATTGCACCATGGGAAAAAGAACTCTTTAGGGGACTGAGGAGTTAAACCCCTGAACTCTATTTCTAGCCCCACCCTCCCCAGCCTCCTCTCAATAAGCCCTCCACCTTTCCTATCTTTCTGAGAAGGTTCTGCTTATGCATTGCCCTTTGATTTTATCTTTCTTCCCCAGTGCCTGGCACAGTATCTGTAGCATAAAGGCAGTTCAGCTGATAGTTAGCACAGACCCTGGGGCTAGACTGTGTCCCAGCTCTGTGACCCTGGGCAAGTTTTTTTTTATCTGTCTAGGTCTCTGTTCCCTGTCTGAAAATGGGGCGATAATAGTTCTGAACACATAAAGTTGCTGAGAAGATCCAGAGCTGAAGACTTCTAGTTTGCTTGGAACAGTATTTACACAATAAGCACTATAGATATTTGGAGTATTATCACTGCATATTAAAATTGTATTGGGAACTCGACAGGTTGAATGAACATAGTATTCTGAGTGACAACAGAATAATGTCTGTAACAGAGGTTTTAAGATTGGTTATTCTGGCTACTCAAAGTATTCTAGAGAAATCTGAATCAGCTAAAAAGTAAACCACAGAATTTTCTCAGCCTTAAGAAAACAATATCTTAATTAAACCTCTCCACATCATCTTCCCAACTGATAAAAATTTAAAAGTAATAAAAGATATCCAACAAAGCACACTGAGAATGCCACTCTTATTTCCAGTGATGATTTTGCCAGGCCCGTCCCTCCACAGCATGCTAGAAGGAGAATGACTTCAACCTGCAATCCATCTTTCTTAAAACAAAAACAACAACAAAAAACCCCACCCATTTTGGCTGGAGATGTCTACCCATGAATGAGAAGTTGCTTCTCTAGAATTCACATTCAGGGTTTTGCATTACTACTTTCCCCTGGCTATTCAATCACATATTAAGTTTCTAGAATCCCTCCCAGAAAATAAAAGCTGACCATACTCACTTTTTGATTTGCTTCGCACCAATTAAAGTTAATCAGATATGAACTGTAGCTTCAATCTATCAATTACCAGCATTTCATGCAAATGACCTAAAACCTCTCTGTGCCAGTTTCCTCAACTGTAATGTAAATGTATGTAACAACTAGTGCCTACCTATCCCATAGGATGTTGGTCAGAGGAAAGAATTCATCTATTAATAAGAGTTCTATGGGGAAAGGTTAAAAGGACTATGTTCCAAGGCATCACTTCCTAAAGTTTATCTTTATTTTTCTTCCCAGGACTCTATAGTTTACAAAGACCATGCTTGAGCTTATTAAGTCCTTACAACTTGGAGATGGCACGACACAAAGCTAGAAAGGGATATAACCCAAAATGAACCCAGTTCTTTGGACTCTTAGTCTGGTGCTCTTTCCATTAATTAACAGCTGCCTCCAGATTCCTACACCCTAATCTGCCTTGGGCACAATCTAATCTATTTTGTTTTCTAAACTGAGACTGCTATTCACTTAAATAGCCAGCTAACTTCAGGGAACTCTATCCTGCTAAAGCCATCCCTATTATCTTTCAAAGTGGAGTGTGAAAGGAAATGAATAGTGTGCATAGAGAAAATACTTAAGAATGCACTCATAATAATGTTTAATTATAACAAAAAATAATTACACTTTACTAATACTAATGACTAGTGTTCCCACTCAGTCACTATGTCAGAAGTCATCAGTCATATGCAGTATGTGAGAAGTTTCCAGGAACCAGAGGTTAGCAACACAGTTGACATTTTCTTCATAATGTATGCCAACCATTGGACAAAAACAAACATGTTAATTGCTACAAACTTTACAATTCTTTGTAATGACAAGGAGATGACCATGAAAATCTTTGTTCTGCAGACTGACAATCACCTGGGAAAGGACTAAAGCAAGATATTGAACAGGAAGAGATGCACATTTTTCTTTCACAGTATTCTGTGAAATAGCTGTCAAGAGAACACAACCTAGCACTTATTTTCAAAAGCAAAATAAATAACAAGAACAAAAAAAAACACAAAACCACCTAATCAGTTCCTTCAAGATGAAGATGGCAGTCTATCAATGAGTGAGAAAGTCACAGCTTTTCTAAAGAAACATTCTTTTCTAAAGAATGCATTTTGAAAATGGTCCCAATATTGTGATTTTTTATTACCAAAAACAATGTTTCACCTATAACCTTTTCCTGTACACATGAAAAATCAGGAAACAGAATTTTAAATGTTTTTAAAATCTAAATGAAGGTTCTTAATGGTTTGAACCCATTTGTTAAAAATACAAAAATGTAACACTTTCAATCATTCAAGAAGAACTGATTATATAATTTTGTAGTAGAATTTAGATGTAAATTCTAAGATGTAAATTTAGTAGTAGAATTTCAACTAAAAGTCTTTGCCTCATTGGTGAATGGGATCAGAATGAATATTACGATTTAACAAATGTAATGAAGGTTATACTTCTTCCATTTAAATCTACCCATCTTTGACAAGCATCTTTTCCAATTATGGCATCCATTACTTTCACTAAAAAGTTATGATTTTTAAAATGTGCTTTATCTTATTTTGGACTTTTAATATTTCTACACCAGGGTATATTTTATGAGGTATGTAATAAAATGCATGTAAATAATTATTTAAAAAATAAATATTCCTTATTAAAGATGTTAAAATGTTTGGGGACCACTGGTCTATCACCACTGAGCATCATTTTTACAGGTAGTATGGAAAAGGAACAGTGATCTGGACTGTGGTGCTTGGGAGGTGGGGGGGTGTAGACCACCTGTTTCCTAAAAAACTCCCCAGAATTCTGGCCTTGGGGTTGGTGGAGATGGGGTGAAGGCAGCACGCCCTTGCTTTATTTGCCCACCTGTACCTGACAGAATTTGGGGAAAGTCCCTGATTCAGAGTAGGTTTGCACTTGAGATTTATTATAATAGTTTCTTTCTCCTGCTGCTATATGCCTACCTACCACTTAACTCTGATGGGGTCACTCAGAGCTTACCGTTGTGTACGGATAAATTTACATATGTATGTGGATAGGTACATAGGTAGTGTGGAGGTGAGAGAACATATGCAAACACACCGCTGCCTGTAGAATATTTTACAACAGCATTTACCTAGGCAAGAAGACAAAGTTCACTCCCGGTCCTAGTAATAAAGTTTCCCTTTTATTTTAATTGCAATAGGACCTCTATAAACTAATCGCCCGAGGTACTGCTGTCACAAACTGGTCAACATACCAATGTGGTCAACGTAAGGAACTGAGCCACTGTACTAACACTTATGTGGCACCATGTCCTGCCTATGGAAATCAGGTCAACTTAAGGCGGTGGTCAGTGTGGGGAAGTGGTCAACTATGGAGGTTCTACTGTATTTTTAATCATAATGCTTGGGACCTTCTGACTAATGTCATGTTACTTAAAAAGATTTAGAAGCTGTGATTGTATGAGAGGGGGTTATGAAAAACTTCCGGAAAGGCTCTTCTAGAGACCACACAAACGCTTTACCCAGGTTGATAGTAAGATGCCCAAACCAAGCCGAGAGGAAACTGAGGTTTCCCCACAATGTCCGGGGCATTAGCAGTGGCGACGCCACAGAAACGCGAGGAAACCTATTTAAAAGAACTCCTGAAACACACGAAGGAGGCTGCGACAAATTAAAAAAAAAAAAAGATCAGACGAGAGGTGGAGGGGGTGGGTTGTGGCGGCGAGAGCAGGAGATGCCGGGAGCGCAGAGGCCAACCCGTGCCCGCGGGCCGCGGCGGGTGGGAAGGGCTGAGGGACAAAGGTCGGGTCCCGAGCGTAAGTTGGTAACGGGCAGAGCACCCCGGGAAAGCCGCGAGAAGGCACCTGGGCTACGGCCGTGGCGGAGACGGCGCGCGGTGCCTTGCGGGGTCGGGGCCGGGGTGGCCCGGGAGCCGGGCCGGGCGGAGGCGGAGATCTGGATGAGCCCGGAGCCAGCTAGGCCGCGCGGAGGGGTCGGGCCGGCGACCGAGGGCCCCGGCGGGGACCAGACGAGGAGCGACGGCGAGATGCCGCAGAAGGCTGGGCGCGCAGGGAGGCCCGGCCCGGGCCAGGCGGGCCGGGGGCGAGCGCGGCGGTCGCGAGACCCGCGGAGAGGAGGTGTTGGCGTCGCGGCGCCCCGGCCGCCCGGCGTGAGAGGAGAGGCCGGCGGGAGGCGCGGGAGGAGGAGGAGCCTGCGGCCCCGCCCCGCGGAGCGAGGGAAGGAGAAAGGCTCGGGGAGGGGGCGGGGGGCGGCCGGCCGGGCCTGCGCCCCAGCGAGCGGCGAGCCGAGGGGGAAGGGGCCGGAAGGAGGCAAGCGCGGCCGCAAAGCCGGGAGTCGGACGCCCGCTCGTGCCGCCGCCGCCGCTGCAGCCTTCCCTGTCTGCGCCCGGCCGGGGTCCGAACGGCCGCGAAGGCCGGAGCGCGGCAGCCGGGCGTGGGGCGAGTGGCCAGCGGGGCCGGGAGCAGAGGCCGGGCCGGGCGCCCAGCGCGGGGCGCGGTGGGCTCCTGCCTGCGGGAGGAGGCGAGGGGCCGAGGAGGAAAAGAGGCCGAGGGGAGCCAGGAGGGCGGATTTTCCTGGAGGCTGGTGCGGAAGAAAATCCCACCGCGAACTCAAATCCACGATTATAATCCAAACGAATAATAAGGGAGCAGTTTTTCTGGTCGGGCGAGAGGGAAAGAGGGAGAGGGCGAGAGAAGGGGTAACAGGAGGAAGCGAAACCTCCGCTTCATGGAAGCTGAGGCCAGAGAAATTTTCGGAGCCTGGATGAGGAGAAGCCAAACAGCAGAACTAACTCAGGAAATTGTCTTTCAGAAAAAGGCCAAAATAGGCTGGGTTTGAGAATCAGGCTGGGGTAGGTGAAGGAACCGGCAAGTTTAAAGGAAAAAAAAGAAAAAAGGAGAGAATATTTTCAGAGATTTTCTCTGGTTTGTGATTCTTGCTACCATTTTAAAGGTAAAAAGCCTTGCATTTCAGGTGGGTTTTTTTTTTTCCTTTTGGTCCAATTGGCTGATCAAAACCTTTAATGTAAAAGCTTTTTGTGTTTTAAAGAAATCCATAAATTTTGGTTCCCAGGGTTGCACTAGATTTGGAAGGAGTGCTCTTGTGTACATACTGTTGTATGGTTTTATTTATTTGTTTTTTACTGTGCAAATCAGGTAGATTTTTTTTTTTTACAAGTGCCATTTAGGATTTATTCATATATTTTTCCTTCTTTCAAATATATCTGCTGTTGTCATTTTAAGCATTAGAGACCAGAAAATTATTTTTTCTTTTTTGAAGCTAGAGGCTCTCTTGCCAACAGAAGAACAGCTGGGAAAACTGGATTTAAAGGATGTTTTTTATCTGTATTTTGAAGTTAAGAGTGATATTTTGAAGGCACATTCTTTCTGTGGTTCATTTTGTAGCCCATACTGCTAACCTTGAAGAGATTTGTGGTTGGGTTTTTGGTTTCTAAAAAGGTCATAGTTTTTCTTCCTTTCCTTTCAGTTTTTTTTTTTTTTTTAGAGGAGGGAGGGGAAAGGGGGCTAAGAAAAGAGACCATGTTAACTGGTAGAAGTAGAATGGAGCGGCAGTTACCAGGGTCCTGAGAACTGCAGCAGAAAGGATTCAGTCTTCAAGTTGGGAGGCCCTCCTCTCATCTTCCTTAAAAATTGCAAGTGCTTCGATTCTGACCAAGACACCAAAGCTACAGGATTCTGGAACATTGGAGACACTGAGAAACCATGAGTGTAAGGTTACCCCAGAATATAGACAGGTAGGTTTGCTATAATTTGGTTTTTCAACACTTACTAAAGGAAAGACTGGGGGGTGGGGGTGGTGGTTACATTTTGATAAAAGATTGCAAAATAAGGGTCTGCATGGGCTGTGGGAATTGATGGTTTGGGAGCAGTGGTCTCTAGGGAAGGTTGTTGTGTCTGTTTATGTTTTCTCTGTGTGTCCATGTTCAAAACCTAGAGCTTGATTCGGGGGTCTTTTTAATAAAAGCAATAAACAGTGAGGGAAGGAGGGGCAAATGCTTCTACTGGCTTTGACTTTTGCCATGCTAGAGGCTGCATTTGGGTCCTCCCAACTTGCCAGCTTTGGGGTGGGAGGGAGGCAGGCACAAGCCTGGTCATGTGAACCCCCAGGGAGGACAGGGACTGGCTTTAGGTGTTGGAACTCTGGGGGAAGGGCCCCAGCAGGAGTGTGGGGCACCACCAGGCTGGTTGCTGTGGAATGGTGGGGCTTGGTGATGGGGTGGGTCCCATTTCTAGTATGAAGAGGATGTTCTTGGCCTGAGTGGTGGGACAGAAATACTTTGCACCCATACAGGTCTGAATTTTCACCAGTGGCTGAAATGACCCCAAAATGCATACATCAGAATTTCCTCCCCTCCAAGCTTTAGAGTTTAATTGAGACCTGCCAAGCAGCTGATACTCTAGGTTAAATCTTCCTAGCCATTTTAATAAGCTTGATTCTGCAAAATAGGCCTTCTTCTTCCCAGAGCTGGAAGGAGTTGTTTTGGGCTCTCAGACCTGGGTGGGGAGAGGCTCTGGTCCCGAGTCTGAGCACATGACACCCCTTTCCCCACAGTGCCTAGCCTTCCCTGTATCACTGGTAATGTTACAGAGTGGCTTTCTTTCTTCCAAAGGATTGGACAACTTTTCCTTCCTTTGCCCACCCCTCCTCAACCCTTCCCTCCTTGAGGATCTTGAGAGGGTGTGTTTTGTGGGCTCTGCATACATCCTGACTAGAGAGACAGGCACTGGGAAATGAACAGCACACGAAGTGCCTGGAACAGTATTGGAGAGAGAGGGGAGAATGTCTGGGAGAGTAGTTGGGCTGCTCTATCAACCTTTGGTTGCCCATGCTAATCATAATTTGTTTTTGGCTGTGGAATGTGGCCTAAAATGCATATAATCTCTCCCAAACGCTAATCTCCGTGTTGCCTCCGAATCTTGCTGATTTAGTCGAGCAATGCCTAGACAGGGAACTGACTGGGCAGTGGGAAGAGGAGGCAGACGACTACAAAGGACCATGGCTGCTTCCCACCCCCAGCCCCTCTGTCGGCCTCTGTCATGTTACCCTGGGAAAGGGGGAACTGAGGCATGTCAAGATGAGGTTAAATGATTTACATGGCTGCTCTTCTTCCCTTTTCTTCCTCTTGGAATTCAGGAATTAGTATACTTGCCTTTTAAAAATTTGTATGGTGAATGATTTCTGTGATTTCAGGGATGTGAGAAGATTGTGGGATGCAAGGAGGCAGTGAGGGTTCCTGGATTGATAGAAGATGCTCTTCTGGGAGTCCACGAATCCAAGTTTCAGGATTTGTGTACACATTATGGTTTCCTAAGTGCTTTTATAGCATATATCTCATTTGAATCTCAGTATTTTTATGAGGTAGACAAATCAGAGGTTATTCCCATTTTACAGAGGGGGAAACTGAGGTTCCCAGTGCAGTCTTGCCTGACTATTGGCAGAACCTGGACTTAAACACAGGTCTCTGATTCTGAATCCATGGCTGTTTTCATTGCCCCACGATGTCTAGCTAGGTTTGTATACTGATCCTGTAGAATGTGTGAGGCACCATTTTATCCTCTCTCCTTAGCAGTAGAGTAAGATGCTCTTCAGCGGCCAGGGTGTTTTCTTGCACTTCTCTGTTTAACAATCTCTGGGCCTCACAGCTGTAAGTTCTGTAGTTAAAACACTGTTTTCTCCTGAGGGATAACAAAGGGGAGAGAGCATTCCTCACCTCCATTCCTCCTGATTCTCTTCCCCACTAAGAAGGTCAGCGCGAGGACCCAGGTTCCTGTCTAGTATCCCTAGCTAGCTACATTGGATCTTGGCCCCTTTGCTTTAGGCATATTGAATCTTTTCACATCAAGGCTCAAGATCCCATGGATTTTAAATAATCTGTAGTCTTAAACCATACCGGAAGGATTGAGTGGAATAAAATGCTGGTTATGGAGTAAAGGATTCTTTTTTAGTTTATCAGTTTGGTATGTAGAAAGCCTACTATAAGATGCTATGAGAACGTTTTAGAAAATTAAAATATGCAGTTCTTGGTCACAGAGAGCATTCAGTCTAGTTGAGGGACTAGGAAACATACAGGACTCCTGAAGACCACACAAAAACGACACTAGACAGCAGTGTGAAAGCAGACTGTGCTTGGTTTTCTGTGTTCTCTGTGTGCCCAGTTTAGTGCCTTGTGTGTAGTAAGTACTCAAGAGATACGTGGTGATGAATGTTGGAGTGAACATAATCAACAAGTATAAATTCCTCCATTTCAGAGTGTTTCAACATCCATGTGTTAGTTTAAATGTAGTAAATAATGAGGTCAGTTAGAGAAGATTTCCTGGGTAATGTGTAGTTTCTACAAGATAAGCAACCTGCTAGAGGGATAGATGGAGAGAGATTGTAGCTAAGAGTAAAGGAAACTTTGGAATATTTATTGGGCAGTCTTTTCCTCCCTGTAGCTCCCTTCGGGGACTGACTCCTGGATCCATAGAAAGAATAAGGTATTTGCAACTAATCTTTATCTTTTAGTGTTGATTAGTTGTTATTCAAAGATGGACTAAATGTAGCTGTTGATGTCTGTTTCAGTTTTTGTCCAGAGACAACTTATTGCCCATTATTATATATTTTTTTCAAGAGTCTCTAAAAATGTGTTTGATATTACAAATAGGGGCGGTGTCTGTGGCTCAAAGGAGTAGGCGCCGGCCCCATATACCACAGGTGGCCAGTTCAAACTCAGCCCCGGCCAGTAATGATACTGAGTTATTTTTGTAAGAGTGGTTCTGAGTTTTGCTAAGCCATCTGTATCCATTTGCCTAGTTTCCCATGGCAAATGTTTTTGAGACAGCCAGGTGGGTTAGGAGTTTGTATCCATTAAACAGCTTTTCTCTATGCAAAGTTAATTCATATGAAGACCAAAGTACTCAGTTTTAAGCTACAAGTTCTTGGTTTGAGCCCTGGCTTTCCCCTTAACTGTGTGACCTTGGGCTGGTCACATGTCTCCTCTGGCTTCCTTGTGTGTAAAGCAGTACTAGCTCATTTCTGGAAAGTACTTTCCAGTTCACAAATATTTTTGCATAGTGTGTCATTTGAGGATTATAATGTTTATTACATCTCTTTCACAGGGCTGTTGAAAGGAGCAAATCAAATGAGATAATATATTTCAAATTGCTTTCTAAACTGTAAAACTCTGTCTAAATTTTATATGGTAAACTTGTGGATTTAAATTAGCTTCATGCACTAGTTTCTGAGCTAAGGAGCCCAAAACAAATTAAAGACGACTGAGAGATCTTTCCATCATTTTGAAGAATTTAAGCAGAATGAACAGGGCTTATTGTTGCAGTAGTACACAGGTTAGGAAGAAGGACACTGGTTAGGAACCCAGTGGTCTGGGTTGGGTGATCATACTAGAAGAATGTGAGAAGAGGAAGGTTGTTTAATCTCCTTCCCAGGAGTTTTGATGAATGGGAGAAACTTCATCTACCTTGGCTCACTTAGATGTTTTTCAGTGACAGGGATGGAAAGGATTTGTTTTGTGATCTCTGCCCATTACTTGTCTTAGAAGCATATGACTTTCCTAATTCAAAATGAATCCAGACCGGGCAAATGTTCAGAGATCTCGTCCCACTTTGGCTTCTCCAAACATTTAGCTGAGCTTCTGTCTAGTTTAGAAGGCTGGCATCCCAGAATGGTACCAGGGATCCAAAGTTACAAATAGTAAATCCCCTGAACTGTTGAGTCTTCTCCAAAATGTAAAATGTACCCTTATTCCCATCTAGGGGTATGAGATGAGACATGGCAATGGATTTGCACTTGAAACATTTGGCAATTAATCACCATTATGAGCAGGAGCAGCCTAAGCTTAGCTTAAGATACTCACAAACCTTACTGAAAGAAGGTTTGATTAATAAATTTATTTAGCTTTTTTTCATAGGGTAAAAAAGCACATTTCCCGTGGCAAATGTTTTTGAGACAGCCAGGTGGTTTAGGAGTTTATAGTTCACACACAAAGTTTCTGCCACCCAGAGCCTCTGTCCACCCATTTAGGAGAACAGACAAAAAATAAGAAAAATTAAATGAAAACAATGAGTTCATCAGAAGTACCAATGATTTTGTAAAGGGCATATAACTAGTCCCCACATTAATAAAAAGTCAAAGGAGTTCTGGAGGCTCACAACCTCTGCAGAATAGAGTTTAGAAATTCCAGAGTTTGATACTGTTTCTTACTGCTCTGATAGATGATGCTCTGATGGGTGGGAAAGAGCTTTGTTAACTATGAAGTTCTATGACGCATAAGAGGAGTTATTTTCATCTGTAGTGATTGAATCTCCTTCATTTCTTTATAGTGACATTGCCTTTAAAAATCCATTTTATTGCTTTATTATTGTTAAAACTTAATTCAAAGATTTAACTCTTCTGTGTGGACTGTGTGTTCTTCCTTCTTTTCTCAATCACTACATTGGGAAAAGACCCAAGCCTAGACCTGTCAGTGGCATTCAGAACCACTCCTTTGCCCCTGGTAAGCGGGACTGAAGTTGCTGATTCTGATCTCAAAAAAAAAAAAAAAAAAAAAGAAAGAAGAAAAAGAAAAGAAAATTCATGACTTCATAAAAAGTTGTGTTAGATCTCCTGTGAAATGGGGTTTAGAGTTCTGAAGGAATAGCACCAGCATCTGAGGTAATAAACCTGCAAGTTGGGGCCACTGTGCTACTAAGTAGGGGAACGACCTTGGAAAGGTGCTTACCTGCTCTGGACCTCAGTTATTTGGAAGAATGAGCAAATTAGGCTAGCCAGCCTCTAAGATTTGGTTCCTTTTTAGCTATTACATTCTTTGAGCTTCTGAAAACAGAATGCCTGTGTACTTTTAGTGACGAGAACTGATTTTTAGGAATCATTATCTGGCCTCCTGGAAACTAGTGAAAATGAAAGTTTGAAAAGACCAGGGAACAAGAGCTGCCTTGGAAGCTCTTGGGAGAGAAGGTAAAAGTACATGGATATATAAATTTGGGGGGAAACTGGGAATCCTGGGGTTCCTTACAGAATTGGAATAGGATTGGAAGGTGTTTGTAAGGTCTAGAAGTACAGATTGGGGGTACTAAATTGGGTAGATTTGAGGGGAATATCACAGAAGTTCTGGAAAAATCACAGAAGGATCTCAGTGTTTCTTATAATAAAGACAGGATGAGTGTCTGTACCACCTTCTGATACCTGTGGAAGGTGGTTCCATGGGTTCAACAGTTACAAATGCTTTGCAATACTAAACTTTGCTACAACTTAAAATGACTTTATAGTCTTTTTATCCTGATTTCAGCGTAGCATAGTCAGTAGTGTCCCTCTCTCATCTTTATTAACATCTTTTTAAGATTTTCCTTCTCATTTAAAGACTAGCAGACTAAGACATGAATGTGTGAGAAAGGGGCTTTGAAAAGTTAGAGTGAAATAATTTCAGAGTTTTAGTTTCCAGCCCTTTTTCTCTGTTCTCTCCAGCATGTGGGAATAGCTACTACAAAATGGTCTGATGAGATCCATGACCACCAGTCATGGCCTGGGTTCAGGTCACATAGAGAATTAATCAAGCAGTCCTTCACATGATGACCTATAATCTGTGGCACTGGGCAGTTAATTGGTTGGGCTGCAAATATTTATCAGATGGCTCCATGCTCAGCTCAGTTCTTGGTGTTCTGGTAGATCAATGTACAAGAATGTGGAGCTTACATTCTTGTGGGGAAATGTTATTAATGAAGTAACACAAACCAATGAAAAGATAGTACATAATTGCTGAATCTTTATGTGTACCAAAAGGTACCTTTACAGAAGAATGCAAGGTTGGTGCTAATGAGAATAGCCAGGGAGGAGTAGATAGAAATTATTCAGGTACAGAAAAGAGAGGAGGCCATTTCAGACAAGAGGAGCAACACAAGCAAAGGTTCTGGGGTGAAACCAAGCATGATTGAAAGTTTAAGATTGTTCGTCTTTATAGAGCAGAGAGAGGTGAGGTTGATAAGATGAGGGAAGGGTAAAGGTATTCAGATTTTATGTGATGGGAAAAAGGGAGCCAGTGAAGGTTTACATATTATATAGTGATAAAAATAATGTTCAAACAGGTAATTCTGATACTAGTATGTTCATTGGGCGAGAGCTTGTAGCCAGGAAGGCTAGGAGTTTTTGTACAATCTTCCCAAAAGATAATGAGTTTCTATTGAATCAGTGGGTATGGAGGGAACAGAGAGGAGGGGCAGGACTTAAAAGACATTTTGGAAGGAGAAATCAGCAAGGTATTTTAAGGCAAAATCCAGTTTTATTCCAGTTTTTGAAACTGGTTGGCTAGGAGAAGGGCAGTGCTAGTGATAGAATAGGTGCCAATGGGAGACAAAACGACTGCATTAAAAGTCGTTTTGTCCGGCTCAGCGCCTGTGGCTCAAGCAGCTAAGGCACCAGCCACATACACCTGAGCTGGTGGGTTTGAATCCAGCCTGGGCCTGCCAATCAACATTGACGGCTGCAACCAAAAAATAGCCGGGCGTTGTGGTGGATGCCTGTAGTCCCAGCTACTTGGAAGACAGAGGCAAGAGAATCGCTTGAGCCCAGGCGTTGGAGGTTGCTGTGAGCTGTGATGCCATAGCACTCTACCCAGGGCTACAGCTTGAGGCTCTGTCTCAAAAAAAAAAAAAGTTGTTTTGTCTCCCATTGGCACCAGCAATTCACTGATTATAGCATACTTAGCAGTACTTATTTTCCTGAGACCCTGAGGTTAGGCAATTTTTACCTTATAGTTTCAGAGTTCTTTAGTGCAGCCCTTTAAAAAGTAGGAAGGAGATTCAGTTCTGGGACATCCCTGAAGATCGGTCATGATTTGAAGAGATGAGCATCTGTTTTATGGGTGCTAATTAGTCAGTCATACCCCTTCCACGTAGCAGACTGCACTCCCTGGCCAGAGGTCCATCTGTGAGAAACTATTCTAGTGGCATAGTAGAGAGAAGGTAGGACTTTAAGTGGGAAGATCATTATTGTGATCCCCAGTTCTGGGACCAACCAGCTGTGTGATAAGGATGATTATGCAAAATCACTTTGGAGATCTGTAGCACCAAATGTGTGGTATTATTGAGGCATTTGGTTCGGCAAGAACCCCACTTTGGCCTGATCTCTCCTCAGCTACTGCGGGAAGGCCCGCATTTGAGTTACCCTCAGTCTTATGCTGATTTTCAAGGACTGACAGGCATGGCTGTAGGGACATACTGAACACGGTAGTTAAAAATCAGGTGCCTAAGAGCACATTCTAAGACAAATCCTTCTTCGCTGCAACCCGCAATGTCTTTTCTTTTAGCCCAAGCGTCCCAGCTCAAGATTCATGACATCTTTCTTTAAGTTAGCCCACATCTCACTAATTGTGGGTCTTATTACTGTTCCCTGCCACCCTACTTCAGGTAGACCAGCCTGTTTCTGGGCTGATGTCACTCTTTCCATGCCTTTATGTCAGTGTTCTCTGTCTCCCTCTAACCTCATTACTTTTATTTCCTTCAAGGAAGCCTTTTTTCATTAGTGCCATCAAACCCTGTACACTTATGTTATTCAGCATTCCTTTTGCACACACATACAGCCCTTTGACGCTATTATCTTTTATTTGTATAACATAATTTGTGTAGAAGTCCTAGCAGAATACTTAGCATGTCTTGGTAGACTACTGTAAATAAACGTTGGTGCTCCTGTGTGTAATCTTATTTCCCAGGGTTCAAGAGCAGTGTCTCTTCACTTTTCTGCATTGTCTCCCAGTGTTCAGTTTAGTTTTCTTCTTATGAGGTATGCTCCTTACCTGCTTTTTCCCAACTTGAACTGTAACTCATTCTTTTTGTTTTTTTTTCTTTTGGCCGGGCCTGGGTTTGAACCCGCCACCTCCGGCATATGGGACCGACACCCTACTCCCTGAGCCACAGGTGCCGCCCGTGTAACTCATTCTTGACGTTGTTGATTCCCTCCATGCCTTGCCACGAGATTTCAGGAAAGCAACTCTAAACACTTCTGCCAGGAACTGAGACCAATAATTCCCTTTGTTCTTACTGGGTACTAGGTCTTGGGCACTTGGTCTTTCTCCTAGGGACAGAGCAGCCTTGTTGGGGTTGCTTGCCTTCAGCTTCTCAGAGTTCTGGGATTTCCCCACTGGCGGTTTGGTTTCCGGGCTGCTGGGGTCTGACGGGCATAAGGCCTACCCTGCTATTGTCCTGCCCGCCCCAGGCTGGCCCCATTCATTTCCCAGAGCAGGGCCCTCAGAAGCTTCCCCCCAAGAGACTGCTGCAGCAGAGAAAGGCCACTGTTGTTCTGTGGGGAGGTGGCTGGAGAGAGTGTAGTAAATAGCTGTGTGAATGAGACCTTGTATGAGGCTAGAACCACAGACCCTCTTCTCAGAGCCCAGGGAGAGGAAAAAACCACTAGGGTTTCAGTGTCTTCACAGGAATAGGGTTTCAGGTTTAGGGACATTCATGCTATGCCTCAAATAAGAAGCTTAATTCATTCAACGAATCTTCACATGCTGTGATGGTAGGCACTGGGGTTGGTGTTAACACCCCGCCCTCGGGGAGCTTGTGGTATCATGGCCAGAGGCCTTGAGAAGACATTATGTGATAGAACCTCACCTTACATGATGAAAGCTGAAGCACTGGCAGAGACACTAAGAAGGTTTCCTGGAGGAAAGAACCGTGAAATCAAGGCCAAAAAGTGAGAGCCAGGCTGGAGAGAGGGACAGTCTGCAGAGGGAGCAGTGCATGCAGAGCCTCATGGGAAGAAAAGGCATGGTGTTGTGGGAATTGAATGCAGCTATGATCTGTAGAGATCTGACCGTAGAATAACTAAGTAAATGAAATTGGAGAAAAGGAAAATAGGTAGGAGCCCCACGGCCTGAGGACCTGTCTGAGTTAGCAGTGTTGGACTTTATCCTGAGGTCAACGGAAGACCCTTGTGAGATTTTAAGTGGAGGATGACATGATCAGATGTATGTTTTTATAAAATCAAGATCATGTCAGATACAGCATGGACATTAGATTAAAAGAATGAAAGAGCAGAGAGTAGGAAGATGGTTTGGAAAACCATTGTGGTAATCTGGACAAGAGTTGAGCATGGCCTCTGGTTGGGTGGAGAAGAACGAAGGATCTGAGATTCCGGGGTTGACTTCATGGGAGGAGAGTGTGGGGCAGGGATGACACCATTATTTAGTTATTCTTGGCTTGGGCTCCTGGGTAGTACTAACAAAAAAATGAATGCTAGAAGAAGAGTATGATAAGGAGGGAAGGGGAATGGGTCAGCGTCACTTTTGAACATACTGAGTTTGAGGTGCCAGTGGGAGAGCCAGGGAAGGTGTTCAGCAGGTAGCTGGAGAGAGGTCTGGAGGTCAGGAGGATACCTAAGATTATCCGGGGGCAGGGTGCACAGAGAGAAGAGGGCCTTGGATAGAACCCTGAGAAGCAGCACATTTAAAGGGGAGGCAAAGGAAAAGAAGCCCATAGGAGAGACTGGCAGGGAAACGGGAGCCAAGCAGTGTGGGATCTCAGAAAGGAAGGGAGGGGTGCTCAGCAGTATCAGATGCTCCCAAGGGGTCAAGGACAAAAAGAACAGAACATGTCTGGAATTAGTAACTAGAAGGCTGTTCGTGGCCTTGATGAGTGATTTCTGGGCAGTGGTAAGGGCAGGAACCAGTTTGAACTGGATCAAAGTAAAAAGGAGATGAGGAAATGGTGATAGACTATCTAGTCAATTCTTTTATGAAGTTTGGTCAAAAAGGAGAAAAAACTATAGCTCCTGGTTCCTGTCAATAGGTCTTTATTTTTAGAAACCTAGCTCAAAGGTTATCAATCTTTAGTATATATCAGAATGAGCTAGAGAGTTTATTAAAATACAAATCACTGGGCCTTGCCCCCAAATTTCTCACTCAGTAAGTTTGGGTTGAAGTTGGGGCCTCAGAACTTTGTTTTATAATGGGTTCCCAGGTGATGCTGACACCAGTATTCTGTACTTTGAGAGCCACCCACTGCCTTATTACATCTGTGCACTTAATTAGCTCTCCCTGTGTTCTTGTAACAGAACTTTTGTTGTTGATGATCTATTCAAAGCTTATCAGTAATTCCACTTTGAATTAATTTCTTCAGTTGATTGTGAATACCCTGGGTCTAGGATTTGTAAGCTCAACACTGCACCTAGTATCTGCCACACAGTAGATGTTCCATAAATATTGATTAAATAAATTGAATTGAACTAGGTAAGCTAAATAAAGCAGAATTTCTAGGCTCCTTGTCTGAAAACCTTGCTTAGCCCTTTCTGTCCACTTCTGGCCTAGGTGCAAAGAAATCCTATTTACTAGAGCTCTTTAAAGATATGATGGGTTTATAGGATTTTTGGTAATTTCAAAATTAAAGCCCAAAAAAGTCAGAAAGTAAATGTTAGAGAAGTGTCAAAGCTTATAGTAAGTGTCAAAATCAAATATATATAATTTCAGTAACTCAGTTTTGGATTAAGTGAGAGAATAAATTTCCTAAAATGGCTTCCCACATTGATCACAGGTTCTGAATTTTCCCGTGGGCAGGATCCTTGGAATGTCACTGATTCCTCCTGGAGTTTTGTTCCAATTCATAAAATGTGGTCCTGCATTAAATGCGTTGAAAGTGTTTAATCTTTAGAACACACTCCACAGAGTGGTCTGGTGGGTTGTTCTTGCCGCAGCCCACACCACCACTGATGGCTTCTCTGTGTCAGGGGTGGGAGTAAGGATCCAAGGCTGTTCTAGGGGTTTTTTTTGTTTGTTTGTTTTCATTATTTAAGACCTTTATTAACAGGTACTTGCAGTTTGTTGACTTTTTTTTTTTTTTTTTTTTTGTAGAGACAGAGTCTCACTTTATGGCCCTCGGTAGAGTGCCATGGCATCACACAGCTCACAGCAACCTCCAACTCCTGGGCTTAAGCGATTCTCTTGCCTCAGCCTCCGGAGTAGCGGGGACTATAGGCGCCCGCCACAACGCCCAGCTATTTTTTGGTTGCAGTTCAGCCGGGGCTGGGTTTGAACCCACCACCCTCGGTATATGGGGCCGGCGCCTTACCAATTGAGCCACAGGCGCTGCCCTTGTTGACTTTTTTGAAAAAATCAAGTTGTAAACTTTTATTACAAATTAAAAATGAAGTTCTTAAAAATCTTAACCTGACCAGATATGAAACAATTTAAAACCTTTAAAGGCGTTACTGAGAAAAACCAGGCTTTTTTAAAAAAACACGTTTGTTATTACCAAAAAAGACTTCTTTCGGTAAAAATAATAAAAACCCCATGCTGCATAGATAATGCAGATACTTCTAGTTATCTGGTCCATGGGCAAAAAGCAAGCACTTAAGGTCTTCACCTCCGATCTTTTGCTCCTTTCTAATTGCTGGAATTTCATATTTGTTTCTTGTTGGATGACTAAATTGGATGATGGTAGAGATGGTAAGCCGGCATTTACTCAGCCCCACCCTGCTCAGCCTCGGGAGCGGACCAATTCTCAGCTGGTGGATCGGCTGCTTTTGTCTCTTTGCCATCTTGTGGTTTAGGGTTTTCTGGGCGTCTGCGTGGGTAATTGAAGTTGCTACGGTACCGACGTGAGGCGGCTGCTGACCTTGGGTCTCATCTCCTTGATTCTCTTTATCCTCTTCATTGCCGTCCTCTCTGGGCTGACTTTGGCGAGGAGGGCCCCTGCAAAATCGTGGTCTATAACCCCATACATATTCTGTCTTACTGGTCTACCTTGTTCTCCTGCTCCCTGGTTTGTCGGCACCCTCCATCACTTCTCCCTGCACAGGAGGGTTGGAATACTGTGGTTGACGCCCATAGGGTCTCTGCGTGTAGTAAGGTGGGAACCTTCGCCTGCCGTAGGGCCGGCGTTGTTGGGCCTGGCCTTCAGGAGCGCTGTCCATCCCTGGGCCTGGCCTTCAGGAGCACTCTCCGATCCCTCGTTCTTTTCCCCACTCTCGCTATTCTGGTAATCTGCTGGTAATTGCGTGGAGGACCCCTGCGACGTGGATAGCGCCTATAATGGTTACGGTCTGCTGCGTATTTACTGCCTTGAACTGGAATTCCACCAGGGCCTGTAACATTTGCTGCCTCCGCACCCTTTTCTCCTTCAACAACATCAAACTCCACAGTCTCTCCATCTCCTAACTGCGAAGGTACTTCCTGGGGTTATTCTTTTTTATGGCAGTCTGGTGTACAAATACATCTTCCTTGGTGTCGTTCCTGTTGATGAAACCATATCCGTTTCTCACATTGCACCATTTTACTGTTCCCAAAACCTTCGTTGCGATGACCTTCTTGTCCCCGCCGGCAGTGCGGTGATGTGAGGCCACTCGGGCCACGGCTCCCTGTGCCACTGCCTATAGTGCGGGGCTTGGTGTCAACAGCGCTAAGGGCTGGGGCGGCGGGCAGCTGCTGGGTCTCTGCCTCGCTGCTCATGGTTGCAGTGATGGTGACTGGGGCCAGCTGCGGCAGCTGCGGCTCCTCCGATGTGTGATGGTAACTAGGCCGGCTGCGGCGGTGGGGCTGGTCAGGGCTCTCTGGGGTCCGCTCTCCACTCCTGCTACCGATCGAACTCTGTTCTGGGGTTTTATTCCAGGACCTTTACTACTTCCCTGGAAATTAGGTTCAGGGACCCACAACTGGGATTTCCAAGAGTCCCCTGACCTCACTGTCTTCCTTTTCTCCTATTTTTCTTTTGCTCTGTGAGTTATTGTTTCTCACCATTTCTGGGTTCTCCAGACCAGTGGCCCTGAGTCTGAGCTGAAGATGTGGGTCAGGAGATAAGGGCAGGTACAGGACAAGGCTTGGCAATTCCTATGCCAGAGAGTTTCCTAAATACCACTTCCGGCTGTAAGATCATTTGAGTAAACAACCAGAAACCTGGAAGAAATCCTGGTTCTGTTAGCTAAGCCTAACCTAGGGCTAATAGCTGTACTTCTGCTTTAGTTCATTCCTGGAGACACGTCTTTTTTTTTTTTTAATTGCAGTTTTTAGCCAGGGCCGGGTTTGAACCTGCAACCTCCAGTATATGGGGCTGGCGCCCTACTCCTTTGAGCCACAGGCGCTGCCCAAGCATGTTATTTTTAAGATTTAAATAACTATCATAGCATGTATCAGTATTTCTTTGTTATGGTTAAATAATATTCCATTTTGTGGATGTACTACCTTTTCTTGATCTGTTTATCAGTTCATGGACTGATGTTACGTTGTTTCCACACTTGTGTACAAGTTTTTGTGTGAACATATGTTTTCATTTCTCTTAGATATATACCTAGGATAGGAATTGCTGATCAAAACTCTTGTTTAGCATTTTGAGGAATTGCCAAATTGTTTTCCAGAGTGCCTGCATCATTTTCCATTCCCACCAGCATCTGTGAGGGTCAATGCACATTGTCGTCTTTGTTTTTTTTGCAGTTTTTGGCCAGGGTTGGGTTTGAACCGGCCACCTCCAGTATATGGGGCCAGTGCCCTATTCACTGAGCCACAGGAACTGCCCCATTGTCTTTGTTTTTGATTATATCAACTTTGTGGGTGTGAAGTGGTATTTCATGGTGGTGTAATTAGTATTTCCTCAGTGACCAAAGATACTGAGCATCTTTCTATGGCTTATTGTGCTTATTGGCTGTTTGCGTCTTTGGAGAAGTGTCAATACAAATTCTTGGCTCTTTTTTATATTTGGGTTATTTGTATTTTTATTGTTGAAGAATAGACACAATTTTAAGTTAAGTCACTTATCCTCTCTTAGACTTAATTTTATCAGTTGTAAAGTGGGAGAGTTGGATTTGATCTCTGAGATCCATTCAACTCTGATATTAAATCTGGTAACTTGGTCACTCTTTTAAGGCTTTGCTCACCACTGTGTTGCAGTACAGTTTAGTTAATGAATGTGACCTTTTTTTTTTTTTTTAAGAGCCAGAGTCTCACGTTGTAGCCCTCAGTAGAATGCGGTGGAGTCACAGCAACCTCCAGCTCTTGGGCTTAGGCAATTCTCTTGCCTCAGCCTCCCAAGTAGCTGGGACTACAGGCGCCCACCACAACACCCAGCTAATTTTTTTGTTGTTGCAGTTTGGCTGGGGCCAAGTTTGAAACCACTACCTTCCGTGTATGGGGCTGGGGCCCTACTCACTGAGCCACAGGTGCTGCTCATGAATGTGACTTTTGTGTCAAATCAGTCTAGTTTCCTGTTGCTTAATCCCTCTAAGCCTGTTTTTCCCTTTGGAAAATGAGAAAAATATTATTTCTTTTATAGGATTCCTCCAAAGAGTAAATAAAAATAATGCATGTGAAGTACTTGGCAAGATACCTGATGTAGTTAAGAATTCATTAAATGTCAACTATTATTATTATATCATTACCTATGTTACAGTCTCCTGTTAGACGAGACAAGTCCCCATCTCTGGATACAACCTACCTGTCCTGATCTTGGTACCTTTGCACAGATCATTATTGTTGAAGGTATCCATGACAAACTGCCTAAATAGAGGTTTAACATAATACCATTTATTTTATTCACAGTTCTAGGGGCTGATTGGGCTGAACCAAGAATTGTTTTCAGTCGAGGTTGTGGTCATAGAGGGGCAAATCTGGGCTTCAAAGCTTCTTCATTCTTACCGGCATTGGGACAAAACAGCTGGGCCTTGAAACAGCTGGAGCTCCTCAGAGATTGCTCTTCTTCCCGCCCCCTCTCCCTTTTTTCTGGAATGAATCTACAGATTATCTTTCTACATGGTGACCTTGGAGTAGCTGACTTCTTAAAAGGTGACTCAAGGGTCCTAGAGCAAGCATCCCAAAACATTTGCAGGGTGGTGTGCCAGACTCAGGAGTCTGTTACATGAGGAAGTCACGAAGGCCTGCCAGGGTCAGCACAGAGGACACAGGCTCCACCGCTCGCTGGGGAGTGGGGAGGCTCTGTAAGAGTGTCATAGATGGGAAATATTCATGTGGTTACTTTTGGAAGATTGACTTTGCCACAATTATTTAACTCCTTTATGGTGAATTTTTGTGCTTCTCCTTCGAATACCAGCCCAAAACTATTTACTATGTGTAGTGATATGGGTTTCTTCTTTTTCCTGTATTTCTCACTATGTAATGTCCCTTTTGATTTTTGTATGACATCTATTATTTCTTGTGCTTCTGTTTTCTATAAATACTCCCATAGTATCTACAGGTGGACTCTATTATAGTCTTCATCTCCAAGTGCGGTTTCCAATGATTTAATCAGCTAGTGTTTAAATGGTTCTTTCTGGGTTAAAAGTTCTTGCAGATATTCAAACTAATCTTTAAAATGGGTCGACTCCTGCACTTTGGAGAAACCTGAGCTCTATAACCCTCTGTTCTTTCACATGTTGCTGCATTCAGACATAGAGACTGAGGCAGGGATAGGTGGGGAGAAACCAGTAATAACAGTTAACATTCATCTAGCACTTTACTGACTTCGAAAAGTGATTTATTAGCCATTCTGTTATATGAGGGCCAAACAATTCATGAACTATCCTAGACAAAGTGCTATGTATCTCATTGCTGAATGTCACTATGGTCACTTTTAAAGTACTCCCTTAGGGAAGCTATGCACTGACGCCAGCACCTAGTCCACCCTTCAAAGTAATTACCATCAGAGCTGTCATCGTACGAGGACTGACAGTTACATTTGTGAACTCATCCTAGAAAAAGTCTTTGAAGGCTGGAGTAGGCATGGTTCATGCCTTCCCCAGCGGACTACTTTGAAGGTGACCATAGTTGTGCATTTGCCTCTGCTAATGACCTGCCACTACCTCCATACTTGTGCTTATGTCATCTGGGGCTCTTCGCTAAAAGTCTGTTTTATTTCCTGTCTTGATAATCAAGTGCTTAGTGAGTTAGGTGCTGTTATAAGACTAGGATATAAACCAGGCAGAGGATAAGAATCCACTTAATATAATAATCCTTGCAGTAGTGGAGCATTTACAGGTCTCTTATTCTTCTTAGTGCTTTCCGTCTACTCTTTCATTTTATCCTCGCCATATACTTGTGGAGAAGAGCTGGGGGATGATAAAGGAGACATCTCTCCTCAGGTGACTTAGTTTCCCTTCCTTCTGTCTTTCCTTGTGCCTGGATTCCCCTAGGACACACTATTTTGAAAGCTCTTTGCAGGTTTTGGACTTGACCCATTCTGATGCAACTTAGCTTTCATTCTATAACTGGAGTGCCTTTTCTTCCTGCTAGTAATTAATAGGGGAGCCCACTCATCTGTGTGGCTGCCTAGTCTGTCACCGTTAGTCTCATGTTGAGCCTTATATATGCAAGCTACAGAGAAGAAAATAAATTGTCTAGGGCAGAAAGATTACCAACCCAGAGTCTAGGAACCAGCAGGTACAGGAAGTCAGGGACGGATGGCGAGGAGGGAAGGATGAGGTAAGTAGCTGGCAGCACGAATCCTACAGGAACATGAAGTCTTTTTTCACTGCCAGACTTGTGTCCCATCTCATTTCATCTACTGTCATCTCAGTCAGCGTCAACCCCTGCCCTGTGTTTTGTGTGCTCATTTATTGCATATGCTTTGAGGTGATGGAAACAAGTCCCTGCCTTTAGGGAATGTAAAGGCTTGTTGGCTAGTCACCTGAAAAAGACTCAAGAACCTAAGGCAATACTGTGCTTCCCTTGAAGGGCAGAGTGAAGGCACCTCAGCCCATACCTGGAGTACTTGTGTCCTATCAGTTGGGTGGGGCCAAGGGGTCTGGTCTTAGTTTCAAGTCATTTGCCAATAATTGATTTCAGCAAGGAATGTTCATCAGTCCAAAGTGGATATGCTACACTGTGTTAGAGGTTATGGGGATTTCATATTGATAAGCAGACTCAGGTAGTCCCCAGGCTACAAACAAGATAGGCTCTATAGCTTTGTTCTTCAGCTGAATTTGTATGTAAGTTGGAGTTTACTTATTACCTGTAAAAGCCTCCATTTGTAAGTGCGAGTTGTACATGAGTCAGATATTTTTATCAGAAACTTGCTTGTCATTAATATCCTTATATGTGCTCAAAAAAGAAAAGAAAAGGAATAGTCACTAAGGATGCCGGAGGACTGACGTATCTAACACACTTTCAAAGGTTTTCTCTGGTATTAAGAATAGATGAGGGGTTCAAGAGTAAAGAAGAAAGAATTATGGGTGGCGCCCGTGGCTCAAGGAATAGGGCGCCAGTCCCATATGCCGGAGGTGGCGAGTTCAAACCCAGCCCTGGCCAAAAAACCAAAAAAAAAAAAAAAAAAAAAGAAGAAGAAAGAATTATTCAGCTATTGTAGTAATTTAGGCAAGAGATGATAGGCATAATTTCTGAGTTAAAAATTCGTATTCTGACTCTGGCACAGATGCAAACTTCATAAACTACAGAATAAGATAGGTGTCTGTGGGGTTTTGTTTCCTTCCCTAATGCATTTTATCTTTAATATGTCTATATTGGTCAAAGATGAAAAGGTGATTATTATAAATATGTACCCTAAAATCAGGAGGTAAATACAGTAGTATATTAACATGTAAAATACATGGCAAGCTGGGCTCCTCCCATACCTGCAGACAGGTATTCTGAGGATTAGTGAATTGGCTGATTTAATTGCTACTTCATCTAACCTTCATGGCTTCATGATTCACAGCCATTTATTTTGTAGCATAATAATCCCTTGAATGTGTGCAACACTTAGCAATTTTATACTTTGAATATTTTTACATACATTCTTGTAACAGCTTTATTGAGATATGATTCATATGCCTTAAGATTCACCCTTAAGGTTGTACAGTCATCACCACTGCCTAATTCCAGATCTTTTTCTCACCCTAAAAAGAAACCTCTTGGGCTCATTAGAGGTCATGTCCCTTTCCCTCCTCCTCATAGCCCCAGGCAAGCATTAGTCTACTTTCTGTCTCTATGGATTTGTCTGTTTGGGGCATTTCATGTAAATGGAATCCTACGAAGTGTGGCCTTTAGTGTCTGCCTTCTTTCACTTAGTCCATTTTTAAGGTTCAAAGTGTTGTAGCATGTATCAGTACTTAATTATTTTATTACCAGTTAATGTTATATTATGTGGTTATATCACCTTTTGCTTATCCATTATCAGTTTGTGGACATTTGTTGTCTCTATTTTTTGGCTATTATGGACAGTGCTGCTATGAACATTCATGTGTAAGTTTGGTGTGGACATATGTTTTCATTTCTCTTTGGTATATATCTAAGAAGGGAATTACTGGATCATAGGATAGCTCTCTGTTTAGCATTTTGAGGAACTATGAAACTGTTTTCCGAAGTGGTTCCACCATTACATTTCTTTTTTTTTTTTTTTTTTAGACAGTCTCACTATGTCGCCCTTGGTAGAGAGCTGTGGTGTCACAGCTCAAAGCAACCTCAAACTCTCTTGGGCTTAAGCGATTCTCTTGCCTCAGCCTCCCAAGTAGCTGGGACTCCAGGCAGCCGCCACAATGCCTGGCTATTTTTTTTATTGTTGCAGTTGTCATTGTTGTTTAGCTGGCCCAGGCTAGGTTCGAACCTACCAGCCTCAGTGCATGTGGCTGGTGCTGTAACTGTTGTGCTACGGGCCCTGAGCCTGTAGTGGGTTTTGAAATCAGGAAATGTGAGTTCTCCAACTTTGAGTTTTTCTCAAGATTCTTTAGCTATTCTGGGTCACTTATGTTTACATATGAATTTTAGGATCAGCTTGACAATTTCTATGAAAAAAGCCAGCAGGGATTTTGTTAGGGGTGGCATTGAATCTGTAGATCAATTTGTGAAGTATTACCATCTCAATGTTATTAAACCTTCTAAACCACAAACATGAATGTCTTTCGATTTACTTGGATCTTTACTTTCTTTCAGTGATGAGTTTTACGCAGTGGCTCACACCTGTTATCTCAGCACTCTGGGAGGCTAAAGCGGGTGGATCACCTGAGCTCAAGAGTTCGAGACCAGCCTGAGCTAGAGCTAGACCTCGTCTCAAAAAATAGCAGGGCGGGCAACACCTGTGGCTCAGCGGGTAGGGTGCCAGCCCCATATACCAAGGGTGGTGGGTTCAAACCTGGCCAGGCCAAACTGCAAACAAAAGAAAAAAATAGCTCGGAAGGCTGAGGCAAGAGAATTGCCTAAGCCCAGGAGTTGGAGGTTGCTGTGAGCTGTGATGCCGCAGCACTCTACCAAGGGTGATAAAGTGAGACTCTGTCTCTAAAAAAAAGCTGGACATTGTGGTAGGCTTTTGGAGTCCCCGCTACTTGGAAGGCTGAGGCAAGAGAATTGCTTGAGCCCAGGAGTTTGAGATTACTGTGAGCTCTAATGACACAGCACTCTTCCTAGTCTCAAAAAAAAAAAAAGGGCGGCGCCTGTGGCTCAGTCGGTAAGGCGCCAGCCCCATATACCGAGGGTAGCGGGTTCAAACCCGGCCCTGGCCAAACTGCAACCAAAAAAATATCTGGGCGTTGTGGCGGGCGCCTTACTCGGGAGGCTGAGGCAAGAGAATCGCCTAAGCCCAGGAGTTGGAGGTTGCTGTGAGCTGTGTGAGGCCACAGCACCCTACCGACGGCCATAAAGTGAGACTCTTGTCTCTACAAAAAAAAAAAAAAGACTAAGACTCTGTCTCAAAAAAAAAAAGACTAAGACTCTGTCTCCAAAAAAAAAAAACTATGGTTTTTAGTTTTTCATTGTACAAGTCTTCTACTTATTTCGTCAAATTTATTCCTAGGTATTTTATTCCCTATTGCTTTCATAAATGGAATTCTTTTCTTAGTTTCATTCACATTTTTCACTGACAATGTATAGAAATTGATTTCTGTATATTGATCTTGTAGCTTGCTACCTTTCTGAACTTGTTTATTAGGTCCAAAAGGTTTTTTTGGTATGGATTCCTTAGGTTTTCTATATGCAAAATCATGTCATGATGTAAATAGAAATAAGTTTTTCTTCCTCCTTACTAATCTGGTTGGCCTTTGTTTCTTGTTTAACTTTCCTGGCTACAACCTCTAGTACAGTGTTAAATAGAAGGGGTGAGAGTGGTCATCCTTATTTTATTCCTGATCTTAGAAGGAAAGCATTCAATTTTTCACCATTTAAGTGTGATGTCAGCTTTGGGTTTTTTATTTTTTTTTTATTTATTTTTTTTTTTTAGCTTTGGGTTTTTTATATATGATCTTCATTAAATAGAAGAAGAAATCTTCTAACATTCCTAGTTTCTTGAGTGTTTTTATTATAAAGCGGTGTTCGATTTTTTGCATCTATTTGTTCCTTTTGCATCTGTTGAGATGATCCAGAATGCAAGACTTTTGAATTTAGTCTAACTTACTTTCCACTGCTTGACTTTGCCCGTCTTTTTAGTTAATTTAATTTATTTGGACTGTTTCCTTTTTTGAAACACCATCATTACTGTCTTGGATTGAAAATTCCTAGAGGGTGGTCTCCTTAATGTTCTGATCACATGGCCACACTGTTAGGACTTAATGTTGAATGCATTTTAGATGTTAATGAAATTTATATTCTTAGTGGATATTAATTTGATTTTAAATGTTTTTAAATGTATTCTGATCATTGTCTCTTGTGAACGAGGAGCATTACAGGGAAAGAACGTATGTGTGATTCTGCTTTCTTTTTTGGTGCTCAGTGTTTGCTGCGCCCAAATAAATATTTGATAAAGCCTTTAGGATTGGAAGGATATATCTTTATAGTTCCCACCTGCAAGTATCTAAGGACAGGATATTTTGCTGGCCAGGCATTTATCTGGCCTGAAATCCTGGTGTCCTTCTGAACAACTCTCTTGAACATGGACCATGGAACATTTACCTTTCCCACCTGTCTCTCTCCCTCCTTCCTACATAGCGAATGGCTTGTCCTCATTGCTGAGAATTTACTTAGAGTCTCAGCATTAAATCTTTTGCTTTCTCTACCTTTTCTGATGTATGCAAAAGCAGGCAATTACACAGATACTTTTAGATGTCCAGAAAAGCTCTTTGGGGCAGCCTACAACAGTGGGTGGGGAGCACAAGGGCAAATATTTATCTGTTAAGTATGTAATATTGGTGAGTATATCTGAAGGCTTTTGAATTTGCAGCATATACATGTAATTCAGTTGCTTTATTGATATCAGCATTGTAATTTATCCTTGTCATCTGTGAACTCCTTGGCTCCGGCTCTAGTATAAAATAGAAGAAAAGCTCTCACTCGCCGCCAACAACCTGCCACGCTGCATGCACGCCCTGCCACCGCCCTGCAGAAGTGCTTCGATTACCCACAGTTCTTCACCAGATAAGACCAGTGTCCAGGGCACTGGCTCCCCATCTCACTCGGGCTTATGCCAAAGATGTAAAATTTGGTGCAGATGCCCGAGCCTTAATGCTTCAAGGTGTAGACCTTTTAGCCGATGCTGTAGCTGTTACAATGGGGCCAATGGGAAGAACAGTGATTATTGAACAGAGTTGGGAAGTCCCAAAGTAACAAAAGATGGTGTGACTGTTGCAAAGTCAATTGACTTAAAGGATAAATATAAAAATATTGGCACTAAACTTGTTCAAGATGTTGCCAGTAACACAAATGAAGAGGCTGGGGATGGTACACTGTGTTGGCACTGTCCATTGCCAAGGAAGGCTTTGAAGAGATTAGCAAAGGTGCTAATCCAGTGGAAATCAGGAGAGGTGTGATGTTAGCTGTAGATGCTGTCATTGCTGAACTGAAGAAGCAGTCTAAACCTGTGACAACTCCTGAAGAAATTGCTCAGGTTGCTACGATTTCTGCAAATGGAAACGAAGAAATTGGCAGCATCATTTCTGATGCAATGAGAAAGGTTGGAAGAAAAGGTGTCGTCACAGTAAAGGATGGAAAAACACTGAATGATGAATTAGAAATTATTGAAGGCATGAAGTTTGATCGAGGGTATATTTCTCCATACTTTATTAACACATCAAAAGGTCAGAAATGTGAATTCCAGGATGCCTATGTTCTGTTGAAGAAGGCATTGTTCTTGGAGAGGGTTGTGCTCTGCTTCAGTGCATTCCAGCCTTGGACTCATTAACTCCAGTTAATGAAGATCAATAAGAGAGTGCAGGGAAAACCCTTGAAGAAATTGGTCTGGGTGAGTATTTTATCAGGAGGACCCTCCAGGCAATTGAAGCAGCTTCAAAAATACACTACTGGGACCTGATCAAACTAAAAAGCTTCTGCACAGCCAAGAACACAGTAAGTAAAGCAACCAAACAGCCCTCAGAATGGGAGAAGATATTTGCAGGTTATGTCTCCAACAAAGGTTTAATAACCAGAATCCACAGAGAACTCAAACATATAAGCAAGAAAAGAACAAGTGATCCCATCACAGGCTGGGCAAGGGATTTGAAGAGAAACTTCTCTGAAGAAGACAGGCGCACAGCATACAGACACATAAAAAAAATGCTCATCATCTTTAATCATCAGAGAAATGCAAATCAAAACTACTTTGAGATATCATCTAACTCCAGTAAGATTAGCCCATATCACAAAATCCCAAGACCAGAGATGTTGGCGTGGATGTGGAGAAAAGGGTACACTTCTACACTGCTGGTGGGAATGCAAATTAATACATTCCTTTTGGAAAGATGTTTGGAGAACACTTAGAGATCTAAAAATAGATCTGCCATTCAATCCTGTAATTCCTCTACTAGGCATATACTCAGAAGACCACAAATCACATTATAATAAAGATATTTGTACCAGAATATTTATTGCAACCCAATTCACAATTATTAAGTCATGGAAAAAGCCCAAGTGCCCATCGATCCACGAATGGATTAATAAATTGTGGTATATGTACACCATGGAATATTATGCAGCCTTAAAGAAAGATGTAGACTTTACCTCTTTCATGTTTACATGGATGGAGCTGGAATATATTCTTTTCAGTAAAGTATCTCAAGAATGGAAGATAAAGTATCCAATGTACTCAGCCCTACTATGAAACTAATTTATGGCTTTCACATGAAAGCTATAACCCAGTTATAACCTAAGAATATGGGGGAGAGGGAGGGGAGGGAGGGGGATGATAGGCAGACGGAGGTTGATTGGTGGGATTACACCTGCGGTGCATCTTACAAAGGTACATGTAAAACTTAGTAAATGTAGAATATACATGTCTTAAGTCAGTAAGAAAATGCCAGGAAGGCTATGTTAACCAGTGTGATGAAAATGTGTCAAACGGTCTACAGTGTATGGTGCCCCATGATTACATTAATGTACACAGCTATGATTTAATAATAAAAAAATAAAAAGATAAAAAATAGAAGAAAATAACAGTTCATTTTAACATTAGTAAAAACTTGACATCCCTAAAAATATGTTTGCTGCAAAACAAAACCACCTGTTATATTACAAAGGCAGATGAAAATGGACTTTTCCAAAAGTATCTGTTTTTGTTGATTGTGTTACGTCTCTCATTAATTTGAACATTTGGAACTTGCCTATGAGTTAATTGAGTCAATAATTATTTGTATGTACAAAAAAATAAAATGCAAGAGCATACATACATATTACAATTTTCCTTCATTTAAAATTCAGAAGCCATTGCCTCATTCTATGATCTAGCAATTCTGTGACCAGGATGATGACCAGTGTCTTGGGACAGACTTACATTACGAGTCAAAAGAGTGCATGCCTACCTCTCTAACTGAGGAAGACAGTGTTTAGTTTCTAATATGGTCTCTGACTAACTTTTTTCTGTAATGCTCTTTTTTTCTTTTAATAGCTTTTTAAAGATTTATTTGATGTAAAATAAATGTCCACATGGATAGTATATAATTTGATGTGTTTTGACATTTGTGTATATCTGTGACACTATCCCTGCAATCAAGATAAAGAACATACCCAGCACCCAGCATTCCTAAAAGTTTCCTATGGACTCTTTGTAATCCTCCCCCTCTTCTGCCACATCCCCAGGCAACTACTTACTCCTTTTCTGTTACAATAGATTAGTTCGTGTTTTCTGTAATTCTGTGTAAATGGAACCATCATACACTGTATATTCGTTTGTCTGACTCTTTCACTCAACACAGTTATTTTGAGATACCCATGTTGTGTGTATCAGTGTATTCTTTTTCTTTTTTTTTTTTTTTTTTTGGCCGGGGCTGGGTTTGAACCCGCCACCTCCGGCATATGGGACCGGCGTCCTACTCCTTGAGCTACAGGCGCCGCCCCAGTGTATTCTTTTTCATTGCTGGGTAGTATCCATTTTATGGATAATTTGAGTACCTATCACCTACTGTGGACGTTTGAGCTACTACAAATCTGCTATGAACATTCTTGATCAGGTTTTTGTACAGACGTGTGTTTTTATTTTTTGGGTGTAAATCTTAGGAGAAGACTGGCTCGGTCATATGGCAGGAGTGTTTTTAATGTCATAAGAAGTTGCCAAATTGTTTTCCAAAGTGGTTTTACAATTTACATTCCCGTTAGCAGTGTGTGAGAGTTCCATTTGCTCTGTATCCTGGTCAATTCTTGATAGGGTCAGTCTTTTTAATTATAACCTTGTTAGAATGTGCATAGTAATAAGGATTCTCTCTCACTGGTTCCTTAAAAATAAAAAGAAAGGAGACTATTAAATCCTTCTATTCATTTCTTTTTTTATTCAGTGAACATTTAGTATCTACTGTTTGTTAGTCGCTGGTGACTAATAGAAGAGACAGATACATAAACAAGTAATTATAATTTAACGAGTATAATAAGCACCATGGTGATTGATACAGAGTGCGCTGGGAACTTAGAGATAGGACTGTTCAGAATCAGGGGATGAGATGATCTCTGGAGGCTCATATGCGTGCCTGAAAGGTTAGTGGAGACTACTTGGAGACCACTGATAGCGAAGTGTCTTAACTAAGCTGTCCAGAGAAGTTCCACATCTTCCCTATCTTGATTGCCCGTACTTTATTATTATGGAGAGTCTGAAAGAAATACATGTTTATCAATAGTTATTTTTTTCTCCTTTTTTCTTTTTAAACCTGACATGGTAGGGCAGCAGCCTTTTCCTCTACCTTAAATCTCACTGATCGAAAGCCAGAACAGTGGCAGGAACATTTGACACCATACGAGTAATAATATTAAATTATGCTGCTGTGCTTGTAAGAACCCTTTAAGTTGGGTACCATTTTCCCCATTTTGTCAGCATTCTGTTTTGGTTTTTAGAAAGCATTTTAGCACATACCCTCCTTTTTTTTTTTTTTGTTTTCCTGATAGCTAGGTATTAGCACTTCTCCCACTATATACAATTTGATGGGAAACACGCTTTGATTTTGTAGCCCCAGCATATTTTCCAGAACCTGGCTAGCGGAAGGGATATTAATGTGTATGTGTTGTTGTAATCGCTCCATAGCCAAGTTGTCATGCTTCAGGTTCCTCTAAATAATAAAGGATTATTCCCATTTTACAGATGAGGGAATTTCTCTAGGCCCCCAGAGAGTAAATGATAATACCTGTTGGGGGCAGGTAGCGAATTCAGTACTTCATTGGTTTATAAAGTGATATAATTTAGGAAACATTAATCTAGACCAGCACTTTCTGTTTTAGAGGTGAGGAATCTTGCTTGCTATCATAGAGAAAGATGGTTTTAAAAATAATACTCTTAGAAGTAGCTGCTTTTGTTGGTTGTTTACTGTGTGTTGTGGGTAAATTACCTGTGACAGGTGCTGTGGGTGCATTACCTTGTTCAGTCCTCACCGTGGGCACCTGGACTGAAGGTCTTATTTGTGAGTGGCAGGGTGGTCATGGCTTCTGATTAGCGTATTTATTTACTACTGTTCTTCCTTTATTGTTTTATTGTTAACTGAAACTGAGAGATAAGCACTCTCCTAATTTGTTTCTAAGACCTCCGTAGTTATCACCTCAGTCTTCCCATCACCTCTTTTGAGCAGGAACCTTTCCTTTTCTTCAGCTGAAAATTCTCAAAGAGTGGAGACCAATATGGCAAAGTAACCGGCACACCGTGGGAATTCAATAAATGTTTTTGACTGAGTGAGTGAGAAGCATGCGCATTGGGCAGCTCACCGAGAGTCTGGCAGCTGGTGTTCCCATTCCCATGTAGAAATGGTAAGAGGCACCAACCAGCTGAGGGCTGTGGTGTGTGTAGTGAGGCCTCCAGGAACCTCTCTGTCAGCAGACGTATGCTGCACCTTACCGAGGGCCAGGAGCACACAGGTGGCAATAGGCCTTTGGGCAGCAAAGATGAATTAGATTGTCCCTGTCTCAAGTATCCCCTCAGACTATTAAATAACCACCATACAAGAGGAATGCAGTGATGAAAATGAGTCCCTAACATCATGAGTTAGGGACCCAGGGAAAAGGCAACTCCCCCAGCCAGGGGAGGAGACTAGACTTGCTGTTTTTTTTTAATAAATACTTAGTGCTTGTTATATATCAGACAGGATTCTAAGCACTTTACTTCTTTAATCTTCATAAGAACCAGTGGTACTATTAGCATCCCCATGTTATAGCAGAGTATGAGACATAGAAATTTAAGTACCTTACTCGAGGCCACCCAGCTGATAAGTAGTGGAACTAAGACTCAAACCCAGGCAATCTACACTGTTAATCACTATACCATGCAGTCTCTTAGAATTCCTAAAGAAGAGAAAAATTAAATACAGACATTTGTACCAAATTGAGAGGAGTTATTGTTTAACTGGTTATGTGGCCAGAGAAAAGTAAGAGTGGAGATTGATTGCCACCATATCTGCCTTGGGTGAGAGAGAGAAAATACAGGAGCAGGACTAGGGGGGCTAAGTGAGTTTGAGCATTTATAGGTCACAGTGTCTCTCAGAAAGTTTGTATGAGTTGGAACCCTGAAAGATACTAAGGGCTGAGACAGGATTTGAAAGGTAGCAGCATTATGAGTTGGTTAAAACCAGAGTAGGCCTTGTTCCCTAAGAAGGGACTGTAGGATAAGAGTAACAAGCCCTTGGGCGGCGCCTGTGGCTCAAGGACTAGGGCGCTGGTCCCATATGCCGGAGGTGGCGGGTTCAAACCCAGCCCCGGCAAAAAAAAAAAAAAAAAAAAAAAAAAAGAGTAACAAGCCCAGAAGTGAGAGGAGTCAACATGGTTGGATGCATAGAGAGGTCCACTAAGCTGAGATCCAGAAAATAAAATTCTTTGAAATCCTCAATTGAGGGGTTACTGGTGATCTTACTAAAAACGGTCTCACTAGAGTTCTAGAGACAGAAGCCATATTGCAGTGGCTTAAGGAGTAAGCAGGAGGTGAAAAATTGGAGACAGTAGACGTAGACTACTGTTTCCAGAGCCTGGATGAGAAGAGGAGAGAAGAGATTGATTGGTAATAGCTAGAGGGGCTTGCTGGATAAAGGAAATGTTTTTTCCTCAAGCTAAGAGAGATTTGGGTAAATTTATGGACTGAGGAGGTAAAGCCCATAGAATTGGGGAATCTTGGGATTTTTGGAGAAGAGGGCTACTTATGGAGGAAGCAGAGGGTAATGGGGTTAGGGACATGAATGGGATTTGACTTTGAACTGGAGGACAAAGCTGAGTGTGAGTGTGGAGTGAGAAGTTTGTAGATAGAGGTAGGAAGATGGAAAAAAAAATAAAAACTCAGTTATTTTTGTGAGGTAAGAGGCAAGACAATGTAATGCAGTGGTTCTCAACCTTCCTAATGCTGCGGCCCTTTAAGCGACCCACAGGTTGAGAGCTGCTGATCTAATGATAGAGGGCAGGTTTTAAATGTGGAAACAGGAAGTTGGGGAGAGCTGTATGGTTTTGGAGTGGTGATAGAAGGCTGTGGAAAAGAGAATCAGGACTAAAGAAACTGACTGCAGGCACTAAAGGCCTGACCAGGGCTGGAGACCCCGAGTCTGAATGTAGAGTGGGGTGACTTTTCCCTAGCTGAGCTGAGTGCAGCTAACTGGAGGTTAAAGCAAAGCCTGCAGATGGGAGCTTTGGCACGGTCCTAGTCTGTTGCACAGATTTGATGGGTGGGTTGAGGGTCCAAAGGAATTAGGGCTGCTGCCTCAGGTGATCAACTGTGGAACTCAGGCTAGAAGGAAAAGAAGCCAAGAGGTGGATAATGCCTGGGAGGACATAGAAAGGTCTGGTGATGTCTATAGAAAGAGTAAATCTGAGATTGAATATGTGAGTGAGGGGAAATTGGAGTCTGTGTTTTTGAAGGTGGGAGTATTCTGAGCAATTTCAGGATCCAAAGTGTAGTTCTGGGAATAAACATCAGAGGTGAGATAGGGGTGAAAATCATGGGAATTAAGAGAAAAAAAAGAAAATCTGTTCAAGGAATTCAAAGTGGGCAGTAAGGGAAACACAAATAAAATCGTACAGAATGAGCAGTGCTATAAAAGAGGAAGGGAGAGTGCTGGGTAAGGTGGGAGCCCAGAGGGCATGAGCAGTGTGCTGGGGGGTGGCAGAGGAATGCTTCACCAAGAGGCATTAATATGTTTGATCCAAGACTTGAGGAATGAGCTGGGCTTTGTCAGGCATCTAAGGAATGATGGGACATGGCTGTTCTGCTTACAACAGGATGTGGAAAACCAGAACAACTTTGCCTTTGAAAGAAACCCATCCACCAGAGAAGGTTCTTGGTGTATATGGGATTGGTGTGGAAGGTACATGTTGTTGGGGGCAAACACAAGGACAGGTGATGGAAGGGAAATGGACTTCAGCCTTGCAAATAAACTAGGTTTCTGTAGGCAGGGAAACAGTGGCTAGCAGTCCAGGCAGATTGCGTGGGATGAGGAGTCCACGTGAGTATTATAGGACTGCTGACTGCAGGTAGCCCTTCCCTGTCAGCCCTCAAGAAGAGCAAGACCTGTAATGACTTCACACTAGACGGCGATGAAGAATTTGATTGGTGTTGTATTTCGCTTTTCACCCTGAGACCAAGCAGTGCTTCTTAGTTAGGTATTCAATAAATTTTGTTAAATGAATGGCCCAGAAATGATAGCAACTGAAACTTACTTAGCATTTATATACCAGGCACTGTTTTAAATGTTGTTTTAATACTCAACAGCAGCAGTATAGAGTAGGTTGCCTTTTTATCCAGTCTCAATATAGATGATATGGCAAAAATACTGAACTAATACTAGACATAAACTATTTACTTTGGATACATAAGTGATAGATATCCATCCAAAGTAAATTGGGAGGAAAGTAGTCATATGAGAGTCTCATAGGAAAGTATGAAGCAAGACCTTTTCTTCCAGTCTGTAAAACCAGAAAAGCATGAGGATGAGGGCTAGTTGTTTTTGTTCATTTTGTTTGTTACAGCTTTATTGAGATGGATTTCACACATCATGAAATTCACCGATTTAAATTACATAGTTAAATGGTTTTTAGTATATTCAAAGTTGTGCCATTAACACATTGTAGTTTCAGAACTTTTTAGTATCCCAAATAGAAACCTTGTACTCTTTTACTCTTTCCCCTTTCCTCCTCCCCCCCTTCCTCCCAGCTCCAGCTCACAGCTAATCTGTCTATGAATTTGCCTATTCTGAATACCGTATTTTGCCCTGTATAATGTGCATTTTTTTGCCCACATTTTTGGGGGAAATAAGGATGTGCATTATACATGGGTAGTACCTGTTGGTTGTGAACACATAAAGTTTCTTGTATCTGTTCTTGTGTTTTGTAATTATTTGTTACATAAAATTTCTTGTACCATAATATGTTAAAAATAAATGCTAAAATTCCTTTATAATACAAAAAGCAAGTACCTAAATACTATGTGTAAATAAATAAAAATTTGAATTAAAAAATTAAAATGAAAGTTTTTTTCCTGAAAATTTGGGCCCAAAACACAGGAGCACTTTTATACATAGCAAAATATGGTATTGAACATATGACATGAACTCTTTGTGACTGGGTTTGTTCACTTAGCATGATGCGTTCAGGGTTCATCCATGTAGTGTTTATCAGTACATCATTCACTTTTTATTGCTAGTTATGTCACTATATGGATATGCTGTCTTTTGTTTATCTGTTCATCAGGTGTTGGGTTGCTTCTTCTGGGCTTTTGTGTGTAATACAGCAATGAACATTTATGTACAAGTTTTTGTGCTAACATGTTTTCAGTTCTTTTGAGGTATATACCTAGGAGTGGAATTGCCAGATCACATAGTATCTGTGTTTTTAACATTTGAAGAACTGCCAGACTGTTTTACAGAGTGGCTGCTCTCTTTTACATCCCCGTAAGCAGTGTATAAAAGTTCTAGTTTCTCCACATTCTCACCAACACTTATTTCCGTTCTAGTCACCCTGGTGGATGTAAAGTGGTGTATCCTTGTTTTGATTTGCATTTCCCTAATGACTAATGATATTGAGCATCTTTTCATATGTTTATAGGCGATTTGTATGTCTTCTTTGATGAAGTGTCTCTTCAAATCTATGCCTATCTTTTAATTTTATTGTTGATTTATTGTTGATTTGTAAGAGTTCTTTATATATTCTGGTTACAGGTTCCTTATATGTGATATGCAAATGTTTTCCCCATTGTGTGAGTTGTTTTTACATTTTTGATGATGTCCTTGAAAGCACAGAAATTTTTAACTTTGGTGTTCAATTTTTCTGTTTTTTTTTTCCAGTCATTTATGCTTTTGGTACTACATCTAAGAAACCATTGCTGAGCTTAAGATCGCTAAGATTTAGTCCTATGTTTTCTTCTAAGATTTTTATAGTTTCAGCACTTGCAGTTAGGTCAGTGGTCTGTTTTGAGTTAATTCATGCATGTAATGGTGAGGCAGGAGTCCAGCTTCATTCTGTGCATGTGGATACTAAGGTGTCTTAGCACCATTTATGGAAAAGACTATTCTTTCTCCATTGAATTGTCCCGGCACTCTTGTCAAAATTAATTGACTATAAATGTCAGTTTATTTATGGATTCTCTGTTTTATTAACCTGTATGTTTTTCCTATGTCAGTCCCATACTGACTGGATTACTGTAGTGTTATATTAAATTTTAAAATTGGAAAATAATAAGTCTTCCAACTTTGTTAATTTTCAAGATTATTTTAGCTATTCGTTTTCATCTGAATTTTAGGGTCAACATGTTGTTTCTGCCAAAAACAAATAAACCTGGGATTTTAACCAGGAATAGATTGAATCTATAGATCAATTTGTAGATTGTTGCCATTGTAATAATCTCAAATCTTAACCCCACGAATATGAATGTCTTTGCATGCATTTTTTTTAGTGATGTTTTGGGGTTTTTAATGTACAAGTCTTCACTTATTTTGTTTTTGTTTTTAATTTTTATTGTTAAATCATAGCTGTGTACATTAGTGCAATCAAGAGTACAATGTGCTGGTTTCATATACAATCTGAAATATTCTCATCAAACTGTTCAACGTAGCCTTCATGGCATTTTCTTAGTTACTATGTGTAGGCATTTGTATTCTGCATTTAGTAAGTTTCACCTGTACCCATTCTAAGATGCACCATAGGTGTGGCCCCACCCATTCCTCTCCCTCCACCATAACCTCCCCCCTCCCTTCCCCGTCTTTGGCCCTTTCCCCATAGTCTTGTGCTATGGTTGGGTTATAGCCTTCATGTGAAAGCTGTATTTTAGCTTCATAGTAGAGCTGAGTACATTGGATACTTTTTCTTCCATTCCTGAGATACTTTGCTAAGAAGAATATGTTCCAGCTCCATTCATGTAAACAAGAAAGTGGTAAAGTCTCCATCTTTCTTTAAGGCTGCATAATATTCCATGGTATACATGTACCACAATTTGCTAGTCCATTCGTGGATCGATGGGCACTTGGGCTTCTTCCATGACTTAGCAATTATGAATTGGGCTGCAATAAACATTCTGGTACAGATGTCTTTGTTATATTGTGATTTTTGGTCTTCCGGGTATAAACCTAGTAAAGGAATTATAGGATCAAATGGCAGGTCTATTTTTAGGTCTCTAAGTATTCTCCAAACATCCTTCCAGAAAGGATGTATTAGTGTGCATTCCCACCAGCAGTGTAGAAGTGTGCCCTTTTCTCCACATTCACGCCAACATCTCTGGTTTTGGGATTTTACTTACAACTCTTACTGGGGTTAGGTGATATCTCAAAGTAGTTTTGATTTGCATTTCTCTGATAATTAAGGATGATGAGCTTTTTCTCATGTGTTTGTAGATTGTGCATCTGTCTTCTTTGGAGAAGTTTCTCTTCAAGTCCCTTGCCCACCCTGAGATGGGGTCATGTGTTCTTTTCTTGCTAATACGCTTGAGTTCTCCGTGGATTCTGGTTATTAGACCTTTATCGGAGGTATAACCTGCAAATATTTTCTCCCATTCTGAGGGCTGTCTGCTTGCTTTACTTACTGTGTTCTTGGCTGTGCAGAAGCTTTTTAGTTTGATCAGGTCCCAGTAGTGTATTTTTGATACTGCTTCAATTGCCTGGGGGGGTCCTCCTCATAAAATATTCACCCAGGCCGATTCCTTCAAGAGTTTTCCCTGCACTTTCTTCAAGTATTTTTATAGTTTCATGTCTTAAGTTTAAATCTTTTATCCAGTGAGAGTCTATCTTAGTTAATGGTGAAAGGTGTGGGTCCAGTTTCAATCTTCCACAGGTTGCCAGCCAGTTCACCCAGCACCGTTTGTTAAATAGGGAATCTTTCCCCCACTGAATGTTTTTAATTGGCTTGTCAAAGATCCAATAACGCTAAGTAGCTGGATTCATCTCTTGGTTCTCTATTCTGTTCCAGACATCTGCTTCTCTGTTCTTGTGCCAGTACCATGGTGTTTTGATCACTATCGATTTATAGTACAGTCTCAGGTCTGGTAGCATGATTCCTCCAGAGTGTTTTTATTGCTGAGTAATGTTTTGGCTATTTGAGGTTTTTTCTGATTCCATATAAAATGAAGTATTATTTTTTCAAGATCTTTAAAATATGACAATGGAGCTTTAATAGGAATTGCATTAAAATTATATATTGCTTTGGGTAGAATGAACATTTTAATAATGTTGATTCTTCCCAGCCATGAGCATGGTATGCTTTTCCATCTGTTACATCTTCAGCTATTTCTTTTTTAAAGTTTCATAGTTCTCTTTGTAGAGATCTTTCACATCCTTTGTTAGGTATACTCCCAAATATTTCTTTTTTTTTTTTTTTTTTTTTGTAGAGACAGAGTCTCACTTTATGGCCCTCGGTAGAGTGCCGTGGCCTCACACAGCTCACAGCAACCTCCAACTCCTGGGCCTAAGTGATTCTCCTGCCTCAGCCTCCAGAGCAGCTGGGACTACAGGCACCCGCCACAACGCCCGGCTATTTTTTGGTTGCAGTTTGGCCGGGGCCGGGTTTGAACCCGCCGCCCTCGGTATATGGGGCCAGCGCCTTACCGACTGAGCCACAGGTGCCACACACTCCCAAATATTTCATCTTCTTTGGCACTACTGTGAAAGGAATAGGGTCCTTGACTGTTTTTTCAGCTTGGTTATTTTTGGTATATATAAAGGCTACAGATTTATGGGTGTTGATTTTGTAGCCTGAGACATTGCTGTATTCCTTGATCACTTCTAAAAGTTTTCTAGTAGAATCCCTAGTGTTTTCCAGATACACGATCATATCATCTGCAAAGAGTGAAAGTTTGATCTCTTCTGACCCTATGTGGATACCCTTGATTGCCTTTTCTTCCCTAATTGCAGAAGAATTATGGAAGTTTTAGCCATTGTAATGGCTAAAACTTCCATTACAATGTTAAAGAGCAATGGAGACAATGGGCAACCTTGCCTGGTTCCTGATCTAAGTGGAAATGATTTCAATTTAACTCCATTCAATACGATATTGGCTGTGGGTTTGCTGTAGATGGCCTCTATTAGTTTAAGAAATGTCCCTTCTATTCCAATTTTCTTAAGTGTTCTGATCATGAAGGGATGCTGGATATTATCAAAAGCTTTTTCTGCATCAATTGAAAGAATCATATGGTCCTTATTTTTTAGTTTGTTTATGTGCTGAATTACATTTATAGATTTACGTATATCGAACCAGCCTTGAGACCCTGGGATAAATCCCACTTGGTCATGGTGTATAATTTTTTTGATGTGTTGTTGGATTCTATTTGTTAGGATCTTATTGAGTATTTTAGCATGAATATTCATTAGTGATATTGGTCTATAATTGTCTTTCCTTGCTGGGTCTTTCCCTGGTTTAGGGATCAAGGTGATGTTTGCTTCGTAGAATGTGTTGGGTAATATTCCTTCTGTTTCTATATTTTGGAAGAGGTTTAGTAGTATAGGTACTAGTTCTTTAAATGTTTGGTAGAATTCTGACGTAAAGCCATCTGGTCCTGGGCTTTTCTTTTTAGGGAGATTTTTGTATAGTTGATGCTATTTCAGAACTTCATATAGGCCTATTCAACATTTCCACTTCATTCTGGCTAAGTCTTGGTAGATGGCATACTTCCAGGTATTGGTCGATTTCTTTCAGATTTTCATACTTGTGAGAGTACAGTTTCTTGTAGTATTCGTTAAGGATTTTTTGAATTTATGAGGGGTCTGTTGTTATTTCATCGTTACCGTTTCTGATTGATGAAATTAGAGATTTTACTCTTTTTTTTCCTGGTTAGGTTGGCCAAAGGTTTATCTATTTTACTGATCTTTTCAAAAAACCAACTTTTGGATTTATTGATCTGTTGTATAATTCTTTTGTTTTCAATTTCATTTAGTTCTGCTCTGATTTTGGTTATTTCTATTCTTCTGCTGTGTTTGGGGTTGGAGTGTTCTTCCTTCTCCAGTTGCTTGAGATGTCCCATTAAGTTATTAACTTCTTCTCTTTCCGGTTTCTTGAGGAAGGCTTGCAGTGCTATAAATTTCCCTCTTAGGACTGCCTTTGCAGTATCCCAGAGGTTCTGGTAATTTGTATCTTGATTGTTGTTTTGTTCCAAAAATTTGGTGGTTTCCTTCTTAATCTCATCTATAACCCATCTATCCCTCAGCATAAGGTTGTTTAGCTTCCATGTTTTTGTATTTAGAGTTGTTATTGAGTTATTGAGTTCAACTTTTATTCCATGTTGTTATTGAGTTCAACTTTTATTCCATGATGGTCTGAGAAGGTGCAAGGAATAATTTCTATTTTTTTAAATTTGCTGAGGTTAGATTTGTGGCCTATGATGTAGTCGATTTTGGAGTATGTTCCATGGGCTGATGAGAAGAATGTGTATTCAGTTTTGTTGGGATGAAATGTTCTGTAGATGTCTGTTAAGTCCAGATGTTGAATGGTTGAGTTTAAATCTAAAATTTCTTTGCTTAGCTTCTTTTTGGAGGATCTATCCAGCACTGCTAAAGGGGTGTTAAAATCTCCAACTACTGTGGAAGTGGTGGAAATTGAGTTGCTCATGTCTATTAGAATTTCTCTTATAAATTGAGGTGTGTTGTGGTTGGGTGCATAAATATTAATAATTGAGATCTCATCAGATTGAGTATTACCTTTAACAAATATGAAGTGTCCATCCTTATCCTTGATTATTTTGGTTGGTTTAAAGCCTATTGCATCTGCGAACAGGATTGCAACACCTGCTTTTTTTTGCTTTCCATTTGCCTGGCATATAGATGACCATCCCTTCACCTTGAGTCTATATTTGTCTTTTAATGTAAGATGTGATTCTTGTATGCAGCAGATATCTGGCTTGAGTTTTTGTATCCAGTCAGCCAACCTGTGCCTCTTTAGAGGACACTTTAAACCATTCACATTAATTGAGAATATTGATAAGCCTTTCAAGAGTCCGCTGGACATTTTTAATCCTTTTGCGACTGTGGAAGTTGGGATTTGATCAAAATTTTTTGGGTGGGTTTACTTTTGTGGTGGAGGATTACGCTGGTCTTTATGGAGGATAGGTCTGAGAATATCCTGGAGAGCTGGTTTAGTTATGGCAAATTTCTTCAACATGTGAATGTCATTGAAGTATTTAATTTCTCCATCACAAATGAAGCTCAGTTTAGCTGGGTACAGGATCCTGGGTTGAAAGTTATTTTGTTTTAGGAGATTAAAAGTCGATGACCATCCTCTTCTAGCTTGAAAGGTTTCAGCAGAGAGATCTGCAGTTATTCTAATATTCTTCCCCTTGTAGGTAATGGTTTTCTTTCGTCTGGCAGCTTTCAGAATTTTCTCCTTCACATTAACTTTAGTGAAATTGATTATGATGTGTCTGGGGGATATCTTATTTGGGTTGAGTCATGCTGGAGTTCTGAAACTGTCAGCTATCTGAATTTCAGAATCTCTTGGCATGTCTGGAAAGTTCTCCTTCATAATCTCATGGAGAAGAGACTCTGTGCCTTGTGAAGCCACTTCATTGCTTTTGGGGATCCCTATAAGACAAATATTGATTTTCTTCGAATTATCCCAGAGCTCTCTGAGAGAGTGATCTGTTTTTGCCCTCCATTTCTCTTCCTCTTTGAGAGTTTGGGAGCGTTCGAAAGCTTTGTCTTCAATGTCAGAAATCCTTTCTTCTGTTTGCTCCATTCTGTTACTGAGGGGTTCTACTGTGTTTCTCAGATCTTTGAGGGCTGCAACTTCTTGTCTCAATGTGTCAAAATCTTTGGCCATTTGGTCTTTGAATTTGTTGAATTCTTGAGATACCTTTTGGGTTACTGCTTGGAGTTCTAATTCGATCTTATTTGCTATCCAGATCCTGAATTCGATTTCTGACATCTCAGCTATTTGTTCGTGCATGGGATGTTGTGCTGTGTCTGCCCCATTGATCCTTGGGGGAGTTGATCTACTCTGATTGTTCATATTGCCAGAGTTTTTCTGTTGATTTCGCCTCATGATTGTTTTTCACCATTGCCTCTGGCTGTCCTCAGAGTTGGGGAGGTTCTCTCCAAGATTAGACCCTAGCGGGATCACTCTATTGTTGCTGGATCTTTGTAGGGAGCGACCCTGTGTAGTTCCTCTGGGGCTGCCCCAGCTAGGGAGTTCTGGTTGTGAAAGCAGCTCCGGCGTGTGGCACACCTGGATCCAGCAACAGGGCGGGAGGTGGTGTGCGTGGTTCTGGGAGTGCCTGGCACCCAGTGACTTTGGCACAGAGAGCCCAAGGCTCCAGCAGTCTCTGGCCAGGGGAAGGGCTCTGCGCGGAGGCAGGGAGGGCTCCAGAGGGCACACAGCTACCAGTATCCCTGGCCAGATGAACGGGCCATTGTGGAGGCCTGGAGGACACAGAAGGGAGGATGCAGGGTTGCACGGCTCCCACAGTTTCTGGTCAAGGCATGCAAAGTCCCTGTGGGTGTGGGCGCGGGTTGGGGGTCGCAGCACAGCTGTTATGGAGGTCCAGGCAGCGCCAAGCCCAGGAGTTTGAGGTTGCTTTGAGCTATGACACCACAGCACTCTACCCAGGGCAACAGCCCAAGTCTCCAGTGTGCCAAAACCCAGTCTCACTCTGCCCCTGAGGGTTAAGGCTGTAAGGGAGCTCAGTCCCCGCCTTTAGGCTGCTCAGTCACCAGGTTACTGGGTCCCGCCCGATCCTTGCTCTGGGACCCTGAGGGCGTAGCTTGCCAGGGCAGTTCTCTCACAATGGCTTCCTGCAACCCAGCTCAGCAGCTCAGTCTGGGGCCCTAGACAATGCACAAAGTTCTCCGCACTCCTGCTCAAGCTCTCCCTAAGGCAATTCAACTGAGTGCCAAGTCCAAAAACACTGAAACTGTTCACAGGTAAGGCCTTTCTGGTTTGCAGTCTCACTGCTGCTTATACTTACGGTTGCCGGCGGGATTAGGTCAGTCAAACACACGCAAACACTTGCCAGTTTTCCACTGTTTTTGTCCTCCTCTTGGGGTCCAGAAGTCCCTTGCTGACTCCCTGTATCCTCAAGGGGATGATTATAGGCAGATCCCACCAGCGAGAGATGCCTGGAGTCTTATCTCCCCAGATTCATGGTGCCCAGTTGCAGGGAAGCTGTTACTCGGCCGCCATCTTTAATCTGATCCCACTTATTTTGTTAAATTTTATTTCTAGATATTCTTTTTGCTGCTATTAAAGTGAGATTTTTTTTTTTTTTTTTGAGACAGAGCCTCAAGCTATTGCCCTGGGTAGAGTGCTGTGGCATCACTGCTCACAGCAACCTCAAACTCTTGGGTTTAAGTGATTCTCTTGCCTCAGCCTCCCAAATAGCTGGGACTACAGATGGCCACCACAATGCCCAGCTATTTTTTGGTTGCAGTTGTCATTGCTGTTTTGCAGGCCCGGGCCAAGTTTAAACCTGCCACACTCAATGTATGTGGCCAGCACCCTGCCGACTGAGCTATGGGCACTGCCAGAGATTGTTTTCTTAATTTCATTTTTGTCTTGTTCATTGCTGGTATACAGAAATACAATTTTTTGTATGTTGATCTTGTATCCTGTAACTATTTATTAGTTCTAATAATTTTTTGTGAGTTTCTTGGGATTTTCTATATATAAGATCATGTCATCTGTGGGGCGAGAGAGAAAAAGTTTACCTTTTCCTTTTCCTTTTCAATCTGAATGCCTTTTATTTCTTTTTCTTGCCTAATTGCCTTGGCTAAAACCTCCCAGTTCAGTGATGAATGGAAGTGGCTATAGCAGACATTCATATCTTGTTTGTGATCTTAGAGCCAAAACAATCAGTCTTTCCCCCATTTAGTATGATGTTAGTTGTGGATTTTCATTCGTTTTCGAGGGAAGAGTAAGATTAAATTTTATAGGTGCTCCAGGCAGCAGATTCATGTTAAGAGGAAGCAAGAATAGTGTAGATTGAGGTTCAGCTAATGTGCATTGAATCAGGGCAGGGGGGCAGGGGCAAGTGACAGGGAGTGGGGGTCTTTTTATATATGTAACAGAATGAAAGGGCTCAAAGCTGACATGTCCTAGACAGCTTGGTGTCTTTTGACCTTTCCAGCCAGGTAGACTGACTTCACCCTCTGCAGAATTTAGCTTAGACTAGCTAATGAATCTATGTTGGTAAGGAGTTCTGTGTTTAAATAAAATCATGATTCAGGCTCAGGTTTAGAAGCTAGAAGAAATAAAAGAAGGGTGTTTTTCTCTCCCGGGTACCCTTTACAAGCTTACTTACTCCATACTACCAGCCTTAGGATAGCTCCCTTGACAAGTCCCGTTTTCTGAAGACTGTTTGTTACCCAGTAAATTTCTAGATATTCTAGATATATATTCAGTTGGCACTTTATGGATTTGGACTTAACTTCTCTTATTAGTACATTGCATAAACTTCAGTGCGTTTTACTTGTAGTTTCCTAACTCCTCAAGATGGTGAATTTCCCAAGGACAAGAATTATGCCTAAACATTAATATAGGCCCCAAATGTCCAGAGCATTTCTGTATACCAATTAATGCTTGTTAAATACTGATAAAGGTAAACATAATGAATAAAAAGATCTGAGCCATTTGGGGACCGTGTTAAGTATAAATCCATTTTATGCTGGAAAAGCAGATTTTCGTAGAGATGGCGATCACATGAAGGTCATGATTTTAAGGTTTGGTATAGACATGTTTGAATTTTTTAAAATGTGAAGGAATGTTAGTACTAAACTGCCCCTAGGCTTTATTTAATTTCATTCTTAGTTGTCTGCAGGTGATATACCCAGGCAATCTGACTTTTTGCTTCCTGTGGACTTGATTACTATCGCTACTAACGCCTACTCCTGAGTGCAACCTTTTAGCTCAACAATAGCTAGAAGGAGAGCCTTTGAAAACAAACCCATGCCTTGCTTTTGTTCCTTTTCCCGCCTCATGAAGGAATGAAGCCAGACTTAACAGAGCAGCTCCCTGTGCATCCCTCCCCAAGGTGTCACCATTGGCTCACAGCGTAAAGGTTGGGACGCTCCAAGAAGTTGAATAAAGGAGGAGATAGAGACGCTAAACCTATTTTTCCAGCTTCTTCTTGTGTTGTTATTCCCAGAATGGCCAACACCCCTACATTGATACACAAACACATTCCAAGGCCCTGATGTAATAGAAAGTTCACTGGCCTCCTGGGATGGGAGCCTTGGGTTCTAGTTCTCGCTCTGCCACTAGGAGACCCTGAAAAATTCACTTGCGGGCTGTCTTAGCTTGGGCTCCTATAAAAGTGCATCACAGACTGAGTGGCTTTTCACAGCTCTGGAGACTGGAAGTCTGAGATCAGGGCGCTGGCACGGTTGAATTCTGGCGAAGGCCCTCTTCTGGCTTGCAGATGGCTGCCTTCTCACTGTGTACTTACATGGCCTTTTGTCAGTGTTTGTAGAGAGAGAGCAAGCTTTCTGGGGTCTCCTTATGAGGGGTCTAATCCCATCAGAAGAGTCCTACCCGCATGACCTCATCTAACCCTAATTACCTCCTAAAGGTTCCATCTCCAGCCACTATCACTTTGGAGGTTAGAGCTTCAGCATTTAATCTGAAGGGGAATGCAACCAACCATTCAGTCCATAACAAAGGCTCAGATCCTGTTTCCTTGTCTGCAGAACTTTTAAGAGTTGTGATTCTATGAGAAGTGGATTTGCATTATTTTCTAGTTCAAGTTATATGAAATGTTCCTCCTTTCGCCCTATAGGTCTCAAGGTATACCTGAATAGGGCTAGATTTAAATAGTTAGGCTTACCCTTTCATTTAATAAGTATTTTTGAGCGTCTACTACTATGTTTCAGGGCTTGTAAGCCCTGAGGCTACAACAGTAAACAAAATAGACAAAAATCTTTGCCTTCCTGAAGATTACATTCTAAACAAATTAAATAAGAAATAAATTATAGTATGTTACAGAATAATGGCTAAAGACACAAAATAGGAAGTTGAGAATGTAGGGTTGCAGTTTCAGATAAGGTGGGCGGAGAGATTATTATAGGTGGTTATGTGAGTGGAGAGAGGAGAGAGACTTAGAACTTGGACTTCAAATGTACAAACTGTGTGTATAACCAAAATGTCTGTTCCCCTGTAATATTCTGAAATCTTGTCTAACAAAAGAGAGGAGAATTTTTTGTTTGCTTGTTTGTTTCAGTTTTTGGCCGGGACTGGGTTTGAACCCGCCACCTCCAGCATATGGGACCAGCGCCCTACTCCTTGAACTATAGGCGCTGCCTGAGAAGAGAATGTTTAACACATTGACTGCCTCACTAAAACAAAAATTATTTTCCCTGAGGCCACAGTATTTTATTAGGTTGAGAGACATGTGAGTTATACGTGCTTCATGAGGTCCTGAGTTCAAAACTAGCGTAAGTTAAATACAACTTACGTGGCAGTTAGCATGTTAATTCTGTGTGGCCAGATTGAGACCCTGCAGTCGCCTGGCTCTAGCTCCCAGGTGCTGACTACCCACTTCTTTCTCCCCACCTCCTCATTATGTTTTGTGCCAGACACTCTGCACTAATTAATGATTTCACAGCCCTTTTATAAATCTCAACCCAACGGCTATAATAAGTTCCGTTTAACACCCCTGCTGCCAGAGTCTAGGAGAGTACTGACTCCCCAGATAGTTTGATGTTTAAATAGTTCTCCCTTCTCTCCCCTTTTCAATGCTTATTATTCTCTTTTGCCTGTTTTCTCTTTACTTTCTCCGTATCTTTCTTTTTTTGAGACAGAGTCTCACTACGCCCTTGGTAGAGTGCTGTGGCATCACAGCTCACAGCAACCTCAAACTCTTGGGCTTAAATGATTCGCTTGCCTCAGCCTCCCAGGTAGCTGGGACTACAGGTGCCCGCCATAATGCCTGTCTATTTTGTTGTTGTTTAGCAGGCCCCAGCCAGGTTCAAACCTGCCAGCCCCACCGTATGTGGCTGGCGCCCTAACCACTGAGCTACAGACGCCAAGCCTCTCCACATATTTCTATGTAGCCTTCTGACCTCAGTCTTTTTATTATATTATTTTCTCTCTATTTGTAGAGAGAAACTTTTTTTTCTTTTGTAACTTACATATTTTCTCCTCTTCTTCACTTTGTTTTTTCATCTCATGTCTGTATTTATTCTATCTCTGACTCCTCCTCTCCGTCCTGTTGTTTCCCTGTACCCCACAGTGTACAGAGGGGTTACACAGTGAAGAGTGCTCCCCACCTCACCAGAGTCAGTCAAATGTTGGTGTCTCTGCTGTCTGCCCCTAACTCTGTGTACCCTTTAGGGGAAAGATTCTGGCACAGTCAGTCAGGACTTAAAGGACTGCTGATGTTGGCCAGTCCGGCCCCAAGTGGCCCATCCTCAGCAGGCCTGTGACATAGGGACATGCAGCAGTCTCAGACTGCTTTATTTCGGTCCTTTATTTTCTGGCTCAGGCCTGTGGCACATTACATTTAGTGCATTATGGGGATGGCGTCACATGTCAGTCAAACATTAAAGGTTCAGCATGATCCAGGGAAAGAGGTAACAGTGGGGGGTGAAACTTTTCATCAGTTACTGCCATCTTATCACTCCCTTTCTGACTTAAGACCTGTCCAAGCGTCCAGAAAGTCAGATTCTCTTTACTTCCCCTGCTTTTTGTAACTGCTGCTACCATGAACCTATTGTTTATGCTACCATGAATGCTATTGTGTCCCAGTGCTGATCAGCCTTTGGGCCCAGAGGGCAGATAGAATCTGAGAGGAAATCTCTTCAGGTCCTTACAACACTTTTTTCCTAAGCCTATGAGAGAAAGAAACTGAATTCTCCTCCTTACAGGACGGTGCTACTAGTAGATGCAGCCTCGCTCCCTGTGTCCCTCTCAGTCACAATCAACTTCAAGATTGGAAGGAATCTTGGCAGTCATTTAATGAGACCAACCCTCTGATTTTTAGCCATGTGATTATGTAGTTACATCTTGAATATCCCCAGTTTCTCTTGGTCTGTCTGTTTGAGATTTGTGACTTGTGCTAGTTGCCATTTATTGACTGGTTTGCCAAACAAGTGGATTAAACTCTGTGTGTGTGTGTGTGTGTTCCTGTGTTTTATAGTAGATGCCATCTGCATTTGTGTACAGTCATACACACCTGGGCAATAACACTTACTTTATTCAGCTTGCTATTAGAGGAGAGTACAAAAGATAGTTCAGAAATGGAAGATGACTCTCTTCTTTCAAGGAGTTTATGGCTTAGCTTCGGAAATCAGAGAAAGATATTGGTTTTAGGAATATTGAAAAAAAAGTCAAAACAAATGCCCTTTAATGTAAAAGTCAGATCTCTTTAGAATGAACTTCAGGGCAGTGTTCATGTTTTTGTTATATAGGATATGTCAAACAGAACTTGGAATAAAAGACCTGTACCTCAGCTCAGCAGTCTCTTGGACTCTCCCTCCAGAGCTGACTCCCATCTCTCCATCCTCCCTCACCTAAACCCCATCTCATCTGGGTATGTGTTATCTGCTTTACACTTTGATTTTGTTGGAATTAACAGTACAAAGGAAATTTATGAGGACTGAGGTAATGCCAGCTTAAGAGAAGAGGTAGTCAGGAAAGGCTGAATCAAGGAAAGCTTAATGGGCTTAGGGTGTCTTCAGTCAGGTTTTGATGGAAGTGGGTCGGTGCCAGACTATTGGGCTTTTCCTGGTCTTCTCTGTCAACCACAATTCCAGGATGTCTGAATGGCCTTGAGAAATGGTCCTGAAAACCTTCTCTTCTGGCTCTGAACCATCACTGTTGAAAAGCCCTTGGGGATATTGACATGCACTCCATCCTAGTCTTATGCAGTATGAGACATTAACTTCCTGAGAGTGCCCAGAGGTGATTCTAGGGTACCCAGGCCCAATGAAGGCCTTCAGCATCACACATGACCAAGAGAAGAGTGGGAGGGTCAGCCCTGAGACCACTGGAAGCAAGAAGGACAAGATCCTCTTTTGTAATGATGTGTATGAGGCTTCATCAAACTAAACTGAGCAAACCACCACCTAAGCTGTGCACAGTAACCCTGGAAGGAAGGACAAGTCCTGCTCAAGGCATCAGCCTGCTGGAGCTTGAAGTAATGGGAACAGCTATTTCATATTTCGGGATGGAGAGCAGTATATTTAATATTTAGAAAAGAAGGCAGGCAAGGCCTGACATTTCTGCCCTATTAGCCAAGATCAGGAGGAGCTGTGGGAGGGGTAGATTTCCTACAGGGCTCCTCTTGGTCCTGGGGATAAGAGTCAGAATCCTAGATTCCTTTGGCCTTTTAGATGTCATCTTCTCCACATCCTGTCTCAAGCCGGGACTGTTCCTTTTCTGGAGAGATTAAGGTTGCTGTTTCCTATTTCACAAGATCCCTTTTATTCTCACATTTGGGGGCCTCACCAGGGCATGTCTTCCCAATGTCATCTTCATCGGATGTAAGGGATTGAATGAGTGGAGGGGTCCCAAGAATGCTGCTCTTTCTGTGAAAGTTATTTTCAGTGTTAGTTGTATCCATGAGACAGCTGCTTTCCTCCCTCACTCCACCCTCCTTCAGTTTCCTGGAAGTGGAGTGGGGACTGGAGAAAGAAAATATGGAAATTCCCGCTGTATCTCTCTCTGCTGTGCAGTGGTTGAGATGGGGTTTTGGTGAGGGGGGATGGGAGAGGTGGAGAGATGGAGTCAGCCCTGGAGGGAGAGTCTAAGAGACTGCTGAGCTGATGGTGTGGGCCTAATTACTCTTCTGCCTTGAACTTGCCTATAATTGTGGTTTCTGGGAGCCAACGCGTCCTGGAAATCTGCTGGAACAGCAGAGATTTGGGGTTTCTGCCTGGGATGGAGTTGAATTTTCCACTTGGAAAAACTTGCTCAGCCCCCATTTTTAGTTGGGGAGCAGAGTGAATCCCTAAAGCTCAAAAAAGGCAATTAGAGTAGTGATAGGACTACAGGCCTTCCTTTGGAACTGAGTGCATACCCTGAAATACTAGACATTTTTGAAAAATTCAGAGAGGCTCACAGCAGGATCTTTTAAAAAGAGTTGTGTGCTGAAAGTTAGGAGACCAACTCTGCCCTAACCCAGGGGAAGTGACTTAATTTCTCTAGACATTAGTTTCTCCATCAGTCATTTGATTTGAACATCTGGCTATTTTTATAAAGATGTCCCAAATAATAGGTGGGGAAATACTGCACTAATATAGGGGAGCAATTCAAGTACCCTCCTTCCCCATGGTGGTGATGATAATACTAGTTAACATATTTTGAGCATTTATTGTGTGCCCTGTGCTAAACACTTTAATGATTTCAACCATTTAATCTCTTAACCCAGTGAAATAGTTAACCTCTGCTATAGATGAGGAAACTTGAGGTTGAAAGGTTAAACTTTTTGCCTGAGGTCACAGAATCAGGATTCTGATTCCAAGGCATGTGCTTTTGGCCAGCAGACATATAAATGGTGGTTTTCACTACGTTTTATGCTTGTGTAAGGAAACACCCAGAGCCAGACTAGCTTAGTAAGGATTGGATTTGGCATCAGGGAATCTGAGTTCAAGTTCCAGCTCTAGGTCCGCCCAACCCTGAGACTTCAGGCAAGTCTTCATCTTCTCTGAACTTCATTTTTCCCACCCATGAAATAGATTTTTCAGAGTTGTTTTTAGGATCAAACGAGATACTATCCAGAACAATACCTGCCATCCAGCAGGTGTTAGTAGAATCTAAATTTGAAGAAAGAGAAATTAGCAGCCGATCTCTGCTCTCCTGAATTTCTGATCTGAGATTTCAGAATACTGACATAAGTTAAGGACAGATTTTTGGCAAAGTAAAAAAAGGTGGTAAGGACCCACCCACCCACCTACACAGCAAGCAAAGCATTAGCAAAGTAAGGACTCTGAAGTTAACAGTGCTTACGTTCAAATGCCAACTCCCTCTCATTTGCTAGGTACATGAAATCGAGCAAGGTACTTAGTATCTCTGGAGCCACCCAGCTTCTTTATCTGCAAAACAGCAGCATTAATAGTATCACACGTGGGGTTGTCATGAAGATTAAATAAAAATATAAGAATGGCTAATATTCATTGAGTTCTTATTAATATTTATTGATACCAGGTCCTGGCCTGAGCATTTTTCATGTGTTTTAAATAATTCATTCCTAGCAGTATCATGAATTGGGCCCTATTATTTTTTATTTATTTATTTATTTATTTTAGAGACAGAGTCTCACTTTATCACCCTCAGTAGAGTGCCTTAGCGTCACAGCTCACAGCAACCTCCAACTCTTGGGCTTAAGCAATTCTCCTGTCTCAGCCTCCTGAGTAGCTAGGACTATAGGCGCCCACCAGAACTCCCGGCTACTTTTTGTTGCAGTTTGACCGAAGCCAGGTTCGAACCTGCCACCCTCGGTATATGGGGCTGGCGCCCTACCCACTGAGCCACAGGCGACGCCCAAATTGGGCCCTATTATTATCCCCATTTTACGGATGAGGAATCTGAGGGAAGATGTCCTAGCTAGTATACACCAACCCATTTACATCCTGGAGAAAGGCTTCAAAGCCTATGCTCTTGTCTCAGTGCTTAAAAAACATGCTAGCTCTTACCTCTCACTCAGTCACGAGTATTTACTGAGTATATGCCTAGCAGTGTGCTATTTATTTTGGACTCAAGAAAGTGCGAAGTGAGATTTCTGCTCTTAAGGAGTTTATTATCTAGTTGGAGGGGAGGTGATTTGAAAATAGTCAAGTTCTGAGTGGTCTAGTACTGACTCAAAATGCAGTAGAAATGAATTTAGGGTTTTTTGTTTGTTTGAGACAGAGCCTCAGCTATTTTTTGTTACTTTTGTCGTTGTTTTAGCTTGCCTGGGTTGGGTTCGAACCCGCCAACCTCAGTGTATGTGGCTGGAGCCATAACCACTACGGGCACTGAGCCAGAATTTAGTTATTTATTGAAAAGGCCTGGCTCGGTGCCTGTGGCTCACGCAGCTAAGGTGCCAGCCACATGCACCTGAGCTGGCAGGTTCAAATCCAGCCCGTGCCCGCCAAACAACAATGACAGCTTCAACCAAAAAAATTAAATAAATAAATAAATAAAAACTTCAGTTAAAAAAAAAAAAGAAAAGGGCATTGGGGAAGTTGGACTAGTTAGAAATGGACTAGTTAGTTTGCTAGGGAAGCTAGTACTTAAATTCAGCCTTAGAAAACTGAGCTGAAGGGCAAAAATAAGGATTGTGGAGCATGGGAGTTTTGGAAGAGTTAGAATTTCAGTGCTGGTCATTGGTCACCTCAGATTTGCACTGTTTGCTGTGCACCTCATCCAGTGGAGAGGAAGTTCCGAGCTGATTGCTTACGTGCCATCATCTGTCCTGTCAGTCCAGGTTTGCTTCCTAGAGATGATGTTTTGCAGATTGGCAAATTCCAAGTTGGAATATTGTTGCTGCCCTGCTCAACGTGATCTCTTTCTGGTGTAATAAAACCACATTGTAATGTTATTTTTGCCTGGATAGAATAAGTGTATGTGTCAGGTCCCTGGAAAGGACCTGCAGGCACTGGTTTCTTTGTCCCCTCCTGTCTCTGTCACCCTCTAGCACGCATATATACAGCTGCACTTTCTGCTTAGGAGGAAGCTGGACCTGGAACCAAGACCATAATCCCGGTCTTCTACCCCTAGGATACTTGTCTGTGCTGCCTGATAATAACTGGGATTGAAAGTAAGTGCTCTAAACAAATGCTTGTGTCTTGTTAACCTGCATACGGACTGATACACCCATCTTCTAGTACCAGTAAATTCTGTCTTCCTAACACTCCTTCCATTGTTGTGCAACCACACAACAATATAAAATATGTAGGTCAGTTGGAAAGCATGTCACAGACAGCAGCCCTCACTGAAAGTGGCAAGAGCCACCACTGTAAAAACCCCTGTCTTCCCATACCCAGCCTAGGATGCCCCCAGAGAGCGCAGCAGCCAGCCACCTCTCACTTGTGTATAGCTGGGTGTGTGTCCTCCAGATGAACCTGTGTACAGGGGTCGGTGGAGCTTCTTGTGGTTTGTGGACCACCTGTTGTGCCTCTGTCAGGCAGGCACACATCTGAGTTTGTTGCTTGGGGTTTTCTTGGGCTGGGTGTATGCGATGACCATGGTGGCTTCTTCCAGTAGTCCCAAGCTCACCTGTTAACAGGAGGGGGTGGAGTGAAGAGCAGAGATCTGAGTGGATTCCTTGGTGATGACACTCTGCTGTAGGGATCTGGCTCCTAGAGAAGGGGGCTCAGATTGTCTCTGGTTGACTGGTTGTCAGCATCGTCACCAACTCTGTATATACAGTATGCAGAGCTCAGTTATTGGTCAGGGCACATGGTGGTTGGAGAGGCTGGTGCTAAAGAAACACAAAATAGAAAGCATGAGCCCCTTCTTCAGGACAAGAATTTCATTAGACAAAACACACAGAATATGTCACTTTGTTCTTAAGTAATAGGTACACAAAGGCAGGATACATGATTATAGCACAGGTCAAATGTATAAGGGCTAGAGAAAATGTATAAGGATGCAGAGAAAGAATATGAGTGATCAATCATCATTGGAGAGTTAATTGAGGAAGTCTTCCTGAAGGAGGGGAATTTCCTGGCCATTTTTAGAAAGGTGGAACTGGAATTTGTAGGGAGTCTGTCAGGGTGGAAAAGTGCCTCCCCTGCCCACCCACCCCTCCCTCTACTTCCAACAGAGCTTCCTGAAAGTCACCAGCCAAGAATGTGGAGGATAGGGACTCAGCCTGAACTCTGGCTCCCTCCTCCTATATCCTCTAATTATAGTTGGTGGCTTCGGCTGCTGTGACTCGGTTAGCATCTACCTGCAGTCACCTCAACTGAAGGAAAGGCCACAGCTCCCTGAAGTAGGACCAGGGACTGAGGGAAGGAGCAGACTACACCGCCAGCTCACTTTGCCTCCACAGGTTACTCACGTCATGGTTTGGCCTCAGTGGTTTCAAAGTTGAAGACTAACTTTCCTCTGTCACCCGGCACTATCTTATCAGTTTTGGTCTGAACTCAGGGAAAGGGAACTAATTTAAAATCTACTTAATAGGGCAGCGCCTGTGGCTCAAAGGGGTAGAGCACCGGCCCCATATGCCGGAGGTGGCAGGTTCAAACCCAGCCCCGGCCAAAAACTGCAAAAATAAATAAATAAATAAAAATAAAATCTACTTAATAAAGTAAATTAGGAAGGTGACTTCTGAGCTGTCATTTAAAAGCAAAATGAAGATTCCTTGAATCAGGTGTTAATTCTGGGTTACTGTTACGGTTTCTCCTTTATTTGCAGCAGTCATCAAAAGTTGACTCAAATAACAATTCTGTTCATACAAGATACAAAGTAAGGTATCCCTCACTTTAAGGAAACCCAGTCTTTTGAATACCCTGTTTCCCCGAAAATAAGACCTACTCACAGGAAAGATAAGACGTCTCCTGAAAATAAGACCTAGCGCATCTTTGGGAGCACACCTTAATATAAGACACTGTCTTATTTTTGGGGAAACAGGGTATTTGTAGTTAAGGTATTTATCACCTTCCCAGAAGATTTACATCAGGAGTTATTTTCTCATCTTTTTAAGAAAACATTGGATAAAGCAAGACCTGTAGAGGGATTTTGGGATAACAATTTAATTATCATAGTGCCCCACCAAAAGTACAAGGATTGGGCTCACCGTTATGAAGGTGAGACTGAGAGGTGTTGTTTGGCTTGTACAGTGCCTCTGTGTGGGCGTGGTGTGGTAAGAGGAGACCTGTTCCACAGATGAAGGCCCTGTCCATCGGCTCTCCTCTGTCTCTGTGACAGATGCTCTTTCTGACTCTGTGGATTTAGGCTCATACTCCTCTAGTCTCCTTTGCCCTTTGTTATACTGGGGAACTCCTTTGCCCTTTGTTATACTATATACTCATTAGCCATCTTGTGGATATCAGTGTAGATGTGAATTGCTTCTAGTTTATTGTTAGTGATGGTGACTATTGGTTTTTTCCAGTTGCAGTGAATTTGGCCTTGACCTGCTCGTATTTTATTCTTTACAGAGAATCTTTTCTTTCTAGGCCATGGATTTAGTTTTACCTGAGCCCTCTGTGGGTGTAAAAATTTGATATGCTAAAGATGATTTGTGAAGAACAAAGAATCATGCAACGTTAGAGCAAGAAGGGACGTGAGGTAATTCAACTCAGCGTCCTTCTTGTAGGGTGGTACAGGGCATGGAGAAACAAAGATTAGACTTTGGTATAAGGCACATTTGAGTCCATGTCCTGGCTCTACCACTTAGTAGCTGTGTGACCTTGAGCAACTTATTCTCTGAATCTCATTTGCCTCATCTGTAAAGAAAAATAACAATGTTTTCTCACCAAACTGTAAGGATTAAATGAATGCCTGTAACATATTAAATGCTTATTATTATATATATAATTCCTTTCTCCCTTTTCAAGGATGTATGAAAAGGTTGGGCAGAGCTGGTCTAGATCCGTATGTCTGAGACTCAGCCCTCTTGCCACTGTGGCCTGCACCACCCTGCTGCTATGGCAGCCTCAGTGATACCCTTCCTCGGGTTTCCCTCTATCTCAGCCAGAAATCAGATCATCCTGAAAGTTGCTTTATGTTGTCTGAAGTTATACCACTAGTAAATGGCAGAATTAGCACCAATATCCTGGTCTCCTCTTACTATCTTGAGACACCATTCTTTTCATTGGAGGTAACAGTTTGAAGAAGGTCACTTTGAGGAAAGCAAGGGAATTTGGCAGACTAAACATAATAGGTGGTAGTGGATCATCTTCTTCACAGGAGATCTGTAGGATGATTAGATTTCTATTAGAAAACTCAAAATTTACTTGTTTTGGAAGGTAGGACGTGCTTACTAGTTACATTTGACTTAGGCAGGGTCTTAAAACAAGAATAGCATCCATTTTTATAGTACTGCCATATGCCAGGCACTGTGCTAGATACTTGACTTACATTACACCAGTTCTTACGAAAGCCCTGAGAATAGGTAGGTAGTATTCCAGGTTTGTAGGTGAGAAAACAGGTTCATAGAAAGTAAATAATTTTCCCTAAGTCACACAGATGGTCAGAGGCAGAGCTAAGACACAAACCTGTTCTATCTGACCCCATTTTCTACCCGCTGCTCCTCAATATTGATTTGAATTCCTGGGTATAGCTTAGATTTTGAGCTTTTTCTGAGAATATATGACAAATTAGATAAATTAGATGTGAGTCTGTGCCAGTCCCTATGCCGACAGAGCTTAAGAGTTGGTAGGTGTTGGGTCCTGAGTGGAGAGGAGAATGTATAGCTCAGAGTAGTGCTCACCTGTTCTCCCCCGAGAGCTAGCATGGGCTGCCCACAGAGCCAGCTCAGGGCTTCCTCACTAGAAGACAGGGACAAGCTTGGCCTATCTCCGCACTTCTGGAGCTCACAGTCCTGCAAACTGGGATGAAGGTCCCAGTGGAAGGTGCTTCAGCAGAAATCATACACGGTGCCATGGGAGACACAGTTTTGGAGGGGTGACCCTGGGCAGGCTTTTAGTTTTCTTTGCCTGATCCAAGGGGCTAGAGGACTCACCTTTGGGGAGAGAGGGGAAGTATGGTATAACGGGGGCCAGAGGAGGCCAGACCAACACCATCTAATACAAAGGTAATGCAAACCACACGTGTAATTTAAGATGTTCTAGTAGCTACATTAAAACTAGTAAAAAGAAACAGGTGAAATTAATCTTTTGGGGTTTTTTTGAGACACAGAGTCTCATTCTGTCCCCCTTGGTAGAGTGCTGTGGCATCATTGTAGCTCACAGCAACCTCAAACTCTTGGGCTCAACCAGTCCTCTTATCTCAGCCTCCCAAGTAGCTGAAACTACAGGTGCCCACTATAGTGCCCAGCTAGTTTTTTGTTGTTTTTGGTTTTTTTTGGGGGGGAGGGGGGGTTCCTATTGCTAGTAGAGAAGGTGTCTAGCTCTTTCTCATGCTGGTCTTGAACTCCTAAGCTCAAGAGAACCATCCTGCCTCAGCCTCCCAGAGTTTTGTGATTACAGGCATGAGCCACCACACCTGGCCCAGTTGAAATTAATTTTAATGGTAGATCTCATTTAACTTCATTCAATACAAATAGTTACTGAGATCCGTTATATTCTCTTTTTCTCTTGTTCTAAATCTTTAAAATCTGATGTGTATTTTATACTTAACATTGTATTTCAGTTTGAACCAGCCACATTTTGAGTGCTCTTAGCCACGTGTGATTTGTGGCTCCCTGTTAGACAACACAGGGCTAGAAGATGCTTCTGTGCTCCTGGCAGTCCACACTCTTCTGCTCTCTTCCTGCCCTTCCTAGTGCTTCCCATGGCCCTGCTTTTCTTCAAGTGCATGTTGTTTCTGCCCCGACCAGTCTCTGAACATCTAGCCAATCCTCTTATAACCCATTCTTGTCCCTGCAGTCAGGCTCAGCTTTTTAAAGGCTAAATGTGATCAGTTTACTCCTTATAGAAAGGCTTCAGCAGCTCCCCATCTGTAAAAAATGAAGTCCATAATCTTTAGATAGCACATAAAGCCTTCTGCATCCTGCCTCAGACTTTTCCTAACACTGAGATGTTTATTACTTGAGTATTTGCAGAGCCTTTCAACATACTTTATCTCCCCTAATTCGCACAGTAGCTCTGTGATACAGGTAGGCCAGGGCAGGTGAATTAACCCCACTTTTTAGGTGGAAAACTGTGGCTCAGAGAGTTTAAGAGAGCTTCATCAGATCAACCAGCTAGTAAGTGGCAAAACCAGAACCAGTATTGCATCTTTGCAATTTTATCTCCTGTTATTCTCTCTTGTCAGATCCTTTCTCTTTCCCGACTGTGTTGCATGGAGATCCTTCTCAGAGTGGCCTTGACCTCTTCTGCCCTCCTCTGTGCCTCTCCTCACTCTGCTTCCCCTCCTTGAATGTCCTTCAATGATATAGCTTGTAGTCGGAACCGTCCCTTCCTCCCAGACTCTGGTTAATATCAGCCCCCTTTGTGATTTCTTCCTTGGCCACCCTCTCCTACATCCACTCTGTAGTAACAACCTCTTTTAGCAGGCGTCTTCTTGTGTTGCCAGTGCTTCTCTGTTTTGTGTTCAGAGAATTCTGGATTCTAGAAATCTGGGGGATTGAAGAATTTCACAGCTTAAACAGTGCTTATAGGGAGGCTGATGTTACTCCCTATCATGAAGTCCTAGAAGCTAACACCTTCCTACTTTGTTAAAACTATGAAATCGTGGGCTCGGTGCCTATAGCTCAAGCGGCTAAGGCTCCAGTCACATACGCCAGAGCTGGTGGGTTTGAATCCAGCCCGGGCTTGCCAAACAACAATGACAACTACAACCAAAAAATAGCTGGATATTATGGAGGGCGCCTGTAGTCCCAGCTACTTGGGAGGCTGAGGCAAGAGAATTGCTTAAGCCCAGGAGTTGGAGGTTGCTGTGAGCTGTGATGCCACTGCATTCTACCCAGGGTGACAGCTTGAGATTCTGTCTACAAAAAAAAAAAAAAATCAATTTTTTTTTTTTGGTGGCACCTGTGGCTCAGTGAGTAGGGTGCCGACCCCATATACTGAGGGTGGTGGGTTCAATCCGGCCCCAGCCAAACTGCAATAAAAAAATAACCAGGTGTTATGGCAGGCGCCTGTAAGTCCTAGCTACTCAGGAGGCTAAGGCAAGAGAATCACCTGAGCCCAAGACCTGGAGGTTGCTGTGAGCTGTGACGCCGCGGCTAAAGGTGATAAAGTGAGACTCAGTCTCTTAAAAACAAAACTATGAAATTATGAATTTAACCTGAGTTTATATGCACTATGGAGGTCATTCAGAATCATTTCTCTGAACTGATGTGATGAACATATGCTTAGGATATTTTGGTGTCTAAACTTATGTTTCATATACACGCGTCATCCGATTTCATCTCTGAGCACACGTATTGAGTATCTGCCACATACTATGTTCTGGAGCCACTATGTGCCCTAGGGAGGAGGTGGGAGGTGTGAAACTCCTCATTCAGTGGGGAAAGCTGAAGCTAATCAAGAAGACCCAGCACAGGAGGTATCAGAGGTGGCTTCCCTGAGGAAGAGACACTTAAGCTAAGATCTGAAGAAGGGATGTGGATTCACCTTGCCAAGGTGGGGAGAATCCCCTGAGGGTGAAATGCAGTGAGCAAATGGGATGTGGCTTGAAAGTAAGCAGCAAGGATCTCACTCAGACCTGCTAGCTATGCTCAGGATTGGGGACGTCATAGGAGGAGCATGGGAAACCGCCCAAGGGTATCATGTCTCCTAATTTACCTCTTTGGTGTAGAAAATGGATGGGAATTGAGGATTTGAAGCTGGAATTGACATGGGGACACTTCTAGGTAGTATGATGATGTCTCATACTAGTGGAGCAGAGGAGAGGGGCAGAGGGAGACGGATTCCAGAAATGTTTGGAAGGAATCCGTCATATCACAGGACTTGGCAATTAGATTTGCAGGGAGATGTCAGATTTCTAGCATTATGCACAGTACTGTTTATGGAGGAGGAAACATTTGATCAGGAACAGGGCTGGGTTGGAGAGATTGATTGCAGTTTGAATAGTTTTGCTTTGAAGGTGATTTTGTCCTCCCAGTTACCCTTTGAGAAAGGTAATATTATCCACACTTTCCATTGGGAAACTGAGGTTTGGAGAGATAGGTGATTTGCCTAAGACTACATAGCCCAGAAAGAGCTGAGCCTGAGCTTACACCAGTATGCTGACCCCTAAAGCTGGGCTTTAAAAACCATCCCACATGGCCTGGGCGCTGAGTAGTCAACAATGAACCAACCTAATCACCCTCTTGACATACCAGTTCTCTGTCTCTTTCCTCCACACACACCTGTCTGCCACACAGCCTGCTCTGATAATCAAATCCTAAAATGCTTTATTCTCTGAGACTTTCATGGAAATAGGCAGGAAAGTTTTCCTAGCCCTGCCCTATCTAGAATTCAGGTACTTCAGGGGTCTTGTTCACTTGTGTGTTTGTCATCCATTTAGTCATTCTGGTCCTTTTTCCCTCACCCCTGGTATTTGTCAGCACCATTCACCCAGCGTAGATCTGGGAGAGTCCAGGAAGAAGCATAGAGCCATTTGCATAGGACTTTGCACTTTCTTTTCTTTCTTTCTTTCTTTTTTTTTTTTTAAGAGACAGAGTGCTGTGGTATTACAGCTCACAGCAACCTCCAACTTCTGGGCTTAGGCTTTTCTCTTGCCTCAGCCTCCCAAGTAGCTGGGACTACAGGCGCCTGCCACAACACCCAGCTATTTTTTTGTTGCAGTTTGGCCAGGGCTGGGTTCAAACCCACCACCTTCGGTATATGGGGCCAGCGCCCTACCCACTGAGCCACAGGCACTGCCCAGGACTTTGCATTTTCTAAGCACTTAGCAAATATTACCTTTTTGGCCCTCACATCAGCTCAGGAAGAAAGAAAGGCATGTCTGTTCCTTCAGACATTGCCAGAGTGGACACCCACCATACACCAGGCACAGGATGGGTAAGACAAGGTCTTATTCTCAGAGGGTTATGGTCTAAAAGGAAAGATGGCCAAACACATGGTATCAATATGTGCTCCTTTATAGATGAGAAAGCTAGTGGTAGACTCAAGTTAAGGGACTTATTTTTAAAGTTTCTCTAAGTTATAGTCCTCTGGATAAGGAATGGCTTGGGCTACTTGTTAAAATAGCTTCCACAGCACAGACTTGTTGACTAACCCCTCGGGTGGGCACCAGTGAGTCACACGCTGTGCAGTGGTTCCTCAGTGACTTAGTTGAGGGGTGAACTTTCTCTGGCTATGTTGCCCTGAAGCTTGTAGATCCACAGAAGTTGTCTACAAATAGGCCTCTTTCCTCACAGCCTTTACTGTAGGGATAGGCAGCCCCAGGAGGCTGTTTTCCAGTCTCAGACTGTAGGGAAAACTCTGCCCAGAGGCAGAATCATTAGAAAGTTAGAGTGCCAGGAGCCTGCTTAAAACTCCACCCTGGGAGATAAGGGAGACTAACCTGTAAGACCAGGTCAGGGTTCACAGAGCCTGGCCTTTACTGGGGCTAAGTTCCTGGCAGGGTGGCCCTTGTCTGATTTACTGCTCCTGGCTTTGGGAAGGGGTTCAGGAATATTACTTTGTCCCAGACTAAAGACCCAGCTCACATCAGGCATGATGGCTCACACCTGGGATCTCAGCACTTTGGGAGGCTGAGGTGGGAGGATCATTAGAAACCAGGCTGGGCAACATACCAAGACCTCATCTCTACAAAAAGAGAGATTTTTTTTTTTTTTTTTGGTGAGACAGAGTCTCACTATGTCACCTTCAGTAGAGTGCTGTGGTGTCACAACTCACAGCAACCTCTAACTCTTGGGCTTAAGTGATTCTCTTGCCTCAGTCTCCCAAGTAGCTGGGACTACAGGCACCTGCCACAACACCTGGCTATTTTGTTGTTGTTGTTGTTGTTGTTGTTGTTGCCATTGTTGTTTAGCAGGCCCAGGCTGTGTTCGAACACACCTGCCTCTGTGTATGTGGCGAGCACCCTAACTGCTGAGCTATGGGTGCCAAGCCAACAAAAAAATTTAAAAATTTAAAAAAAAAGAAGACCTAGCTCAGCCTATATAGTATATATCTTTTTTATTTTTATTAAATCATAGCTGTGTACATTAATATGATCATGGGGCACCATACACTGGTTGTATAGACCCTTTGACATATTTTCATCACACTGGTTAACATAGCCTTCCTGGCATTTTCTTAGTTATTGTGTTAAGGCATTTATATTCTACATTTACTAAGTTTCACATGTACCCTTGTAAGATGCACCGCAGGTGTAATCCCACCAATCACCCTCCCTCTGCCCATCCTCCCCCTCCCTCCCCTCCCTCTCCCCCTTCCCCATATTCTTAGGTTATAACTGGGTTATAGCTTTCATGTGAAAGCCATAAATTAGTTTCATAGTAGGGCTGAGTACATTGGATACTTTTTCTTCCATTCTTGAGATACTTTACTAAGAAGAATATGTTCCAGCTCCATCCATGTCTATATAGTATATATCTTTTTATCTTTCTCTGTCATACATGCGTGTATATGTGTATTATATATTCATATACATACATAGTATGTGTATATCATATGTCAAGTTATTATCTTCATATGTGTGCACACATGATGTATATGTTATGCATACATATCTATAGTGTATGCATGTGTAGATGTGTAAAAAAGAGACCAGGTACATCTACATACGGCCACAGTCATATGATTTTTTGTTTAGGAGTACAGACTTTGAAGTCACATCAGCTTCATGCACCTTAACTTCCTTTATTTTACCTCCCTGTTCACTCATCTCAAAGTGGACTATGTCGCCTACCTCAACAGGTTTTATGATGATTAAATGAGACAATGTTATGCCATACTGCTTGGCACGGTGCCTAGCAGGTAGCAGGAATGTGGTCATTACTCCCTCAGGACTTGGTAAGCCTTGTCCTCATTGACATGGCTGGGCTGGGGTGAAGATGAGGGACAGGAACCTCCCACTGACATTCATTGTCATTTCTTTGAACTCCAAAAGCCAATTCTGCCCAACCACTCTAAGTTAAACTCCTATACTTTTTAGGGGTCTGAGTGAAGAGCCAGGAATATGAGCTATGGGCAGTGGCAACTGGGCAAAGGTGAGACTTGTGCCACATCTGTAGGGGCTGACACCACCCAGTTTCAGCCAATCATCACCAGGTAAGACCAGAAGCCCAATGTCCCAGAACTTCTGCCAGAACTTGAAACTTTCTGTTTTAAAAACAAAACAAACAAACAAAAAAAAAAAAACCAGAAATCTGCATCTTTAAATGTAAAACTGCTTAGTGACGAAATTAAAAAAAAAAAAAAAAAATATATATATATATATATATATAAATAAAACAAAACACACCTCAAGCCTAAGAAAGGGGATATATGGAAAGCCACCAGACATTCTCTTGCTCTGTCCCAACCCTCCAGGCTGGGATGAGCAGAGCACCCACCTTGTGCCTTCTGCTGCACAGGGGCATAGAGGGACATCCATGCCCTGCAGTTTGCCCCCTAGCAGAAAGGCAGGACCCACAAGGCAGGTGACAGGGAGCAGTGCAGAGAAGAACATGTATCAGATGGGGGCCTTGTTGTAAGGAAAGGGTAGAGGAAGGTGGAGGAGTTCTGAGTTACTTCATGGATACTGTAGGTGAAAAAACTGAAGTGCAAAAGGCATACCGCCTGTTGGGTACGCAGAAAAGGAAAATGAGAACATTCAGATGTATTTGCTAAGTTTCGCAAGAGGAAACACAGAAAGGAAACCCAAAATGATTGAAAACAGGTCCTTGGAGGAAAAGTGGGGAGAAAGAATGGGGGCACTTCTGAATGTACTTTGCAAATGTTGTTTTGAGTTTTCAACTATAAATGTTTAACGTATTCAAAAAATAAAATTAAGTAAACCTGTAGAAAGCCAACCAAAATTCAATACAAGAAAGAAAAAACTAAATATATTTCAAATTGGTAACATAAGAAAGAATTAATAAACCAGAGTAACTTACATGGGACTAATTGCTGGAACATAGTTTAAAGAACCAAATGAGGCTCAGCACCCATAGCTCAGTGGTTAGGATGCTGGCCACATGCACCGGGGCTGCTAAACAACAACAAAAAAGCCGGGCGTTGTGGCAGGTGCCTGTAATCCTAGCTACTTGGGAGAATCACTTAAAGCCCAAGAGTTTGAGGTTGCTATGAGCTGTGATGCTACAGCACTCTACCAAGGGTGGCAAAGTGAGACTCTGGTCTTAGGGAAAAAAAAAAAAAGAAGAAGAAGAACAAAATGAACTACAAAGAAACCTTCAGCTAATAGATTTATATTTTGCTAGTGATATTGATGTTGTAACTCCACAACTCATCTTGTGTAAATAATGTTGGCACTGCTTGGGAGCAGGGTTCTCAGCATGGGAAAAGAAAGATGAAATATGGAATTGGGAGATGAGGAGGAACCCTGTCATGTTGGGTTCAAATTGGAGATGTGCGATCTCAGAATTTTATAATAAATATTTCCTAGTTCTGTCCATTGAAAGGAACTGAAAGGGACAGCTCAGTAGCAATGAGTACCTAGCAGCCAGATCTTATCTCTTAATACATTTCCTGCTACAAGGAGCAGAGCTCCTTAGAGAAATGTTTGATTCCAGGTTTGGCATAGGGAACATACAGGGTGAGCCTAGGCTATTTTTTTAATGCCAGAAAGTAGGATGTGATCAAAGACAGATGGTAGCATGTTAAAAGGACACAGGAGCTAGCTTGTAGGAGCTCCCACTGGCCACCCTGAGACATTTTTAACATTTACCAAAAAAGGGATCATGGGCTGTAATACATAATTTTGGGAGAAAAAAAATAAAGGTCATAGCACTACTCCAGAAAAGGGATGAGATTGCTTTCTTTACAAAAGATGGCCTGCTAATAGATGTAGAAGGAGCAACAGAATTAGTAAGCTGCCATTTTGCAGACACCAGTGGTATAAGTGGTTCAGGCAAGGATCATGAGTGGAGAGTAAAACTATTAGATAAAGATTTGTTGGAGAACACAATATTCATACAGTCTCAAAATACCACCCCACAGATTTCTCATTAACTCAAATGAGAAAATAGGTTTACCATGAGGAAATCTCTAGAGCACCAGTTTACCTACGTAGTCAGACCTGCCAGCATCAGAATGGGGCAAGCTATGGGCACAGCATCACTTAGCGTGATGGCTTTAAGAGTGTTTAATCAACCACCTGGCTCTAATCATGAGGGGATAGGGCACATCCAGACTGCAGGCCATTCAACAGGACAGCTAGCCTGGACTTCTCAAAAATATCAATGTTGGTTCAGCGCTGGCCACATACACTGAGGCTGACGGGTTTGAACCCGGCCCAGGCCAGCTAAACAACAATGACAACTGCAACAACAACAACAATAAAAAATCACTGGGCCTTGTCGTGGGTGCCTATAGTCCCAGCTACTTGGGAGGCTGAGGCAAGAGAATCGTTAAAGCCCAAGAGTGTGAGGTTGCTGTGAGCTGTGATACCACAGCACTCTACCAAGGGCCACATAGTGAGACTCCGTCTCAAAAAAAAAAAAAAAAAAATCAGTGTTATGAGAGAACAAGAGTGTTGTAGGCTAAATGAATCTGGGAGGCATGACACAAGTATACTTTGAGATCCTTGGTTGCATTCTGTATTGAGGCAATTGGCAAATAGCTATGGAATATTAATAGAAGAAATTTGAATATGTACTGTATAGTAGGTAATATTGTATCAAAGGTAAAGTCAACTGGGTGTGCTGACAGCATTGTGGTTACATAGGCGAATTTCTTGGGGGATATATGTAAAGTAATTAGGGATGTAGCATTATGATATCTATCTGCATCTTTTAAATGGAAAAAGATGTAGAAATGTTGAAAGAGAAAGCAAATGTGACTCGTCAGTTGCTAAGTCTAGATGAAGGGCATCCAGGGATTTATCATGCTGCTCCTTCAACTTCAATGCAAATGTTTTTGAAATTTTTCAAAAGTAAAATGCTGGAGTAAATGAAATGTGGGCTGTATTAGATAAATATTTGGTAGAATGACCGGCAGCACCATTTGATGAGGGCCTTGAAATAGTAGCAGGAGGCAGGTAGAGAGGAGAAGAGATGAAGGCCATGGCCGGGCAGGTCAGGAACAAGCACGGCACCTCCTTAACATTTAGTAGAGGTCAATGAAAGTAGACGAGTGATAAGGGATGAACTTCAGAAGGTATTTGAATCCACAGGATGAAAGGCCTTGTACCAGGCTACTGCCCGCACATCTGATTTAGCAAAGAGAAAAATCATAGCTTCTTGGAGGAAGAATAGGGTTTGGGGAAGTTAGTCTGTCATAGTGAAGTACTGGACAGACTAGAGAGTGGAAGCAAGATTTTTACTTCAGTAATTCAAGCTTGAGGCAGGGGACCATATGCCTTAAAGACATGGGTGTCAATAACACAAAGAAAGGAAGCCTCTCTAGGAGCCCGAGGTGGGAGGATTGCTTGAAGTCAGGAGTTTGAGACCAGCCTGAGCAAGAGTGAAACCCTGTCTCTAATGAAAATAGAAAAATGAGGCTTGGCGCCTGTAGCTCAGTGGCTAGGGCGCCAGCTACATGCACCAGGGCTAGTGGGTTAGGGGCTGGCAGGTTTGAACCTAGCCCAGGCCTGCCAAACAACAACAACAAAAAATAGCTGACCATTGTGGTGGGCACCTATAGTCCCAGCTACTTGGGAGGCAGAGGCAAGAGAATCACTTAAGAGAATCACTTAAATCACTTAACCCCAAGATTTTGAGGTTGCTGTGAGCTGTGACGCCATGGCATTCCACCAAGGGCAACATAGTGAGACTCTGTCTCAAAAAGAAGAAGAAGAAAGAAAAGAAAAATGAGCCGGGCACCTGTAGTCCCAGCTACTCAGGAAGCTGAGGCATGAGGATCCGTGAACCCAGGAGTTTGAAGTTGTAATATGCTGCTGTGACCTTGGTCACTGCACTCTAGCCTGGGCAACAAAGTGAGACTTTGGGAAGGAAGAAAGGAGAGGGAGGATGGAAAGAGGAAAGAAGGAGCCCTGGGAAAGTTTATAAAGGACTTCTAGGTCTCTTTGACTGGATATAGGCACTAGCTGAGAAATTGGGTCAGAAAATCTGTCTCAGTGGTGCCATTTAGAAAGTGCAGATTTGGGGGGCTATTCTGCACTCTCTAGGGTAGTGGTTTTCAACCAGGTGGCTGTGAGATGATCTTAAGTGAGCCTCAAAAATTTTTATGGGTCGTTAATTATTTTCTAAAGAAGTTCAGAGCATAGTAAGTATATTCTTTTTTTTACTCTTTGTTTTGATCAACATAATCTAAGTGTGCTGCAGAAGTTTAACTATCGGTTCGTGCTGTGAGATATAAAAGGTTGAAACACACTACTCTAGGGCCTTCATACCCCCAGGTCAGAGCTGTGCTGCCAAATTTTGGTGAGAACGTCACTGGGAAGAGGTAGAGCACACAACATTGAAAGTCTTTTATTCCCCCCCTCTGACAACCTCCATTTCATGCCAGAGAACCTTCCTCTCTCCTCTTCTTCCCTTCTCAGATTTTAAACTTACAAGATCTTCCTCCTAAATCTGTGCTCACACTCAGAACCCAGCTGACCCAGTCTCTGTGCATTCTTCCGTCTGTCAGGCCTGCCTTCTATAGATACTTCTTTTTCTTCCAAGTCAATAGCAGTTTTCCCTTCTGTAACCTCTCAGAAAAAAAAATTTTTTCGCATCTGTTGGAGTTATACTGATGCTGCACTCTCCTTGTTCCCCATGTACCTGCCCTAATCTATGATTTATTTTTAGAGGAACTTGCCCTGACTGCTAAAATGATCTTTGTCAGTGCCCCTAACGTCGTCTACAGCTGCATACATTGACGTTTCCTTCGCTTGTCGTTGATTACGCCCCAGTTCACGTGCGCACCAACCCAGGCTAAGAGTTACCAGGCTCAAAATGCATCTTCTAGGTTTTAATATGGGCATAGGAAGCCAGCTTCCCGCCAGGGTCAGTGAGAAAAAGGCAAAGATGAGGCCTGTGGTGTCTCAAGATCAAATGAGCTTTCTGTCAAGGCACTGAGAAGGTAGAGTTCAAGCCCAGCGTGGGTGACCCTGTGGTGGGATGTTGTGGACACTAACAAAGACAGCAGATGGGCAGATGGAACAAAAGACCTTTAAAGGTCCCTTCCAAGAATCCATCTTTGATTTAGGGGGCTATTAGAACTAAGTGTTTATACTAAAGTTCTCTCTTTTCCTCATCCACTGTCTGCATGTAGCTGTCTTACTCATGTTTGTCCCTGGTGCCTGACAGTGTCTGGACCATGCTATCCAATGGAACCTTCCGCGGTGATGGAAATGTTCTGTTCTGCATTGTCCAGCGTGGTAGCCACTTAGCCATGTGTAGTGATTAAGCACTCGAAACGTGGCTGGTACCATTGAGAAACTGAATTTTTAATTTTATTTTAAAACTTAAATAGCCACATGTGACTTGTGGCTATATTAGACAGCACAGGTCTGGATTCCAGAACATAATAGAGCCTTTATTAAATGGTGAACTAAGCTGAATCTTTACCTAGGTGGGAAGGATGGAATGTGGTCGTGTGAAGAAAGCCAGCAGTTGCACCTTCTGGAAGTTCACCTTCTTTTCTGGCTTGCAGGTGCAGCAACAGGGAGTAGAGTAGGAAGAACCTGTAGGGGGAAGGAACAAGTGCCAGGTGGAGACAGCAGCTGGGGCCTTTGCAAGCGGAAGGAGAGCAGTGAAAGAACAGGAACAAGTCCCACTGTGTGGGGTGCTGGGACCCTCCCTGCTTCCCAGGACCTTTCAACCTTGTCAGTGCGTGTTGTAGGGGACAGGCACTGGGAGCTGCGGAGGATACCTGAGGGTGCCTCCCAGGATAGCAGGCAGTGTTTCCTGTCAGATGGTGGGGCCAGGGGCCTAGGGGGAGGCATTACTTTCTCCCGAGGAGAGGCTGTAAAAGGCACTCACAGCAGCTCACATGCAGATTTGCAGTTTAGGAAGCACTGCTGCACCGTGTCTGCTCAGACCCGCCAGCCTTGTATGGTTGTTCTTTTGAACCAGCCATCTCCAGTGTCTTGTCTCATTTATGTCGCGTTTTTCTTTCTTTCTTTCTTTCTTTCTCCTGTGCTGCGTGTCACTCTCTCCGGGGCTCCATGCTTTCTTCTTTGATGTCCTTCTCTCTCTGATACAAAGATCAGCCAGTAAAAAGCAGTCTCACCTGTCCAGGTAAGAGGGGTCTGCTATGGGGGGGAAGAAGCCCCCTCCTTTATATTTAAAAGTTATTTATTTATTTTTTGAATGGGTATTTACCTTTATGTATTTAGAATTTAAGGGGAACCAAAGAGAATATAATGGAAAATTCCCCGTTCTATTCCTGTGTCCCTGCCACTTAACTTTCCCTCCTTGGAGGCAGCCAGTATTACATGTTTCTTTTGTATCCTTAAAGAGATATTTTACATACTTTTGCGTATGTAAACAAATATATAAACATTTATATAAACCTATACTTTTTTTCTCCCCTTCATCCACTTTTTTTACTGTCCAAATAATTCTATACCTTTTTTCACTTAAGCATGTCATGGGGCTCATTCCTTATGGTATATAAAGAGCTTCCTCATTCTTTTACAGTTCTGTTTTCTGAGTTCTGATACAGTGTTGCTGTACTATTATTTTACTGATAACCCCTTGTGAGCATTTAGATCATTTCCACTGATCTGCCATTATACACAAGTGCTTCCATGAACAGCCTTCCACTTAGTCATTGATATAGAGAGGGTAGGAACTGTCCTTTCTGAGGAGTGGCAATTACTGATTCAGAAATCGGCGACTTATATACTTTTCTAAAAAAAAAACAAAAAAAAAAAAAGAGGGCCACAGCAATGATTTGAATTTCTTCTGTTCCTCTTGTGGTGCTAGTTAAAGAGGAGATAAGGCCGTAAATCTTCTGGTGTGTGACCTGTGGTACTTGGATGTTTTAGAGTCTTTGATAGTTTCAAGCAAGGTTCCTTGGACTGGGAAGGGAATACAACCACCAAACAGATCATATTCTCATGGTATCCAAAAGATAAATGGAATTTTCAGAGCCTTGGACCGTTGCTGTATTCTCCTATCTCTGCCACTCTTCAGAAAGGGCAGTTCCTACCCTCTCTAAAAGTATGCAAACTACCAGTTACCCAACTGGCTAGTACTAAATGCCCAGTTACTCCACTCCTAGAGACTGCCATTTTGAAGAGGTAGGATTTTGAGGGACAAAGAGATGAAGCTAAAGTAGGGCACTTATCTCTGTGACAGCTGCCGCAGATCTCTACCGCATCATGCAGGCCTCTGTGTGTGCTTGGCCCACCATGTTCTTCCCTCCAGCCTCCCCTTCCTTTTTGTAAATCATCACCTAAAATTAACTGGCTGTTTGGTTTTCTCATGTCTTTTTCTTGCATTCATTTCTCTGCTGCTCCGTTCTGTTTCATCAGCCCCATTGCAGCCTGGTAAGACCCAGCAAGAGTGAGTGAGTGAGAGAGAGAGAGAGAGTGTGTGTGTGTGTGTGTGTGTGTGTGTGTGCGCGCGCGCTTGCATCCCCTTCTTGCTTTTGTCTCTTTGTCACCTGACTCCATGAAGGGCTATTTCCCTTCACACGGTGCTGGGTATGAAAGAGATCATGCTTGCCTCCCCAACCTAGGATTCTAGATAGGTGGTATTGCTAGTGGTGTAGACATGACTAATCCCTACCAGACTGAGCAAGTTGCAGGGTAGGTGGGTCACTCTTTCATTATCCAACACTCAGGGCTCCTTGTGACAGAGCATTCTCCTGCTACAAGGCTTATCCTCCCTGCCCAGCTCACTGGTGTACTTTCCTTCCTCCTCCTGCAGGTTAAGTAGCCTGTCTTCTCTGGGAGACTCTGCATCTGAGCGCAGATCCCCTTCCCACCATCGCCAGCCCTCTGATACCTTGGAAACAACAGGTACTCTTTCGGGGCATTAACACATAGACAAAGAGGCATGTACCCATCTAAACAGATCTGTAGACCCTAAATGCAAAACAGCTTAGCCTGTATATAGAACACAGTGTGTGCTAGGCATTGTGTTATGGACTTTGTACCAGTTGCCTTCATACATCAACCATAGGAAATAGATTTTATTATCATTATTTTGCAGATGGGGAAGCGGAGGCATATGGGCTAAGCAACTGGTCCAAGTGCACAGCTTTTTGGGAACAGAATCAGGACTTGCAAGCAGTTCTGTTCTAACCATATATCCCATGCTCTGATCCTTACAAGGTGCAGTCACATACACCTACACACGGGTGTGAATGTCTGATACGTGCTCAGAGACAGAGCCTCTGTTCCTTTTTTCTTTTTAAGTTTTGTGTGTGATGTTCATGTGAATAAAAGGATTTTCTCCTGTCATTTGTCCATCCCTGTCATCCTGAGTGAGTTATCCAGCTCTACAGAGTCAACAAGCACCAGTGTCTTACCTGCGGCATTCATTGGCTGTAACTTGACGTAAAACTTCCAGTTTCACTTGGGCTTCAGTCCCAAGAGACTACTTATCTGTAATTTTAGTCTTCAGGAGGACAACTAGACTTGGCCCTGCCCCTTTTGTGGCCATTCGCACCCAGACAAACCAAAAGAGACAAGTATCTCAGCATCTCACAGAAGGGGAATTTCTTGTATGCAATGCAAATTGAAGTTTCAGGTTTTTGCCAACCTCTGAGGGAGACCTGTCATTGTGATAGTGTGTTCAGACAGGATATGTCTGGGAATTTGGGTAGCCTGGAAAGACTTAATTGACAACGAAATGCACTGAGGCTTTTTTGGTTGGTCTTGGCTTTTATGCACTAACCTTTTAGTGACACTGCCACCAAACCCCTTTCTTTGTCTTTCTCACTATCACCAGGTCTTGTTCAGCGCTGTGTCATCATCCAGAAGGACCAGCATGGCTTCGGTTTCACAGTCAGTGGGGACCGCATCGTGCTGGTGCAGTCTGTGCGGCCCGGTGAGTGCAGCATCCATCTTGCCCACAGTCACTGTGTGTGTAACAGTGCCCCATGGCCTGGAAAACCTGTGCTTCCTGATACCTGGGATGGACGAATGGGTTACTCTAGCACGGGTACTCCCCAGATGTCTGGGGAAGCCCTGCAGTCCCCAGTGGCGCTGGGTAGGAATACACTTCATGCTTGATTCCTTAGTTGGGAAGTGCAAGACCAGCAGAAAAACCTTCAGGCTACCAGGCAAAAGTCTGATTGCCATGTACAGGGACCCCTCATACTGGGTCAGAAGATGCCATTGGAGGAATCAAAGCCCCCTTTCCTCGCACTTGCCTTCACCATACCTTAGCACAGAGATGGTCGGTTGCTTTCTACAGAGGTTCCTAATTTGAGACAGACATCCTGGCCACATGTTACAGAACACACTTTCAAATACAATTAACATTAAATAATAAATTCCTGTAACATAAATGATGTATGTCGAACGTTATATTGGTAGAAAGGGCATTTGGAAGTCTGTTTGGATAATTTGTGGTTCAAGCTATAGTTATGTTCCTTCTGATCAGTTTGGAAAGCCCTCTTTAAAAAAACAGGATTTCTGAAGTAGCTTAAAAGATGGAAATGAAAAAAACAGATCGACAGGGTAGGAATTTGATGGGAAGGGAGTGAAGAGTGGGCATTACAACCAAATCCATGTAGTACCCAGTTATGTGTAGAAAAGCTATGAACAGTCAGTGACCCAGGCGGAAGAAGGTGGGCAGGAAGGAGATGGGTGATGGAGAGTACAAAGCAAGAATCCCTAAAAGGGGTGATCTTCAGTGCAGCCAGTGGGATTGGGCTGGGGACATGGAATGTTACAGGCTTGGCTTATTAGAGAACACAGGAAAAGGCAGGGAGCGGGCTGGCATTTCACACTAGGGACAGTGCAGGAGGGGAAATGATAATGTACTTGCATTAATTTTGAGAAAGATTTGGGATACATTTATAGGAAAAGTGAAAAGATAATTTCAAATATCACCACCATTAGATTTGTGTATCACACAAGGATATAAATAATTGTGGCTTCTTATGTGTGGGAGTTAACTTTTATCAGTGGGAGGTTTGTCTTGCATATCCTGAAGTAAAGCTCTGAAAAGAGTTTTGTTCTCTGCTTCTGTTACTGCTCAGGCCTCTCAGACTAGGGTGAGACAGAGTTAGCAGAACTGCCAGTGACTTGCACTTTGTGCTTGTAGTCTCTTCGGTGCAGAAAATATGGGACCCCCAGGGAAGTGTAGAGTAGTATAGCCCCCTTCACTCTTTTTCTCCTCTTAACACTGAGCAGAGTCAGACCCAGAAAGGAAAGATGAGAAAGATGGCTTGCTGCTAAATATGAGTTTGAGAGAGAGAGAGAGAGAGTGTGTGTGTGGTGTAGGAGAGAAGAAGAGTCTTTGTTTGGATTGCCCTTGGAATCACAGGAATAACAAAGCAGTTGTTAACTGTCTTTTCCAGATATGTATTATGTTTCTTTAGTTCAGTGTTTTCTCGCAGTATGGTCTGTTCTGCCCACACCATAATCACCTAGGCCCTACGATGATTTAAATCCTTATTTTGGGGCCTGACCTCAGAAGTACTGAATCATTTTTCGTTACAGGGGTCAAGGGATACACTTTTTAACAAATGGCCTTGGTGATTCTCATGCCTACTGATTCCTGAGAACTTCTGCTCAAATCCCTTTACTCTGAGAGGTTTTTTTTTCTTTCTTTCTTTCTTTTTTTGATTAAATCATAGCTGTGTACATTAATGCAGTCATGGGGTACAATGTGCTGGTTTTATATACAATTTGAAATACTCTCATCAAACTGGTTAACATAGCCCTCATGGCATTTTCTTAGTGAGTGGTTTTTTTTTAACTGTGTTTTTAGAAGTCACCTCATGTGTTTTATACTTTGAGGCATGATAGTTCTTTCTTCTTCAGCTTTAATTTCTAGATGGCCTTTTAAGAGAGTTTCAAGCTATTTGCAAGCAATCTTCCATAAATAACACATTTTATTTTATTTGTATCATTATTATTATTATTATTATTTTGAGACAGAGTCTTACTATGTCACCCATGGTAGAGTGCTGTGGTGTCACAGCTCACAGCAACCTCAAACTATAGGACTTAAGAGATCCTCTTGCCTCAGTCTCCCAAATAGCTGGGACTACAGGTGCCCGCCACAACACCCGGCTATTTTTTTGTTGTAGTCGTTGTTCGGCAGTCCCCAGGCCAGATTCGAACCCACCCAGCCCCCGTGTATGTGGCCGGTGCCCTAGCCGCTGAGCTATAGGTGCCAAGCCAAATAGCACATTTTACATGAGGGGAGTCTTAAATCCTCGTATTAAAAAGGCAAATTGGGGGCGGCGCCTGTGGCTCAAGGAGTAGGTCGCCGGTCCCATATGCCAGAGGTGGCAGGTTCAAACCCAGCCCCAGCCAAAAACCAAAAAAAAAAAAAAAAGTCAAAAGGCAAATTGGAATGTAGTCATCACTGTATTTTTTCTTTTTAAACCTGAAACATCTAGATTGGCTTTGTGGGAGCTTTCTTTTGATCAGATTAATGTAACTTAAAATTTAATTATCATCTTGGGGCAAATTGACAAAATACAATTTTTATGCTTCTCGTTAACTTGTTTCATCTTTAATGTTTCTTATGTTTCCTGGGTATAAATTAAATTAGGAACATAAGTCGTTTGAAACTCCATTGTGGTCAGAACTACTGCAGGCTCCAGTTGACTGACAGCCTGAAAAAGTCAAGAGCACGTTCCGAGCACCTCTCTGTCAGTGTCAGAAGTTCGTCTGTAGAGCTTCTGGTTTTTTAAGTAGAATCTGGTCTGTTCTAAAGGGGAAAACTGTAAATAGGTTGAAATAATTTTTTCCAAGTCACTCATAAATAAAACAGTTACCATGATCAAATTTACTGATAAACATTTATCATCTCTAATGATAGGAGCTTTTAGAGTATCTTTATGGACCTCCCAGGACTTAATGAACTTCAGGTTTTCAGAACTCATGTTTTAATCCTTTTCTCCATTTTCCTCTTCATTGTTGTTGTTATTAACAATTTTAATACCAGTAAACTCATTGTGGCTAGATAGAAATAACTTATTTATCCTTGGAACATATCCAGAAACAATTAAATAGAGCTTGCAGACTCTTCCCAGAATCTGCCTGTCTCCCACCCCAGCCTGAGATCTTATCTAGTTATAAGGAAGAGAAGGAAAGAATGACCTTGTATAGTCCATTCTACCTTAAAATCAGTTGTGTCACTGAGGCAGAATAGGATGTGCACCCAGCATTTGAGATGCTTAACACAGAGAAATGAGAGGAAATGTTGGGGGTGAGAGGGGTCTGACAGGACTTTGGTATAGATTCATTGACCTCTGGGAGCTATTGTTGGGCTCTGCTAACTGGGCCTTCTACTTACAGGAGGTGCAGCCATGAAAGCTGGTGTGAAGGAGGGTGACCGGATCATCAAAGTGAGTGACCTGACACCTACCCTGCCCCAGGAGTGAAGGCAGATGTGCAGGGCCCCTCCTGGCTGGCCCATCCTGCTTGTTTCCATCTTGAACCCAACTGTCAGCCGGCTGCAGAGTTAGGGATGACACCAGGAGAGGGAGCACGCGGTATAGTGAGAGAGAGTGGGGATTTGGGGAGCAGTTTCATATGCTGGGCCCTTCTGGACACTAAAGCAGCCAAGCTCCTAAAAGAGGTTTTATTATTCTTATTTCACAAGTAACAAAAATAATATTGAAAGGGAAAGATTGTGACTAGTGAAGAACTCAAGCCTTCAGATCCACAGGTTGATATTCCGTTCTCCAGACATTTCCAACCTGAGGTCCCTGCCAATTCTAAAGGAATAATCTGCCCTGCTCATCCAGGCGTGTCTGCTGCAGAATGCAGTCCTAGAAGCATTAATGACATCTTAGCTGCAGAGAGTCCTTAGTCCTCTAGAAAGAAGGAAGACACTGGGTCAGCTGACATGCACATATGTGAGCTAAATGGTTAAAAAGAATACATCAGAAAGAAATGAATGAATGGACATAGTAAGTAGCGAAGACCCAGGTCTTACCCCTGAAAACAGGCATGCTAGCTATAGAGACAGAATACATAGCAGATGTGAACAGGTAAATTCATAATGTTACTTGAATAAACAAAGACCAGAGGTGGCATAAAGGCATTGGAAAATGGCTTCCTACGGAAGTGGCAGTTGTAACTTACAGAAGGATCCCCTTTCCCATCACCATTTCTCAATATTATTTGTCTCTCCAACAGGTCAATGGCACCATGGTAACCAATAGCTCACACCTGGAGGTGGTAAAGCTTATCAAATGTGAGTTAGAGAGAGGTGACAACTGAAGAAAGTAGACGAAAATGTGGGGAAGGAGGGAAGCAGGAGAGAGAGGACTCACTGACCCAGGAGGCCTCCTTTGTAGACACATGAGATGGCTGAAGCCACATCTTTACCTGTGAAACGGAGTGATCCACTTAGACGGCCACAGTTCCCTGTTGTCCTTTCAAGTGAAGACACTATTAGTGTCTCATCAGACATCTTTATTTTTACCCACACCATCTTTGCATACTCCTGTTTACACCATCTCCTACTGAGCCCACGGCTCACTCAAATACCATTCAGTCCCCTTCATGGACATTCTTCCTCATTTGTTTCCTATTTGGAAGGAAAACAAAAAACAAAAATAATTCTTTTTGTAGCCAGGAAGACCCAACAACTGAGTCTGCACAGATAATCAAATAGAAGGAACAAATGTTGAGGAAGGAATTGAGGGATATGGGAAGTTTGGGGAGGGTAGAAGGCTAGAATTCAAGTTGGGGCTTAATTTAATAAGATAAAGAACAAAGCCAGGGACTGATGAGGCGATCCTGGGGTATGTTCCCAGGTATTTATGAATAGAATTTTGGTTGAGGTCTCTGCCTGAAGGAAGAGCAGGAATCAGCACTTGGGTTGACACAGGGCATGAGAGGCATTACAGGATGGGTGGGCCATTAAAAGTGGAGTGTGAGCTCCGAGACAGGAGGGGAGAAGACCCCTGTGCTGCACAGCTGGAGTGCCTCTGCAGAGCAGCACCACCAGAGCAGGCCCTTCTGTTTCCCTCCAGCTGGTGCCTACGTCGCACTCACACTTCTGGGCTCGTCACCTTCATCTGTTGGTGTCTCTGGGCTCCAGCAAGACCCAGCCCCAGCAGGAGCTCCCCAGGTCACCCCAGTGGTGCCCCCGCCACCCCCTCCTCCACCTCTACCACCTCCCCAGCGCATCACTGGACCCCGACCTCTGCAGGTAATGGTCCTCCTGGCTCCTGGTCCTCACCCCAGTGTCCCTTTAAAGAGTTGCCCCTTGGGACAAAAAGCAGGTTAAATTGAGTGAGGTTGTAGTGAACAGAGACAAGCCAAAAGATGCGGGGAGGACCACTGAACGGAAATGAGGGCTGCATGAAAGGTGCTATCCACACATGCCTTTGGAAGCATGTGGAAGGCTCTGCGAAGGCCCTCTGTGGGTACCGCTCTTCATCAGGAAGAGAGTGGACACGTACAGGCATGGCCTGAAAGCTCCTGGTAAAGACTATTGCAAGTTACGTGTCACTAGAGCATGGCAGAAGGTAGGGAAGGGGGAAGGTCTCCTGAAGAAAAAGGCTACTTGATAGAGTAAAATGTGGAGTCCAGTCAGAAGAGGGGCGTGTTGGAAAAGAACAGAAACAGGTAGGGAGAGGGCCTTGGAGCAAGGACTACCTGTGTGAAGAGTTAAAGGACAGGTAGGGACAGGGAACAGGGCTTCCCCACTGGAGAGAGGACCGAGCCTGCAAATTCTAAGAGACACTAGAGAACAACTTGATGCTAAAGGGGGAACTGTAGGCTTCCAGGATGTTTGAGAGTAAAATCAAAATAAGATTTTATGTTTACTGTATTCCAATAAGTTATTGAGTGTTATATAAAATAAATTTATAACTCAGTCTCTACTGTCATAGCTTTCCTTGCCCTAGAGTCAGCAGATAGAAGAGAGTTAAGGTATTGAGCTGGTCCCTAATTCTTATTACGGCCATATTTTCCATTCCTAGGATCCTGAAGTTCAAAAGCATGCCACCCAGATCCTCAGAAATATGCTAAGGCAAGAGGAAAAAGATTTACAGGTAAGGTCACTGCTAAGGGTAGATTCACCATTGCCTTAATGAAATAATACTTTATTAATCAGAGCAGTTTGCCAATGTGGATAGCTCAATTCACAGGTCACATCCTATCACGGTAAAACCTTAAAAAATAAAACTTAAGGACCACTAAAGAATTGTCAATGGCCAATAGAATTTGTTAAAGCAGGATTTGACCAGTGGAGGGAACAGAGTAATAGAGCTTTGTGGGTGACAGGTTAGGATAGTGAATGTGAAGAAAAAATACACATAAGTGACAGATGGGCTCACTGAAATGAGGGAATGTTAGAGCTGATGAAAATCCAGATCAGCTGGAGATGACCTTTGGAGGTGCCCAGAGAAGGGAAGGAACAGAGGGAAAGAACATGGGGATGGATCAGTGAGTGCTAGGCCATACTGCTAACTGGGAGCACTGCTGGTAGAGGGGTGAAGAGAGATTTCCAGGCCTAGGAAATGATGCACAGAGAGCAGTAAGCAGATTCACTTGGCTAGAGTGGGATGACCAGATTCCCTTCACAGCTATACTTTCCACCCATCTCCTCACCCTTCATTTCAAGTCAGCAAATCTCTGTAAGTGCCTCTGTGTGCAAAGCAGCATTTTAGTTCTGTGATACACGTAAAAGAAAAAGATTAAATGATTCTCATCCTCAACATGTTTAAAACCTAATGAGGGAAATTTGGATTAGAGTGAGAACGAGTTTACAGTAAGAGAACAAAGAAGTGAGCAGTTAAATGTGGGATAGTATTTCAGCTGGACCTTAAAGAGTGGGCCTTCCTGGGCATGAGAGATGGGGGAAGGAATGCTAGTGAATGGGCAGCATAGGCCAGGGCATAAAGATGTGAAAATACACTCATTGCTTTAACAAGCATTGAGTTTTTGCTGCGCACTAAGTACTCTGTGTGTGTGTTGGGACAACATACAGTGGCAGTGTTAGGGCCAGGAGTTGGAATAGTTACAAAGATAAATGAGAAGACGAGCCTTTCCCTTCAGGAGTTAGTAATCTTATAGGCCATGGATGAATGAATGGAGATACTCTACATTATAATGAATGTTGTAATACTCACATATTGGCAAATGTTGTAGCATAACCAAGACAGCATGTTACTGGCATAAGGATAGACATATATAGAAATGAAATAGAATTCAGAGCCCAGAAACTACCCCTATGTTGATGGTCAGTTGATTTTCAACAGAGGGGTTCAATAAATAGTGCTGGTAAAAATAGACATATGCATGGAAAGAATGAATTTGGACACTTACCTCATGCAGTAAACAAAATTTAACTCAAACTGGATCAAAAACTAAAAGCTAAAACTATGTTTAAAAACTTTATAACTTAGAACAAAACTTACATGTGAATCTTCATGGCCTAGGATTGGTGATAATTTCTAAGATATGATGGCACCAAAAGAACAAACAACTGAAAAAAGACAAACTGGATTTCATCAAAATTAAAAACTTTTGTACGTCAAAGGACACTATGAAGAAAGTAAAAAGACAACCCAGAGAAGATATGGGAGAAGTATTTATAAATCATACTTGATAAGGGTCTAGTACCAGAATATGTAAAGAACTCTTACAGCTCAACAATAAACAGACAAACATCCCAACTTAAAAATTGGCAAAGGGTTTAAACTGACAGTTCTCTAAAGAAGACATGTAAATAGTCTAGAAACGGGTGAAAAGATGCCGCTTCTCACCTGTTAGGATGATTATAACCAGAATAACAAGTGAGAATGTGGAGAATTCTGAGAAATATTTATATTTTGTCTGCACATTCACTGCCCTAATCTGTTTGCACCATTGATGGTGGGGATGTAAAACAATACAACCATTCTGGAAAACAATTTGGCAGTTCTTCAAAATGTTAAACACAGAGATACTATATGACCCAGCAATTCTACTCCTAGGGTATTCCCAAGGGAATTGAAAACATATGTTCACGCAAAAACTTGTGCATAAACATTTATAATAGCATTATTCAAATGCTTAGCAACTGAAGAATAGATAAGAAAAATGTGGTACATTTATACAATGGGGTATAACTCAGCCAGAAAAAGGAATGAAGTACTGATACATGCTATAACATGTGAGAACCCTAAAGACATTATGCCAAGTGAAGGAAGCTAGGTACAAAAGTACACAGATTGCTGGGCATGGTGGCTCACGCCTATAATCTGCACTCTGGGAGGATCGCTTGAGCTCAGGAATTTGAGACAAGCTTGAGCAACAGTGAGACCCCATCTCTTAAAAATAGCCAGGCATTGTGGCAGGCACCTGTAGTCCCAGCCACTCAGAAGGCTGAGGCAAGAGGATTGCTTGAACCCAAGAATTTGAAGTTGCCTTGAGCAATCATGCCACAGCACTCCACCCAGGGCGACAAATTGAAACACTCCACTCACGGCAACAAATTGAAATTCTGCCTCAATAAAATAAAAAAAAAAAAGTACACAGATCGTATGATTTCATTTATGTGGTATGTCCAAAAGAGGCAAATACAGAGACAGGAATTAGATTAGTGGTTGCAGGGGTGGAGGAAGGTGGAATTGGGAATGACTTTGTTACAAGTACCAGCTTTCTTTTTGGGATGATGGAAACGTTCTGGGGTTATACAATGGGGGTAGTTACACAGCTCTGTGAATATACTAAACACCACTGAATTATATACATTAAAACGGTGACCTTTATTTTATGTGACTTATATCCACTGTCAATTTCTAAAGTATTTTTTTAATGCTATGAAGCCCAAAAGAAGGAATAAGTATTTGTGCAATAATCAGAGGCTTTATGAGATGACACTTGAGTTGGGTTTAGTCTGCTATGACTAGGACACTGAAATGGCAGTAAATGTGATGGTCAGAAGGTGCTCTGGGCCTTGAGTAGATTAGGAGCTTGGAGTTTGTTCTGGAAGCAATGGTAATTGACCAAAAGATTTTGAATAGGAGACCGATCATATTTCCAAACCAATGTTCTTTAAAGAAGTGTGCTAAGTGAGTGATGTTAAGGAACCATCCGTGAAGCTGCTGCAGTAGGAGATGACAAATTTAACAATTTTAGTCACTTGAAGTAGAAAATCACGCAAGACGTCTCAGACCTCAGATTGGTAGAACTTACCAACTGGTAAGGGAGAAGAAAGAATGAAAGAAGGGTCTGGGTTTGGGTGCCTGGCTAGATGGCAGCACCATTGATGGAGTAAAATGGAAGGGAAGGAAGTGAAGGTCAGCTTCAATGTGCCCATGGGACAGTCAGGTGAAGATCACGCACCAGGCATATGGAGATAACAAGGTTGAACTGGAAGACACTGGGATTTCCCCAGTTCCTCCAAGGTTCAACCTCCAAAGGTTGAAATTGGAGATGAAATGAAATTAGCCAGAGCATCCATACAGAGAGGAGAGAGTGAGGCTGGGATCCAGGCACTCAGGTGCTTTCCCAGAACCTGCACCAGCCTCTGGATGCACTGGTAACAGGGAGAACAAGAGTCTGTGTTGAAGGGCGGCGCCTGTGGCTCAAAGGAGTAGGGCACTGGCCCCATATGCTGGAGGTGGCAGGTTCAAACCCAGCCCCGGCCAAAAACTGCAAAAAAAAAAAGCATTTAACAGTCTGTGTTGAGAGGCGACTGGAGGCAAAGGAAAGCTGGGTTCTCATTGTAGACCAGCGGTTCTCAACCTGTGGGTGGCAACCCACAGGAACTGTGTTAAAGGGCCGCAGCATTAGGAAGATTGAGAACCATAGTTGTAGACACTGTTTTGAAACACGTGGCTGTGAAAGGAAGGAAAAATAAATAGGGCAGCAGCTTGAAGAATAATCAAAGCTAGTGAAGCAGGTTTTCGTTTGTTTTTGTTTTCAGTCAGAAAACTTGAACATTTGTGTAGGATGGAGGGAAAGAGCCATTGAAAAAAGGAAGGTACCTGAGCAGGGTCCAAGAAGAGCCCAAAGCAGTCAAAGGATTAACTTCGTTAAAGATTCAGACGCAAATTCTCCTCTGAGGCAGAAGGAAAGATAACTGAAGATGTTTTGAAATGGAGTGAAATTGAGTTTTTTTAGATGATAGTGCTGAGAAGGGAAGGGTTGTAGCCTGGTGGGTGTGCAGGTGAGATACCGAATGTGTGGAGTTTGTGAAACAGTCGTCAGGTAGTGGTGAGGCCCCAAATGAGTTCAGACAATATGTGAATCCAAGATCTTTATTTAACTGTGTAACCAGCAAGCTTTATTGAGCATCTCCTTTTGTGATAAAATCTGAACAGTGCCATGTACTCCAGTGTGTAGCTGTGCACCAGGCCTTCTGCTGAGCACTTTGCATACAACCCTCCCACAGATAGATGTTGTCACTTACATTTCATCAATGAGGATGCATTTCAGCTTGCCCAAGTCTACACAGCTAGTCAGTGAAAGTGCCAGAATTCAAAGCCAGGTCTCTCTGACAGGAATGGGAGGCTATACAAAGTGCTGGTAGGATGGCTTCTGCTCTCAGAAGCTTCCTAACACCGGGCTGGGGGACTTTGCCTGTTCTAGTCTGTGCTGCCTCCTCTGTCTCCTATGGTCTCGCTGTATGTAAGTTTCCTCTTTAGCACTTTTTTGTGTACTGGTCTAGACTGTCACTTAAATACAGCAGAAGCTCCATACTTGTTCACCTACATTGACCACCTCCCTAAGTTGACCTAATTTTCATAGACTGGACATTCATCACATGTACTCAATGACCTCTACATTGCAACAACCTCTGTAAACTGTATCTTGACCACTTGGACTGTGACACACAGTATTGCTTTACCCTCTGTAACTTTGCCAGTTGAGTCCACTCTACACCAAAGGGTAGAAATTGTGGGCACTGCCCCTTAGCAGTATTATTTTTTCTTTAATATAAGCTCTTTTTCATGTTTTATTATAACCACGTGTTGGATTAGGCCTAACATTCTATTGTTTATCACATGTGGAGGAAGATTTTTTCAACGTGAAGGACTGGTCTCTATTGCAGGTATGTCGTACAGTTATTGTCAAATTTTGCAGTTAATCAAGACATCATGGCCCAAAGGAAAAAACTCAAAGAGCTGACATTGAAGGAAAAGGTTGATCTACATTTTCTGGTAAACAGCTGCTAAAGAAAGATGGTGGAACATTTTGATGTTAGCAAGACCATAGTTAGCAACATCCAGAAACGTGGCATGGGTCCTTGGAGAGAAATGGTAAGGAAAGCAGAGACCTACAGTAGAAAAAGAGGAAAACTTCCCTCAATTAAGTCACTGAAGCCACATGAAGCTGGTTCAAACAATTGAGGATTATTAATGCCCAAATCTCCAGGCCAGGGATCTAAGAAGTTGCTAAAAAATTTACACAGAAATTCAGAGTGGCAGATTTCCAAGCATCAAGTAGTTGGCTCCTGAAATTTAATCTGGGACACGAGATCTCCCAGAAAATCTTGTGTGGTGGATCCAATGAAGTTCCAGTACATGTTGTGGAGAGTTCATCAGAAAGTTCCCGGACTTTGCCACAGGCTTCAAGTGACATCTTTAACACTGATGAGCACAGACGCTTCTAAGGCAATGCCTGACATGCACCTTCCAAGGAATATTTCCTGGCTCAGTGCCCATAGCACAGTGGTTAAAGCAGCAGCCACATACATCGAGGCTGGTGGGTTCAAACCCAGCCCGGGCCAGCTGAACAATGACAACTGCAACAAAAAAAGTGTCCAGGCATTGTGGCAGGCACCTGTGGTCCCAGCTGCCTGGGAGGCTGAGGCAGGAGAATTGCTTAAGCCCAAGAGTTTGAGGTTGCTGTGAGCTGTGATGTCACGGTACTCTACCAGGGGTGACTTAGTGAGACTCTGTCTCAAAACCAGAGAATATTTCCCAGTTCTGCTTTGCACTAGCTCAACCACAGAAAAACTAAAGCCCTTGGTGTTTGGTAAATCAGCAAAGCCACGTGCATTCAAGAACCAAAGACCTCCTAACACTTGGAAATCACACAGATGTGCATGAGTAACTGGTGCCCTGTTTGAGAAGTGGGTGAGAGGTATCGACCCCAAAATGAAGATGAAGAAATGGTCTGTTCTACTGACGATGGACAACTGTCCTGGCCATCTACAAGTGAATCATCTCACAAATGTGACTGAAATTTCTGCCTCCAAACACGATCTCAGAAATCCAACCTCTTGACCAAGGCATCATCAAAATATTTAAAATATGCACTTCTGACCCAGCTCCTGCAGTGGGTGATCACTAAAACACAAACCTGTGGTCTACCTTTGGAAGCAACTCCGTCTGCTGTATCAGTTAACGTTCTGGATTAGTTCTGCTTGGAGAACGTCACATGTCTACTAGAAGGCAGAGACCTCTTCTCTCATGCTTGGAATAAAGTTTAGCCAGGAATGATGTGGAAGTCTTTCAAGAAAGCTGGCTTTCTCACAACTCAAGAGCACAATATTTAGGCCATCTTCCATGGCAGAATTCAAAGGAGAGGATTTTGAAGATTTTATTGTAGAGGGTGATGAGATGGTAACCTGACACAGAAGCAACTTTCCAAGGAATATTGACCAAAGGATAAACCAGTGTAAAATTGTGTGAAGCAGCTAATGAGTGGAAGAAGCCAGTGAGGATGACATAGAAATTGCATACTCCAAAAGAAGAGGACGTCAGGCATCTGATAATACAGTTAAAGTCATTTGTAGTGGGAAAACCACCCAGGTATGCTCGTTGATATAGCCAGCATTGAGAGTGCTTTCTCCACTTAACGTTTGTAATAAGAATAAGAAACAAGGGTGGTGCCTGTGGCTCAGTGAGTAGGGCGCCAGCCCCATATGCTGAGGGTGGCGGGTTCAAACCTAGCCCCGGCCAAGCTGCAACAAAGAAATAGCTTGGCGTTGTGGCGGGCGCCTGTAGGCCCAGCTGCTTGGGAGGCTGAGGCAAGAGAATTGCGTAGGGCCAGAAGTTGGAGGTTGCTGTGAGCCGTGTGACCTGATGGTACTCTACCCAAGGGTGGTACAGTGAGACTCTGTCTCTACAGAAAAAAAAAAAAAAAGAATAAGAAACAGGCTGGACATAGTGGCTCACACCTGTAATCCAAGCATTCTGGGAGCCTGAGGCAGGTGGATCCCTTAAGCTCAGGACTTCTAGACCAGTCTAAGCAAGAGTGTAATCCCTTCTATAATAACAGAAAAATTAGCCAGGCATTGTGGTGGACACCTGTAGTCCCATCTATTCAGGAGGCTGCAGCAGGAGGATCACTTGAGCCCAGTAGTTTGAGATTGCTGTGAGCTATCATGACACCATGGCACTCTATATACTCTACTCTCACCAGGGCAACAGAGTGAGACTCTATCTCAAAAAAGAAAAAAATAAAACAGACCAAGATTGGCTTTTTTTTGCCCGAAAGAATGATTAAACCATGAGAAAACAGTGAATACATTGATTTTGTATGATACTGTATGTATGACTTTATTGTATTTTGATTTTGTATGATATTCTCCAATAAAAGCTGTACAAGAAAGTAAAGTACATATACATTGTCACAGTCCCTTGGGTGGTCAACTTACAGAGGTTCTACTGTACTGTCTACTTGAGTGGCAGTCGAAGAAGACCTCACTTAGGGTATGGGACTTATGCCAGACCTTGAGGAGTAGGTTAGATTAGAATAGGGCTTTGTGTTTTATCTTCTTTTTCCAATTGCTTCACATGTTCTGTTTTTCATCGCTTACCCCTTTTCCCCATCCTAAATGATGGCGAAGTAACATGTCTGCTAGAAGGCAGAGACCTCTTCTGTCTCTTCTTTGTTTTGGAATAACTGCCTATTCTCACAGATGAGTTGCCCATTCTCTACTAACCCCTCTCTGCCTTTCCCCCTCTTCTTTCTGCTCCTCACCCCTCCCTTCTCTTCCTCACCCCTCCCCAGCGTATCTGTGAGGAGTATAGCCGGAACCCTGCCAGCCTGCTGGAAGAGCAGATCGAAGGTGCCCGGCGGCGAGTCTCTCAGTTACAGCTGAAGATCCAGCAGGAGACTGGTGGCTTAGTGGTGAGTGACAGTAAGCTTAGCTTGAGGAAAGGCCCCATGCAGTTGGACTGGGGGGAGAGTAAGGGAGAAAACAAGGACAAGGCCTCTCAAGGTATGACATTACCCAAAGGTGAGCTGGTCTAAATCTTCAGTATTTTACAAGAAAGTAAAGGTCAGCAGTTCTTTTTTTAGCATCAGAAGGCTGAGCACTGTTATGACACTTAGGATACCAAGAAAGAAAAAGCCTATGTCTTACCCTCCAAGAACTTCCAGATGCAATGGGAAGAAATAGATCCTACTACGGCTTTAGACTCCTAAAGAAGTCTCCTATCCTAAGAAGATAATTATCCTTATCTTCTGAGTAATTTCCTCATGTCTATTTTTATACTTGTTTCACTGAATGTTCATCTGGTACCTGTTTCTACCACCTATCCTTCAAGTAAAGGGTCTTTTAAGTCAGCCATGTAAAGGATCCACATCAGCCTCTACTGTGCTTTATGGAAGGTTCCAGGGCGTACCCGGTTCCTTATCTGCTTTTGTCGGGGTCTGTACTACTAGTGTCTTACTTATGTCCATCAGGTCTTAATTCTTTGGGTGAATGAGAAGTAAAGCTCCTGAAACTTCAAGGTCTCCAAGAATACTTGCCAAAGCAAATAAAAATTACTTAAAGATTATCTACTTCACTTTTTAGAGCATCCAGATCAAAAAAGTTTGAGAAACACAGGCAAATAAATTTAAACTGCTTCATTTTCTGAAAGAAAATATGGTACATGGTTGGTAGGAGCTCGGGTTGTAGACTTACACCACCTGGATTCAGATCCCAGCTCTTAATTCCCACCTTTAAGACTATTGGCAATCACTTCAGTCTTAGGAGCCTTACTGTCCTTGTCACATGTAAAGCTCACCTGTAGAACAGGGTCTGATGCTGTTGCCCCTGTTGGTCATGCTGCGGGGTGGTGAGTGTGAGGCACTGAGCTTTGAGTGTGACGTCTGAGCTCCAGGCCTGGCTTTAGAGTTGACCTGCTGTGTGGCTTGGGCAAGTTACTTTGGGTCACTGAGCTTCTGTTTCCTCATTAACAACATGGAAGTAACATTCCTAACTCAGAGTCATTAAAATATTAAATGTGATGCGGGGAAGTGCTTTGTAAATAGTAAAACACTATCAACATCGTTTCTTCCACACTGTCTGGGTCAGCCAGTCCAAGGCTCTTTGATAGTTAGGAAGTTTTTTCTTGTACCCAAATAAGGCATTAGATGCTTTGAGGTCCTGTGTGATGGATAAAGACAGAGGCAAGAATTTTGCTTTTGATACCGCCCCCCCCCCCCTTTCCACCGTTAGGGGCTGTCATTCTCAAACTGTGCGGAAGAAGCCATGTTTCTCCTAGGGTGGGCATTTTGAGGCAATGAAGCAGAAGAGGCCACCCATTGTAAACAAATAAGGCTGTGATTGAAGGAAGCAAACAGTAGGGAGAAGCTCACAGAATTTGCCCACCTTCCGGGCCTTTCTCTTTTAGGACATACTTCCACTCTATGGTGATATCAGCCTGAGACCATCAGAAGGTGAGTCTCCCCCCCAACCCCTTTTTCTCTGGCATACCTCTAGTCCAGGTTTCTTGTCTACTTTCCCTCCCTGTGGGGTAGGTTCTGGGAAAGAAAATACATAGCACCTGCCCTCTGGGAAATAGAATAATGAGAGAAAGCAGTACAAATATACAGGGATGACTGTGAGATAGCTATGCAGTCTCACCGCAGAAGGTGACAAGATCTGAACCCAGGAACAGAGGTAGGTGGATGCTAGATGTGAGAGGATGGGAGAGGTGCATCCAGGGAGTGTCTGAGTCTAGGGGTCATGAGATGAAAGAGCAGAAGGGAACTACAAGGTGACAGCGTCCCTGTCCTGCCCTAGGCACAGATGCCCAGAATAAAGGGTCTTCTTGCCCATAGCCCCTTCCTTACTAAGTAAACTGCTTTCTTCTCAGGCCGGCTCTCTCTGGATTCCCAGGAGGGTGACAGTGGCTTGGAGTCTGGGACAGAACGTTTTCCTTCCCTCAGTGAGGTGAGTGCCAGCAAGGGGAGGCTCATTAAGAACACACTTTTGTCCCTTCCCCAGGCAGCTCACCAATGCATCAAGGCCTCCGGCCTGTCCTCGGGGCACCTCTTCTATGGGCCTAGTTCCGACGATTTTAGTCATTGTGCTCTGAGTTCCAAAAGAGGGGTTTCAGTGCTTACTACATGTGAGATCATCAAACCTGGCTTCCCCACCACCACCGTGAGCTCTGATCCGTAGAGAGCAGTGCAGCGGGAGGCCAGTCCTTAACCATAGCAGGCCTTGAAGAGGGAGGGAGCAGAGAAACAAATCATCTCAGTGACATGACTAAAACAACATTTCTACCTGGCCAGGAATAATATCTTAGATTAATACAGTGAACCCAGCTGAATCAGAAGTTGTAGTCTCTCTTTGCCATGGGTCTTTTCTTTGAGCAGCTCATCTTTCCTGGAAATGTCAGAAGAATTTCAGGTTTTGACCTCAAAGCCATCTCTTCCAGGTGTTCTCAATCTGTATACACCATAAACTTTGTTAGTCTGCAATACAGAGTAAGAGTGGGTGGAAGAAGCAGTAATGCTGACAACAAAATTTTTACCTAACCAGATTAATTACATATGTGAATAAGTGGTTGAGAACATGTTAAAAACCTAATTTTAGGTAACATTTGGCATTTTATTTCCTCGCTGCTCCTATCTGTGGGAAGATGATGAATACATGTGAAGGGGTCAATGTGTAGGAGAGTCACCAAAAAAGTGGGGTCGGAAGGGGTCCTAAAGAATCTATAGTTGACATTATCTGGAAGGCAGCATAGTTGAAGAAGAGTGTATACTGGAGTTAAAGCGAGCGCGTACTTCATTACTAACTCTTTGACCTTTAGCAGACCTTGCAATCTCTTGGGAGTCTTAGTTTTTTGTGTGAAAGTGAGAGGAATGGTAGTATCAAGGCTGTTGTGAAAATTGAGTGAGATAATATGTAATCAAGCAGGGGCTTAGTATAATGCCAGGTAAGAACAAGTATTGATTCTGTTCACTAATGTTGTAAGTGCAGTTTCACCACCAAATGAGCTGAGCCTGGGGGTCATCTGGCTGAGGTTTCTTGACACAGAATTCTCTGTCCCTCTAGTCATTGGTTAATCGGAACTCAGTGCTCTCAGATCCTGGGCTAGACAGTCCTCGGACCTCCCCTGTGATCACAGCCCGGGTGACCCAGCACCACAGGCGCCATGGCTCAGATGCACCGGCACCCCCAGCCAGCGACCAGGTGAGTGACTAGAGCCATGCTGCAGCTCCCCCTCTGTTTTGGGATTGAGACTTGGAGGCACAGGTCTTACCAGTATGTTGTGTTGGATGGTCAAACTAAAGCCCTGCTCCAGCGCCCCAAACTGAGATAGTCACTCAAAGAATAAATAGTAAAATAAAAAAAAAAAGGATCATGGTAGAAATAAAAATAGGAAAGTAAGGCTGCCTCAGTTCCCATGTGAAGAGTCAGCTAAGGAGCCGATAGCTGGTCTCTCTTTTAATATGTGTATAGATTGGGAAGTAGGTTTATTCAGTGTTTCTCTAGATTACTAATTTTCAGTTTTCTAGTCCCTTAGCAAAATCTTTTCCTCAGTTAAGATCTTGTATTTTAGGACACTAATATTAGAAACAATTTTGTTAAATTCTACCTAGAAAGCTGCCATTTATGTTAAAAAGAGGAGCAGCTCTGGGTGGTGGTTGCCTCTGAGGAGGGGAGTTAGAAGGCTCAAGAATAGAAGTGGAAGGAAGACTTTTCACTGTATTTACCTTTTTGCATCTTTTTTTTTTTTTTTTGTAGCATCTCACTTTATTACCCTAAGTAGAGTGCCGTGGCATCACACTGCTCGCAACAACCTCTAACTCCTGGGCTTAGGTGATTCTCTTGCTTCAGCCTCCCGAGTAGCTGGGACCACAGGTGCCCACCACAATGCCCGGCTATTTTTTGGTTGCAGTTCAGCTGGGGCTGAGTTTGAATCTGCCACCCTCGGTATATGGGGCCGGTGCCCTACCCACTGAGCCACAGGCACCACCCTTTGCATCCTTTTAATTTTAAATTATACAAATGTAGCACTTATTCAAAAAATAGATAAAATTTTAAACAAGGTGAAAAATAAACTCAAGCAAGATTCTATTGCTTTTCTTTTTTTTTTTTTTAAGAGATAGAGTCTCATTTTATCACCCTCGGTAAAGTGCCATGGCGTCACAGCTCACAGCAACCTCCAACTCCTGGGCTCAGGTGATTCTCTTGCCTCAGCCTCCTGAGTAGCTGGGACTACAGGTACCCGCCACAATGCCCAGCTATTTTTTTGTTACAGTTTAGCCGGGGCCGGGTTTGAACCTGCCACCCTCCATATATGGGGCGTCGCCCTACCCACTGAGCCACAGGTGCTATCTGATTCTATTGCTTTTCAAAGCCTAGGCCAAGTCTGCCTTTATTAAAGAATGAAAGCTATGCTTGGCACCAAGCTGAGACTTCTTCTGGGTGAAAATGAAAGGATTGAATGAGAACCAAAAAGAAGCTTCACTTTCTTACTATATAATTCAGTATTATTTTATTGCCATGTCCAGGTACAACCTAAAATCATTTTGAGCCTCAACAAAAAATTATCTTATTTAAAAATCACCCTGAGTTCCACCAGTAGTGTACTTTTCGCACTGGAAAACGGTGGTGTTTTCACAGTATGCAGGTAGTATTTTCAAACTATGGTTGTCACCATTTGGTAAGTCACGATACCAGCATTTATTTTATTTATTTATTTTTTTTGTAGAGACAGAGTCTCACTGTACTGCCCTCGGGTAGAGTGCCGTGGCCTCACACAGCTCACAGCAACCTCTAACTCTTGGGCTTACGCGATTCTCTTGCCTCAGCCTCCCGAGTAGCTGGGACTACAGGCGCCCGCCACAATGCCCGGTTATTTTTTTGTTGCGGTTTGGCCGGGGCTGGGTTTGAACCCGCCACCCTCGGCATATGGGGCCGGCGCCCTACTCACTGAGCCACAGGCGCTGCCCTTTTTTTTTTTTTTTTTTGGTTTTTGGCCAGGGCTAGGTTTGAACCCGCCACCTCCGGCATATGGGACTGGCGCCCTACTCCTTGAGCCACAGGTGCCGCCCTGCATTAATTTTAATGTAGTAAAAGAGTATGGAAAAGAAAACGTTAGCATTTATCCAGTGTAATAAGAATAAGTATAGTTTGGTGAAATTTGTTTTAGTTACATGTACTTAACTTGCAGTGATTTATTATTAAAAGTTATGTATTTATTATTGTACGTTATGTTCAAATAAAGTTTGAGCCCGGAGTGGTGGCTCATGCCAGAACTTTTGGAGGCCAAGACGGAAGGATCACTTGAGGACAGCAAGTTTGAGACCAACCCAGGCAACATAGTAAGACCACACCTCTACAAAAAAATTAAAAATTTGCTGGGTGGTGCACACCTGTAGTCATAGCTACTGAGGAGGCTGAGGTAGATGAATCACTTGAGCCCAGGTGTTGGAGGCTGCAGTGAGCTATAATCATGCCACTGCACTCCAGCGTAGGTGACAGAGTGAGACCCTGTCTCTTTTTTAAAAAAAGTTTGAAAGTTGCTAACTTAACTCTGGATACCTGTTAATCTCTGAGTCCAAGAGGAGGTCTTCAGAAAATGACATCTCTAAAATAATTTTAGGTAGAGATGGTATAAGGAAGAAAACAGTGAACAATAATCCTAATGTTTAGCCAAATACAAGTCATCAGTGAGCTACCAGTTAATCGGCAGGTTGGTTAAGTCTAGCCCTGGGTGTTGCTAGATCCTAGAATCTAGATCTAATTTTTCTCTTTTCCTCTCTCCTCTGAACAAAACCCTGAGCCTTACTTTGTGCCATGACAAATTGCTGGGTAGGTCTCATGTAGAAGTGTGTGGGCTTGAGGTGGCCATCTTGTTCTCTCACTCAGGAGGCTTTTTATACAGAGTAACTCCAGACAGTGGGGTTACAGTTTCCTGCCTTCACCCTCTCCTATCTGCCCACACCCACTCACCACCACCCTCAACTCCCAGTTCTGCACACATCTCGTGAGCTCCCTTTGGTGGTGGTGTGATTTTAGGAAACTTGCCTTCTCCCTTAGAGTTTAGAGTTCCAAGCAGCATCTTTTTTTCTATTACCATATGTACCCTCTGCTGTTACTCTGTGTTTACAAGTCTGATTTCCCCACTAGGCTTAATTAATCTTTATGTGCTGAGTACCTAGCAGGGGCCTGATAGATAGTAGACACTTCATGTTTTCTGAATGAATGAGCGAATACTTTGGAATGGAACTAGTAAAAACTGTCTTCTGCGTGTCATCTTAAGGAGGACTTATCCAGAGTGTGGAGCTTAAACTTATTGAAACTGAGGTTTTACAGTATGATCTATAGACAGAGGACGTGGCCTAGGCAAATCCTATTTTTCTTAAATTCAGAGTTACACAGTCATCAAAAGAAAATTCTAATCAAGAGCTAGTCTACAAAAGAAGAATACAATTGATACTCTGGTTTTACCCTTCAAATAGAATTTAGCTATTCTTAGAAGTTGGAGGGGAAAGGTGTGGAAATACATTCAGTGTGTATTAAATGCTAAATTACCAGCTGCTGTGCTAGAGCTTTTATAAAAAAATCTCATTTAATTCTCACAGACAGGAAAGGAGGTGGTTGTTAGAATCTTCATGTGGTAAGTGAGAAAAGTGAGGCAGAGAAGGCTAAGACCTTTCAAAGCTTAGCCTGTGCTGGCAAGGTCAGAGGGAGGACATAGTTCTCCTGGCCCAGGTACAGCACCACTTCCCCTCCCGCTGCTCTTTCTCTGTTCCACTCCCACACTCCTCCCTTTGTAGAACCAAAAGACAAGTTCAGATTGCTCATGGTGGCGGGCGGCGGGGTGGGGGGGGCAGAGGGGTAGGCGGTATGTGAACATTATCTTCCTAGGGGTTGTTTTCCTTTAGGTGGTTGACAGGAGCAGACGTGGAGTGAGTGGTCTTAGAGTCCTTGTTCACTGATTTTGTTCATTTTCTGAAAACTGTTTAAGTGGCTGCTTCTGAGTGTGCAGAGCAGATATGGTGTGGTCCCAGCTACATGTTAGTGAGCACCTGGAGGGGACCTGTACTGCCCCAGGGCTGGTGGCAGCAGGGAGCCAGAAGCATAGGGAACTCTCACTTGGTGTTCCATAATTCTATAAGGTTTGGGCTTTTATTTGTTTATTTGGGTTTTTTTGTTTGTTTGTTTGTTTTGAGACAAAGTCTCACCTTGTCACCCTCGGAGAGTGCCATGGCATCACAGCTCACAGCAACCTCAAATTCTTGGGCTCAAGTAATTCTCTTGCCCCAGCTTCCCAAGTAGCTGGGACTACAGGCGTCTGCCACAGCACCTGGCTATAAAATTTTTAGAGATGAGGTCTTGCTCTGGATCAGGCTGGTCTTGAACTCCTGAGCTCAGGCAATCCACCCACCTCTGCCTCCCAGAGTGTTAGGATTATAGGTGTGAGCCATCACACCCAGCCACAATGTTTGGGTTTTTGGTAAGCATATTCTGCTTTTATAATCAGAAAGAATATGTATTTGTAAATCTTTTTTTAAAAAATCCCCCCTGCCCATGAGGCGGCACCTGTGGCTCAAGGAGTAGGACGCCAGCCCCATATACCAGAGGTGGCCAAAAACTGCAAAAAAAAAAAAAAAAATCCACCCCGCAAAACAAGCAAAAACCTCGTGTTTTTCAAGTTTCACCAGAGACCCAAGTAGAGCCAAAGTGCTTGTTCTCCACCTCCAAGAGATCTTGGACCCCCAGGAGTTGAGAGCCTAGGGTACTAGCGGGTACTCAGGATGTGTCTGAGAAATACAAATGCAGCATAGGAGGCCTGACTCTGCAGCTTGTAACATGCCTGTCTTTTGCTCTGGGCCTTACTGTTTTTCAATTATAGATGAACATTAGACTAATCTCTGAGATACTTTCTGGGTCTCTCATGTTCGGTTACTCAGCCATTCTGGGTGTAGAGTCTGTGAATATCCAGGAGAACAGAAAAGGAGTAAGAAGCATCGAGGGCACTATCAGGAACACCTGATATGAAGGTCGCTGAGCCCGGATGAAAGTAGGCCAGCCAGAGTGACCTTGGTGGCTCAAGGAGCACAGTCTATGTTGGGGGATCACTGGGAATGAAGGAGATAAAACTGAGTAAAAAATACAGTTGGGGGGGGAAAAATCTTTGAAAGCTAGAAAACCTTTAGGAGAAAAATTTGTCCAGTAAAGCTTCTGAAAGCTTTTGTAATATGAAGTCTCTTATTCCTAAATCAATGCCATATTGGTTAGAATTAGGTTTATATTAAAATTAGCATAAGGGGAGAAAGAAAGAAAAACTAGTCTAAGAAGTTTGGGTCTTAGGTAATAGGGCTCTACCATAGACTCTTAACCAGACAAGGGAAATAGCAAATGATGTTTGAGGAAGACCAGCCCTGTCATTCCCTTTTTGTTCAGGAAGATGGATCCACTCCAGGCTCTGTCAGACAGTTACTTAGCCACCAGCACTTCCTAGGCACTGATTCACTTCAGTAGCACTGGGGGGGACACTAGAAGTTATGCTAAAGTTAAGGAAAACAGCAAAGCCCCAAACAGCATGAACTATAGGTTCTTTGTTGGCTGGCACTCCCTCCCCAGATCTTTTGCAAACAGGAAGAGAGCTTTTCTCTTACTTCCCATCTTCGTGTGTCATGTGACGAGGCTGTTCTGTGTCTGCCCTGCCCCACCCAGAAGCAACTGACTTCCTGCAAGTAGAAATCATTTCATCTGTGCTCTGAGATTTGGGGGGTGGTAGTGAGATGCCCACATTCATCAGGCCTGCGTGGCTTTCTTTGCGAGTGCTGTGCTATGCTAGACAGACTTAGTTGAGGGGGGGTGAGTCCCTATCCTAACCCCTCATCTCTAGAACTTGACTCTCTCCTCTAGGGTGTAGATCAAAGCCCAAAGCCTTTAATTATCGGCCCAGAGGAAGATTATGACCCGGGTTATTTCAACAACGAGGTAACGGTCTCCTGGTTTTCTCCTTTCATCATCCTTCTGTGTACAGCTGCTTTTGCCTAGAAGCTGTCCGACTAGCACAGCTATGAAGGGACCTGGGGAGGGGGCCTTGCTTACATACCCTGGAAGGGGGATCTCCTGGAAGCTGACCTGGGCAGCCTGTGCTGTGGCCTGCACACGTCCCAGCCACTGTCACCCTTTCGCCTTCCAGAGTGACATCATCTTCCAGGATCTTGAGAAACTGAAGTCGCGTCCAGCTCACCTGGGCGTCTTTCTGCGCTACATCTTCTCTCAGGCAGACCCCAGCCCACTGGTGAGTCAGAAACGTGGGTCCTGACAGTGCTTCAGCTTCCACTCCTGTTCTCCGGGTGTTACAGGTCAGAGCCAGGGGCACAGTCAGGAGCTTCAAGGACAGAGACAAAATAGGAAAGAGTATGAAACTGAAGCGGAAGGGATTCTTTTACTGTATGTGACACAGCAAACTCTTTCAGTAGTCTAGGAGGAGTGAGAAGAGCTAGGCCAGGAAAACTGGCATTCTTGACTAGCTTAGGAAGGCTTCTTGAGGCAGATGCCCTTTCTAGAGTGTTTTGAATGAAGGTAAACACATATTGACTAGGGAGCTGAGAGAGTGGCCCTATAAGAAATTTGATGGAGAGCAAGGTGATAAAGGGCCCTCAATCTGAAGGTGACAACAAAGAGAAATGTGCAGGTGGTGAAGACAGAGTCTCCTGGCACAGTGCTCAGAGCAGCAACTTCACTATTTCTCTCACGCTTCCCAGCTGCTTAGAAAGGAAGCAGCAGTGGAGGAGAGAGGTTGGTGTTGTCTTCCCCAGGATGAGCTGCTTGCCCAAGGCACAGACTGCTGTTTCATGTTCTAGGGATGCCAGCTTTAGCAGCCATAGTGGACATCTGTTTGCTCAGGTGTTTACTGAATACCTGTATGAGACTCCTAGGTACCGGAGTCTGAGAAGCATTCCTGAATACAGACAGACGTGTCAAAGAGAAATGGGAAGCAGGAGATGAGCAAGTACAGGCCAAAGGAAAATGTCCAGTGTGAAGAAGGCAGTGTTGAGGAGGGATCAACTCTGAGGATGTGCATGGGGGGAGGGGCAGGATCATTTTACCAGGGGCTTCTGAACATCTCCCAACCTGGGGTTTCTCAGCCTTGGCCCTGTTGATATTCTGAACTGGAGAATTCATTGCTGGGGTAGCCTGTCCTGTGCATTTGGGTATATTTAGCTGCATCCACTGGACTTTACCCACTAGATGCCAGTAGTGCTTCATTTGCCTGGGAGTTGTGACAGCTAAAAATGTTTCTGTACATTGCGAACTATCCCCAAGGGGCAAAGTAACCCTTGGTTGAAAGTCACTGATTTAACCCAGTTTGTCTCTCCTCTTAGTTGTTTTACTTGTGTGTAGAAGTTTATCAGCAAACGAATTCCAAGGAGTCCCGGAGCTTGGGAAAAGACATTTGGAACATTTTCCTAGAGAAAAATGCGGTAAGGTAGTCATGGACTAGATTATAATTTCTTTATACTCAGAGGCAGAGAAAAATGAAGCAAAACATTCAGTCCAGGTAGAGTTAGGTTCTTAAAGAGAAGTCTAAGCTGAGGGATTCCTGGATTCTGTTCCTAGCTCCACTCCCAAAAGATTGATCTCTCTATACTTTTATTCCATGTAGAATACACCTAAGAAAGAGAGATTATGCCAAATTCTGATTGCTGTCCCTGAAACAGTGCCCTAGTTCCCACCAACCCTCTCTGACTTCCCTATCCCTGAGATAAAGAAACAGCTGCTTGCCCGAAGCACAGACAACTGTTTCATGTTCTGGGGATGCCACCTTTAGCAGCCAGACATCAGTTTGCTAAGGTGTTCAGAGGTATCCAGGGATTTAGATCAATGAGGCAAGAGGAGAACCCAGTTTCTGTAGTTTAGACTGATGTGCTGTTACTGCCCAAAGTTAGGAGTTGGGTGGGAGCCCCTGTGGTACTGGGATGGAAAGCACTCTGCACCTAGGAGTCAGGTGGGAGCCCCCATGGTACTGGAATGGAAAGCACTCGGTATTCAGGAGTCAGGTGGGAACCCCTGTGTGCTGGGATGGAAGGCACTCTGTATTCAGGAGTCAGGTGGGAACCCCCGTGTGCTGGGATAGAAAGCACTCTGCACCTAGACATAGTTCCAAGACTGTATTGGGGTCCCGCTGACAAAAGTACCTCTATCTGCAGAGGCCAGTTCCCATCCAGAATTTCTAATCTGATCAAATAGATTAATTCCAAGATGATGTTATTCTTCTAGCCCTAAGCCGCTAGGGCTAAAAAGGTTGAGAAAAATTGATTTTTTGAATCTTTTCTCAAGATTTTTTGTTTGTTTATCTCCTTAAACGGGTATTGAGGGATGAGGTGAGAACTGCTAGCTATTCTCTGTTGATCATTACAGAACCACCCCAATATTCAGTATGTCAGGGACTCATAAAGTGAAACCAGACACTATTCTAACTGCAAGACTACAAGGTGTCCCTCCTGCCACTGTACAGATGTGCCTTTATTTACAAAATATTCAATACAGAATTTTACAAAATATTTTCTATTTATTCTCTGCACGTTGGCCATCTCTTTGTAAAATTCTGTAGTGAATATTCTGTAAATAAGGTACATCTTTATGTATAAAATATTTTCCATATATATGGAAACTTTAGGGGTGACTTTTAGGACTCCCTATAGGTGACATGAGGCCAGTTTTCCCTTGAAAGTGAAGAGGAAAGAAAATCCACCAAATATCCTGGTAAAGGCTTTTCTTCACTGCTAACTTAGCACCAGTCCACTTTTTGGAACAACATGGCCCTTCTGTGCACCCAGTGACCTTAGCATAAGAGTGGTAAACCTGCAGAGTCAAGTCTCAGCTTGACACATAACCTCAGATTCCATTTAGCAAAAATCTTAGCCTAAAAGCAAGGTGGTACAGTAGGAGAAGATGAGAGGAGCGTGGGTAGATAGAGGCACAAAAGGCAAGAAGGCTGTGCTGCCATGCCCCTCACCTGCAGATGGTCAGTCTCCTCACTGCTTCTACCCACTCTTGGTTTCAGCCTCTGAGAGTGAAGATCCCTGAGATGTTACAGGCTGAAATTGGTAAGTTGGCTCATTGGTCAGTTAATCTCTGCTTGGTGCCCTTTTTGTCCTGAGCTCCCTGGAGGCTCCAGATGACAGAGGGGATATAATCCCTGTCATTGGGCAACCATCCTCTCATACAGGAGAAGGACACTGCCCAGTAGCTTATGGTCAGGTGTAAATAGGTCAGACCCTGCCTGGGAGCTCACTCGCCTGGGGGAGTTTGTTGTGGTAAGACGCTGGACTTGAAGTTAGACTTGAGCCCATTTCTGCCAGCCTTTCTCTTGGGGACTCGGTTATTTACCTGGGTAAAGAGGAAACTGGACTTGATCAGGGATTTGTAAGCCAGGTCAGTCATCAGAGTAACTCTTTTAAAAAATATAAAAATCAGAGCCTCACTTCATCCTACATGGAGTCAGAATCCCCAGGGGGTGGAGGGTGGTTTGTTTTGTTTTGTTTTGTTTTTGTTTTGAGACAAAGTCTTACTATGTTCTTTGTAGAGTGCTGTGGCATCACAGCTCACAGCAACCTCCAACTCTTGGGCTTAAGCAATTCTTTTACCTCAGCCTCCCAAGTAGCTGGGACTATAAGGCACCCACCACAGCACCTTTTTTAGCCTCATGAGTATGACTATTTTTTTGTTACAGTTGTCATTGTTGTTTTGCTGGTCAGGGCAGGGTTTGAACTTGCCAGGCTCCTCAGTGTATGTGGCTGGTGCTGTTAACTACTGTGCTACAGGTGCCGAGCCTGTTTGTTTTTTTTCTGAGACAGGGTCTCTCACTCTGTTGCTCAGGCTGGAGTGCTTTGGCATCAGTCTAGCTCACAGCAACCTCAAACTCGTAAGCCCAAGTGATCCTCCCACCTCATCCTCCCGAGTACCTGGGGACTACAGGTGCCCGCTACCACACCCCACTTATTTTTCTCTTTTTTGTAAGGATGAGGTCTCTTTTTTGCTCAGGTTTGTCTCAGGCTCCTGGCCTTAAACAAACCTCTATGTCAGCCTCCCAAAGTGCTGGGGATTACAGGCCTGAGCCACCAAGCCCAGCCCTATTTCTGTATTTATAAATTCTTGCTAATACTGATAGCAGCAGGCTCAGAGTGAAGACACAGCAGCCTGGACAATTACCTGGCTCCCTTCTAATTCCAATCACAAATAGAAGAATCAGAGGCAGGCAACATGGATGTCAGCCTGAGAATCTAATCATAGACAGTTCTTTAGGGGATAGAAGTTTGAAGGTGTTTTTGGAAAGAGACAATTTATGAGCACATACAACAGGGAAGAGAGCTTCCAGACACAGCAACAGGGTGAGCAGAGAGAGAACCAGCCGTCCCAGGGTCTTAGCCTAGCCTGAGTGGAGCTAGATGTAAGGACCAGAGAGACATCTTCCAATTTCTACTGGAGAGTTTGGGTTTCATGGAATGTGAAAGACTCACCCTCACCCCCTGGGGATTCTGACTCACCTTTTTTAGCCTCATGAGCTGGCTCTGGGATTCAGGAGAAGGACTCAGCCTCTCAGAGGTGTGCACTTTGATGTCGGAGGACAGCACTGGGACATATCCGAGGAGCGGGGCTTTAATATTTCTTCTCTTATTGAAACAACATCCAGAAAATGTTTATATCCTTGCCTCAAGCCTTAGATATCAGGATTCCTTCAGTGATTTCAGGAATGATTGGGATGTCTAGGCTCTGCTTCCTTTAGGCTAACAGGGACAGAAAGACAGCCTTTCCTCCCAGTGTTGTGGGAGCTGAAGTGCCTTGGGATGCTCTACAGACGTGACCTCCCTAACACCTTCCCCATTCTGCTTTCTCTGGGCCTCTGCTACAGACTCACGGCTGCGCAGTAGTGAGGACGCCCGTGGCGTGCTCTTTGAAGCTCAGGAGGCAGCCATGCCCGAGATCCAGGAGCAGATCCATGACTATAGGTCCGTCCACTTCCCCTCCTTCTCTCTCCCCACACTCCTGCTCCTCAGCCCTGTCTCACTCCTTGTGTGAGTGTGTGCTCTTTCTGGGTGTCTGTCTACTGGGTGTTTGCGTGTACATTTATTTCTTTCTCTGTATTTCTCTGACTTAGAACGAAGCGCACCCTGGGACTAGGCAGCTTGTATGGTGAAAACGACCTGCTGGACCTGGATGGGGACCTTCTCCGAGAGCGCCAAGTGGCTGAGAAGCAGCTGGCTGCCCTTGGAGATATTTTGTGAGTCTTCAGTTCCACTTCCCACACTCAGAGCATGCTGACTATTTTGTGGGTCTATTTCCCAGCCTTTGCTCCTTCCACTTCTTTCCTGCTTCTCCTTACCCTCAAAGAGGGGAGAGTTGTGCCATCTCTGCACCAGGGAGGTGCAGAGCCAGGAGCCCTGATAGTCATTTGGTGGCTGTGACATGGGCCCCAGGGGCATGTGAGCTTTCTTCTTCCCCTTTCTAGCCCTCTTCCTTTACCTTCCTGCCTCCAAGACCCCATCTGAGGCTAAAAGTGAGACCAGCACTGAGTGTCCAGTGGATAAAGAGTTCTTTTAGGTGGAAGCTAGAACAGGTTTGAAGGAAATTGAAATAACTATCTTTTCCTAATCACTTCGGAAAACTAAACTAGTTTAGCTTTTCAAGGAGCCCCTGGCATAGCTGTGCTTGTCAAGCTTTTCTAGATCCCCCTTTCTAAGGTATCACAGGCCCATGGGATGAACGTCCCAATGTCACAGTCTCTGTGGGGACACTTCCAGACTCAGAAGCATTTTTTAGCCCAATATTGCTTCTTGCTGAGGAGTTACATGACCTTGGTTTTGCCCTTTTATACAGAGTTAGACTACAGCAGTGACTTTCAACTGGTGTACCATGAGAGGACCTTAGGTTTGGCTCAAAAATTTTTAAAGATCATTAATTAAATTATTTTTGAAAGAAATTTAAAGCACAATAAGTATGTTCTTTTTTTTTTTTTTTTTTTTACTCTTTTTTTGTGATCAACATAATTCAAGTATGCTACAAAAGTTTGACTATAGGTTCAAGTGTGTTGTGAGATAAAAAAGGTTATAAAACACTGGTCTAGACAATCTTGATAGTCTCTGTTAACACTGAAATTTCAACTTGGCAGTTATTTACAACCTTCCTATTGTGTGCCACACACTGTTCTGCAGCAGACACTCTTGAGGGGCATCAGTGAGCAAAGTGCCTCTTCCCCTGGTAGTGCTTACTTCACTGGGTGAGGGGAGACACCCAGTGTAATTAGTGAGGGAATTAAATAGTAGGTTAGCAACAATGAGTGCTGGGGGAGGTCAAGAGCAACAGCCAATGCGTTGCAATTTGACATGGGGCAGTCAGGGAAAACCACATGGAAAAAGCAACAATTGAAAAAAGTGGGGGAGTTATCCTCAAAGACATCTAGGTAAGAACATTCCAGGTAGAGTAAGCAGCCATGGCAGAGTAAGAACGTGCTTGACAGACACATTTGAGCAATGGTGAGTACACCAGTGTAGCAAGAGCAGAATAGAAAAGTTAGTGATGAAGTTGAGTAGCGGCCAGAAGGGTGGCTACAGGTGCCTGGCACAGTGCCAGCTAGTTTTTCTATTTTTAGTAGAGATCCAGTCTCACTTGTTCAAGCTGACCTCCCACCTCAGCCTCCCAGAGTGCTGAGATTACAGGTGTTAGCCACCATGCCCCACTGAGTGCTAACTGTGTTTAGACTGTAGAGCCAACAGGTAGATTTCCTAAAAACTGAGTGTGGGAGTTAGAGAAAAAGAAAGGGAAGACTCCAGGTTTTATTTGGTTTGGTTTTTTTTTTTTACCAAGGCTACTAAAAGGACAAAAGCGCCATCAGTCAAAATAGAGCCAATTGCATGGGGAGCAATTCCATGGTGGGAAGTCAGAGTTGAGTTTTGAACACATTGAATTTGAGATCCCCCCCCCCTTTTTTTTTTTTGAGACCAAGTCTCACTACGTCACCCCTAGTAGAGTGCTGTGGCATCATAGCTCATAGCAACCTCAAACTCTCAAGCTTAAGCAATTCTCTTGCCTCAGCCTCCCAAGTAGCTGGGACTACAGGCACCCACCATAATGCCTGGCTATTTTTTGTTGTTGTTGTCACCCTTGGTAGAGTGCTGTGGCTCAAGTGATTCTCTTGCCTCAGCCTCTCAAGTAGCTAGGACTACAAGTCCCCGCCACAACACCTGGCTATTTCAGAGACGAGGTCTCACTCTGGCTCAGGATGGCCTCAAACTTGTGAGCTCAGGCAGTCCACTTACCTCGGCCTTCCAGAATGTTAGGAGCCACCGCGCCTGGCCCCTGAGATCCCTTTTAGACATCAGACCAGAGATCTAATGTAGTAGGCAGCTGCACATGCAAACCTAGTATCTGGTGAGAGATCTGGGCTAGAGAGGACAAAACCAAGTGAGATCATAACAGTATGTGCTTTGCAGACTTAACCCTCTGACCTGTAGCGAAGTTCAGTGTCTTTCTGGACCTTTGTTTTCCCAGTGGTCAGATGGCATTAATCACCCCCACCTACTCCAGGGATAGAGGTAGGACCCAGCTGAACCTATTTTGAGATTGTAGGCTCCAGAATTATATGAGACTGTTGTTGACAGCATAAGCATCTCATTTACAATGGTTTTTTTAAAGAAATGAAATTTTGGTCTCATAAAATGAGGATATAATAACTTCTCAGGGGATATTTTGATAATTAGATGGAGTAATACACGTAAATAACTTAAAATAATGCCTGACCTGTAGAAAACACTCAAATGTTAGTTGTTAGCATTTACCTCGTATGAATAGGTTTCTTTGGATCTGATCTCGAGGCATCTTTGCTTCCTCACTTCTTTCCTCCTGCCTCAGGGTCAGCCCTTCTAGTTCAGGGCTGTAGCTACATTGGATACAAAAGGGAGGCTCTTCCTCCACAGTAACTTCAGACACTGAAACAGATGGCGAGCAAGAGGCTTTATTTCCACATTTCCCTTCCTTTTAGCTAGAAGGACACTGTCATCATCACAGCCCTGTGCTAGCTGAGTCCCTTAGGGAGTAAGAACTCTCCCCTCCTGTGCCCCACGCTGGCTGCAGAGCTGTGACCAAGAGTCTGAGTCTGATATTTCATGGTACTCCTTCACTTCCCCTCACCAACCCTCCCTTCCTCTAAGAAAGAGTTTACCCTCCTCCCAGCCTCTGCCCAGGCGCGGAGTCTGTTTCTTTGCAGTCTGAGTCATCTCTTTTTTCTTTCATTCCAGGTCCAAGTACGAGGAGGACAGGAGGTAAGTAAGCCCGTGCTGTGGTTCATTTGCACTTTCCAGGTGGGAAGGAGTGGGGCTGAGCTGCTGTGCTTTCCATTTCTGCCAATCAAGGAAAGTCCCTAGGATGTAGGAACACGTGGGAACATGGTTCCTACAAGTTTAGGTCCAGGTGTCTGTATAACCGTAACATACAGGGGTCATGAGGCTCAGGCCCAGGCTCAGGGATTACTGCCTGGGGAGGTGGGTTTTTCTCCAGCAGGAGACTCCAAGTTTCTATCACTCCTACCATTTTCACACCAGGCTTCCTTTTCTCTACCTGAATTAGCCCTGTGTTTCCCTTCTTACTTCTTTCCATTAAACCACTTAAAGTGGTTAGAGTGATAGTAATTTCAGCCTATATTATGGCACCTGCAGAGGGTATCTTGGGGTGCAACACAGTACCTCTCTGAGCAAATATTATGATTTTTTTTTCCAGCCTGTACACTTATCTCATTGTTTCTCATCAGCAAAGATTAAAATGAGTTTGCATTCCCTGAGCACTCACACTTAGTAAGGGAGAGAAGATGGGGTTAGAAGTCTGTTTCAAAGGGGAATAAAGCCAGGACTTTGAAGCTTTGCTGCATTGAATTCACTAAGTGGATAATCTGTCTACTGAATTTTGGGCCAAGTACATTTTAAACCCAGAGCTCTGGACAGTTTCATTTGTGGAAATTGGAAGATACTTGACAGCTCCTTTTCATCTTTTTCTCTCTGTGCTTAGAGATAGGAGATGGGTAAAGACAGTGTACCCTGACAGAGGCTGTCTGGCATTTCTCCCTTCCCCATGTTACCTCACTCCTACACATGTACCTGAGGATATTAGCTGTGTACTGCAGCCGGGCTTCCAGTCTGCTCATGGCTTGACCATTCAGAGAATTTTGTGCTTACGTTTTAGGGAACTAGCATGTCTTTCCACTGAGCATTATCCACTAGTGGGAAGAGCTCTGTTAGGGAAGGAATAAGATTTCTCCTGGGAGTTGTGCCAGCCAAGACTTGTAGCCAGCTTCTGCCTGTTGTTCCCTTTGATTATTCCAGACTTCCCTTGGAAGGGGCAGTTTGGCCCATAAGTGCCCCTTCCCCTGCAGCAGGACAGGCTGAATGGAACTTTCTGGTTCATGGTTCTGCCTCTCCCTTACAGTGCCCCCATGGGCTTCGCCCTCAATACCTACATGAGCCATGCTGGGATCCATCTTCGGGACACACGACCTTCCAACACAGCTGACAAGGCCCAGGCTGCTCCTGACAAGGACAAGTGGCTACCTTTCTTCCCTAAGACCAAGAAGGTAACAAAGCTATCATAGAAAATATCTCCCCTTGGGACAGACAATTCTCCGTGCTGACATAGACAAGGAAAGCCATTGCAGCTGTCAAGCTACATCCTCCACCTTGGATATGGAGTCAGTGAGAGCCCCCAGCTAGAGCAGTGCTCTCTCCCTTCTTCCAAGTCTCCTCAGGGCACAAGCATGAGTCAGCTGTCCAGTTGTTTGCTGAGGGCCAGTCCTGGGGGCAGTGCCAGAGTTGATAAGCAACTGTGTCTGGGTATTGGGACCTCCTCCAACCCCAGTGTCTCCTGTCTCAGCAGAGCAGCAATTCCAAAAAAGAAAAGGATGCCTTGGAGGACAAGAAGCGAAACCCCATCCTCAAATACATTGGGAAGCCCAAAAGTTCTTCCCAGAGCAGTGAGTATTTGCAGACATCAGCCATAGTCATTCCTTGGGTGGGACCACAGCCCCGCACACACATACCAACATGCTGGCAAAAGGCTTCCTATGTTAGCTGGGCACAGACACCGCACCTTAGCCCCCTCCCAGTGCTGCCGCCCTGTCCCCTCAACAGACCAAATGCAGGCTCTGTGAGGTACGCATCAGTGTCTCAGAGCCAAGGAAGCTGCAGCAGTCCCTGGTTCTTAGTCTGGGAACTCAGAGTTAGTTGTAGTTACTGACCAGACATGTGGAGGAACATTTCCCCTTGGCAAAGGTTACCCTGTAGATAGTAAATGCCCCTTCCCCTGTACCTGTGAGACTCATCCGTATGCCTGCAGTGCTGGGTGTTGGGAGAAATTAGAGACAGGGGAGGGGGTGAGTCACTGTTAAATAGAATCAGGCAGATGGGCAAGTCTGGGACCCAGACTTTTCCCTAATGGTATCAGTAGCCAAAACTCAATTGATCTATCATTGATCTCTTCCCAGCCATGTGTCATTTGAAAGTTGTTGCTGGCCCCTTCTAATCAGTCTTTTAAGTCCCTGCTGTCAATGGGGTGCTGAGGGGCAGTGGAGTGGGCCTGCTGTCCTGCCTGAAATTGCTACAGTGGAGGAGTGGAAGGAGGGGACTCTTCTAGACCAGGCTTGATTTTTGCTGCTACCTTTTCATTTTCCAGCTTGATGTAATTTTTATTTTGACTCTTGAAACATTAATTTGACTTTCCATGGTTTACTTTTGTTTTTTGTTTTTCTTTTAGCATTTCATATTCCCTTGTCCCCTGTGGAAGGTAAAAGGAACATTTTCTTTGGGTTTGTCTTTGCATTAGCACTGAGTTTCTTTCTCCCAAATCTTGTCTTCTCTTTTCCTTCATTATCTTCTCCTATCTGTCCCTCTTTCCTCTCTTTCTTCTCCCCATTTGTATGTCCTCCTTGTTGCTAAAGCTGATCTGTGAAACAAACCAGGGAGGGCCTTCTATCCCTTCTAAGAGACCTTGCCAGCCTGACCCAGGTCTCCCCACTCCCACTCCTACAGGTAGAGTTCTTCCTGAGTCTGCCAAAGGCCAGCCTGTTGTTGCCTCTGGCAGTTTCACACAGTTTGAGGCCTTTCTCCATAATTTGGTTACATCATGGATGAGGTTCCAAAAATCTAGGGTTCTGTGAAACTGAAGGAAACCCTCACAAATTGGAGTGTCCTGCAGAAGCACTTCGGATGTTATTTTCAATTGAAATAATAAAAAGCCTCAGTTTTTTTTGTTTGTTTCTTAGTAAATTGTGATTTCTGTTTTTCTTTTGAGTATTTTCACCTGGACTTTGCTAAGCCCTTCAGTGTGGTACCTCCATGTCTTTTGGCTCTTTTTTTTTCTTTTGACTTTTAACTGCCAGCACTGTAATGGGCAAGTTCATTGCCCATCAGTGAGGTCTATGTAGGGCAGTTGAGTGATGAATATTTTCTAGGATCTATCATAAATACATATAGGAAATTTCAGTGGGAATTACTCTGTTTTTCAAGAATTTATTTTATTTAAAAAAAATAATTTTATGTAAAAGGGGCAATAAAAAATACTATCTTCAGCCAGACACGGTGGTATGCACCTATAGTCTCAGCTACTTAGGAGGCTGAGGCAGGAGGGTTTTCAGGCTGGGACTTGGGAGACCACAGTGCACTGTAAGCAGCCACTGCACTCTAACCTGGTAACATGCCAAGACCCCATCTCTCCCCCAAAAAATTAGCTTCAAAATTATTTTAAAAGTTACTAAACTCCCAGCTCGGCACCTGTAGCTCAGTAGCTAGGGCACCAGCCACATACACCAGAGGTGGTAGCTTCAAACCCTGCCCGGGCCTGCCAAACAACAATGACAACTACAACCAAAAAATAGCTGGGCATTGTGGTGGGCACCTGTAGTCCCAGATACTTGGGAGGCTGAGGCAAGAGAATCACTTAAGCCCAAGAGTTTGAGGTTGCTGTGAGCTGTGACTGTGACTCCATGGCACTCTACCAAGGGCGACATAGTAAAACTCTGTCTCAAAAAAAAGTTACTGAACTCCTATATTTACTTTTTAAGATTATTGAAAAAATGTTTAAAAAAACAGTAGGGGAGAAGAATAGTCTTAAAATATAGCCCTTAGTTCTTTAACATGTTCCTCATCTCCCCTGCCAGGGAAGATGTGAGACAACAGCAGGCAAAAATTTGAAAGTAGACAGAAACACCCAATGTGGAGAGAAGGTTCCTGATAGCAGAGCAGGATAAGGGTGTGAGTGTCCACCAGCCATTTGAGTCACATCTTTACATTATGATTTCAATATTTGGTTTGGGGTCTTTAAATCCCCAGGATGTCAGACAAATCTGTATCTATATTTAAAGATGTAAAAAGCCTCAATATTGAGTGTTTTTGCCACTTAAAATCATCACTGTTACCTGTTTATTATAAAGGATCTGATTGTTAGTAACATGTTCACTTTCATTTAGTTCCATTATCATTCAGAGACTGGAGGGAGAAAAGCAAGAGCTGCTAATGAAACTTTACTTTTTTTTTTTAAATGGGTTCCATCCTACCTGTTTTTACCCTGTCACTCTAGGTCCGTGGTTCTCAACCTTCCTAATGCCGTGATGTATTTTCATTGTTACAAAGGGGTCACGACCCACGGATTGAGAACCAGTGCTCTAGGTCGTTTAGTTACACCAGATCTCAAGACAACTGTTTCTTGCTACAACTAGGATCTAACTCTAACTATATCTAGGATATAATTGGGGTTTTTTTGTTTGTTTGTTTGTTTTGTTTTGTTTTAAAGAAACAGGCCAGGCTGGGGTACAGTGTGCCTATCTCATGGCCCGCTATAACCTCGAACTCCTGAGCTCAAGTGATACTCCTGCCTCAGCCTCCCAAGAAGCGTGGACTATAGGTGCCTGCCACAATACTCAGCTAGTTTTTTTTAAATCATTTTTTGTAGAGATGGATGTCTCTGTGTTGCCCAAGCTAATGTCAAATTCCTGGACTCAGGTGATCTTCCTTGGCCTCCAAAGTGCTGAGATTACAGGCATGAGCCACCACACCTGACCACACTTGGGCATTTTCAAAGTGGCCCATGGGAAAAGAAATAATAGTGGACTCAATCCAGTGGCTTTCAGTGATAGGATATTCCTGGTCTCCCACATTGTCACCCAGCCAGTGTAGCTCAGAGCTTCAGAGCTGACTGTGGCATTTCCAGGGGCTCCAAGTCCCAGATGCACACTAAGTCGGGGACAAGCAGTTCTGGTCCTGATCTCAAAAGTGGAACTGATGGTAACAGCCCCTGCTCATGGAATATGCACCCAGCCAGTTTCAGAGAAATATTACCCAACTGCCTGCCTAACACGGAGTCACAGACTTTGAAGAGAGCAGCTAAATGTTTTTCTGTTCTTTTTGGCTTAGAAAGTGTCTTAGAAAAGTCAGATTTTGAGACAGGAGGAATTTGTAAGTTTGTATATACAGCTCTCAGGATCTCCAAAGTCAGGGGCAGAACTCTGTTAGTATGGTTAGGATTGGGGTCCAAACCCCAGGGGTTTATATTGCTTCCCTGGTTCTACCTACCCTTTCTGTTGGTCATAGGCAGAGGGCATTTCTAGCCCAACCCAGTTCTGATTTTGCTAGGCTTCAAGCTCAGCTAGTTGACAAGAAGGTGAGCTCCTCATCTCTCTTCTTTCCTGCTGAGATCCATGGTGCCCTGGGTGTGACTTAACATCTCCAAGGTTTCTAAGTGGAATCAGCTGTGCCTTTTTACTCTTCCACTTGTCCTTTCTGTTTTTTATGAACAAGAACTCTTTTGTCTTAGCTTTTAAAAAGGGCTGGAATGGCTGGGCACTGTGGCTCACTCCTGTAACCCTAGCACTCTGGGAGGCTGATGCAGGTGGATTCCTTGAGTCCAGGAGTTTGAGACCAGCCTGAGCAAGAGTGAGACCCCATCTCTACCAAAAATAGAAAAACTAGCTGGACATTGTGGCAGGTGCCTGTATAGTTCCAGCTACTCAGGAGGCTGAGCCCAGGAGTTTGAGGTTGCTATGAGGTAAGAAGTCATAGCACTCTACCCAGTGTGATAGAGTGAGACTCTTGTCTCAAAAAAAAAAAAAAAGGGCAGGGGCTGGAATTTGAAAGACAAAGTTATGTGTCTCCTCTGTTTCACCGAGGTGACATCTCACAGCCCTAAAGGTCCTGGATTTCGTAGTGATGGAGACCATAGAGATGGTGTTCCAGAGAGAACACATAAATGTAATATAAATTTGAGAAATGCCTGATACAATATGTCAGCATGGCCAGATTCCATGTAGATGTGTTTTCGGTGTGCCAGGCTACTTTTTTAAACTATAAATGGCTCTTAGGAAAAACCTAGTCATGGTTTTCAAGCAGAAGTGTCATTGTAATAAAGAACGTGAGAGCTAAAAGAAAGCTTCCTAGAAAACATACTTCTACATCCTCTCAGTTCGCACATGAAGAAAAAGTAGACCCAGAAAAGCAGAACGACGCCCAGGGCCCCAGCACATGCGTAGAGGAACCAGGACTAGGAGCACCTCTCCATTCTGGGGCCTGTGCTGCTGTTACCCATGCTTTCTCATCGCTCTGTCTTCTGGGATAGCAGGGAGTAAGGTCTGAGACGTCACCCCAAACAGAAAGTATAGTATCCTTCACTCTGTTTGTGCTTCCAGTCAAACCAGGCAATGTGAGGAACATCATTCAGCACTTTGAGAACAACCAGCAGTATGAGGCCCCGGAACCTGGCACGCAGCGACTCTCCACAGGAAGCTTTCCTGAGGACCTGCTGGAGAGCGACAGGTAACAGTGGTGGGATGGGGCTTGCCAGCTGCCTGATGTGGAGCACATGGGCAGAGGTTGGCACTAGGGTTTGATCCCAGCTCCCTCGCCCTTCCCCACTAGACTGCAGGGCTCCTGCTGTGGAGTGAGTGCTCAGGCCATGCCATCCGGCCTGGGAGGCATATGTCGGTAGACTCTGCCTTGGATTCATCCCCTGAATACTGAATAACCTCTGTCCCAAAATTGAGCTAGATAATATTTATAAAGCAGCTAATCAGGAAACTCTAAAAAACAAGGATTAAAAAGAGTACAGAGCAGTGGTTCTCAATCTTCCTAATGCCGCAATGTATTTTCATTGTTACAAAGGGGTAACTGACCCACAGGTTGAGAACCGCTGGTATAGAGGGAGCAAAGGAAGTCCTGGGAAAAAAGCCTGGCAGTGAAAAGAAGCTATGTGTGAAAGAAGAGAACTAGAGATGAGCCCTTTAAAGACAAGCAATGTAGCTGTGGGCAAAAAGATACCAAATTGATTGATTCAAATGAGCTATACTGCCCTTTTCAAGAAGAAAAAGGGGGTTTCAGACTGTGGTGCCTTTCATATTTTCCATCTTGAGTCATGTTCTAACTAGAATCCTTGTATTAAATATATTCTGATATTAAAATATATTCTTGGGGCGGCGCCTGTGGCTCAGTAGGTAGGGTGCTGGCCCCATATACCACGTGTGGCAGGTTCAAACCTGGCCCCAGCCAAACTGCAACAAAAAAAATAGCCAGGTGTTGTGGCGGGCACCTGTAGTCCCAGCTACTTGGGAGGCTGAGGCAAAAGAATCACCTAAGCCTAGGAGTTGGAGGTTGCTATGAGCTGTGACGCCACTGCACTCTACCGAGGATGATAAAGTGAGACTCTTGTTAAAAAAAGAAGCGTGTATATATATAGATATATAGATATATATATTCTCGAACTCACTTGCTTTTGACTGTAGCATGACAGCAGTCAAGTCACGTCTAAAATCTGGCTGCGCACAGTGGCTCACACCTGTAATCCCAGTATTCTGGGAAGCTGAGGTGGGCGTGTCCCTTGAGCTCAGGAATTCAAGACCAGGCTGAGGGCTCAGTGCCTCGGCCCCAAGCTCCAGCCACATACACCAAAGCTGACCGGTTTGATCCCCACCCAGGCCTGCTAAACAACAACTGCAACAAAAAATAGCCAGGCGTTGTGGTAGGCGCCTGTAGTCCCAAATGCTTGGGAGGCTGAGGCAAGTGGATCACTTAAGCTCAAGAGTTTAAGGTTGCTGTGACCTGTGACGCCACGGCACTCTTCAGAGGGCAACATAATGAGACTCTGTCTTAAAAAAAAAAAAAAAAAGATCAGCCTGAGCAAGAGTAGAGACCCAGTCTTTACTAAAAAAGAAAAACTTAGCCAGGTGTTGTGACAGGTGCCTGTAGTCCCAACAACTTGGGACGCTGAGGCAGGAGGATCAGTTAAAGCCAGGAGTTTGAAGTTGCTGTGAGCTAGGCTGATATCATAGCACTCTAGCCTGGGGGACAGAGTGAGACTCTGTCTCAAGATAAGAAAAATAAAAGAAAAAAAGAGAAATACTCGTGCAAGGTCTTGAAATCACTCTCAAGGTATAGTAATGTAGTCTGATGTATGGGAAACACCAGCCTGACAGCCTGGGCTGGCAGAAAGGTGGGTAAGTGTGTAGCATTCTGAACATTTCAAGCCATTTTCATTGGGAATAAACTAATTATCAAACTATAAATCAAACTTTCCTGGAGAATGCAAGGTTACTCTTTTCTGTTTCTATTAAGCCTTTCTAAGCTTAATATGTTAGTAAAGATTTTTGCCATATTGAGAATTGACAAAGATTTAGGGGAGGCAAAAGTTAGATTTGTACTCGGGAAAGGTTCAGTTCTAATTTTAATGAATTAAATGCACGCATTATATGATTACTATGGTAGACATCTTATAGATATATCAAATATTTTAAGATTCTAAGACATTTTCAACATTTCAGGAGAATATTTGAAACCATTTACCAACTTACCTTCTTACCATTGCTGAGTAAATTTGCCCTGAGAATTACTAGAACCCTAGAGCTACAAGCAGAAGCCTTTGGATTGGATGGTTGTAAGCTCACTGGCAATGTTCAGGGAGTGTAATTTAAGCAGCTGGTGGGCCAGAGGTTGTTGGTGTAGGTGAGCCCTGAGCTTGTGAATTCTAAAGAGCACTCCCTAGGAACTGTTACTTCTTGGTGGGAGCAGTGCACACTTCTGGGCACTTGAAGGAAGGTACTTAGCTCAGTGACCCCTCTGGTGGGACTCATGGTGCTGACACGATCCATTGAAGGCACTGGTGAAAAGTGTTTTGACTTTGCTGGTGCATGATTTTAGTTGGAGATTAGCTGGCAATATGTTTTCTAACCCTGCATACAAACCCTGTGGACCCCAGGAGGTGAGCTCCACTTTGGGTCATCTGGCAGTTTGGAGGCTTGATGAATGGAGACCAGGACATTTGGCTGCCTCACTACAGCAGCCTGCTGGGCTATTAAGAGCTCTCCAGACATTTCCAGGCCTCCTATGGTCCTAGAAGTAGAGCAGAATGCAGATTAGTAATAATGTCAGCAAAGAACCAGCACAGCAGAGCCACAACAGGGCAGCTGGGGGTCAGGGATGCCAGCTGCCCCAAGCTGACTTGAAGGATGCAGAGCAGCAGCACCTGATGTCAGGTAGCTCTGAGCCCTGAGTAGTGGGCTTGAGGGTGGGTCCTGCCTGTCAACAAACAGCCCCTTTATGCAGACTCCTAAGGCTGTCTTCTCACAGGAGAGGAAATGGCAGTTTAGGAAGGTGCTGTTAAGATAAGAACAGAAGGGATCTGCATCACAGCTGGGGTCCCACAGCACAGACTGCTAACAGGCAGCGTCGTCGTGTGTCCTAGAATGAGCATGTAGAGATGTTGCCTGTGCTCCCTTCCAAGGTCTTGTAAAAAGCACAACCAGGGTAAGAGCTGACCGGAGGCAAATTGGACTAGCCACTACATTGTCCCAGGGGCAGGGAGGTGGCACCTTGTAGTTCCTGATGAAGGACTGTGATGTCCAAGCCTTTCTGACAGAAACATGGTGTCTTAGACCTCTGCACACACCACAAGCCTGATTCTGGTAGCCCCAGATTTCCTGTTAGGATCCCTTCCAAATACAAGAGGAAGGTGAGTTTGTCCGTCCGTCAAGCTGGGCTGGGGAAAAGGAGGATTCCGTAGAACAGCAAAAGCAGTTTGTCATTAAGAAGCTTCTGCCATGTGCGGCGCCTGTGGCTCAAAGGAGGAGGGCACCGGCCCCGTATGCCAGAGGTGGCGGGTTCAAACCCAGCCCCGGCCAAAAACTGAAAAAAAAAAAAAGAGCTTCTGCCATGCAGGAGCACTGGGCATGTGGGAGGGGGGGGACCTGCCACACCAAGGCACCCTTAAGATGGGGCAGAGGTAAAAGCAGGCCAGAGTAGAAGATCCCAAAGCCCCTGTCCCTGTCCACTCAGTTCACGCTCAGAGATCCGCCTGGGCCGTTCTGAGAGCCTCAAGGGCCGGGAAGAGATGAAGCGGTCCCGGAAGGCAGAGAACGTGCCCCGCTCTCGCAGTGATGTTGACATGGATGCTGCTGCTGAAGCCACACGCCTCCACCAGTCAGCTTCGTCCTCTGCCTCCAGCCTCTCCACCAGGTGGGCAGGCTCGGGGGCTCTACCCACTGATGTCTGGGTCAGTGGCCTGAATGGGGATGCTAAGAGTCACATCGTCTCCACAGGTCTCTCGAGAACCCAACCCCTCCCTTCACCCCCAAAATGGGCCGCAGGTGAGTGATGGGCACGGTGGGGCCTCTCTTTGTATCTCTGTCCCATCTGTGCTCAGCAGGGTGTGCTTCTCTTGGTGCCCACTGGTACCCGTGTGCACGGGACAAGCAGGTTGGGCCAGTGCAGGAGGGACAGACCTGTGTATGATCTTCCTCCTGAGTGAAGCTGAGCTGCCCATTCTCCCCAGGAGCATTGAGTCCCCCAGCTTGGGGTTCTGCACAGACGCCCTCCTTCCCCACCTCCTAGAGGATGACCTAGGCCAGCTGTCTGACCTGGAGCCAGAGCCAGATGCCCAAAACTGGCAACATACTGTGGGCAAGGACGTGGTGGCTGGGCTAACCCAGAGGGAGATTGACCGACAGGAGGTTATCAATGGTGAGAATGTGCAACGCCCCCACCCACAACTCACCCTGTGCAAGCATAAGTCTAGAACGCCCATGACACAAAGGGTGGGAAGGAGGTGCATGGCGTGGGGGCCCTGGGACAGGACTAGGTCTGTGTGGCCTACTGCTGTAAGTTCTATCTCTGGCCCCCAGGGTGAGAGAAAAATTGCCATAGGACCTGAAACCACTCTGGTTACTCTAAAAGTAGGGTGGTTTAGGAAGCGGGGTAGTGACTCTAGATACTTGCTATTCTGTTTTCTCCCCATCTCTCTACCTCCTCATCACCCACTTAGAGCTGTTTGTGACTGAAAGTTCCCACCTGCGCACACTCCGCGTGCTAGATTTGATCTTCTACCAGCGGATGAGGAAGGAGAACCTGATGCCCCGGGAAGAGCTGTCCCGGCTTTTCCCCAATCTGCCTGAACTCATAGAGATTCACAGTAAGGAGCCTGTGTCCTCCATGCTCCCCCTCTGCTAGCCTAAAGCTTCCTGTTCCAGGTTGGCTCTTCTGCCAGGACCTCTCTGAGTAGTGACCCTTGCCCATCATCCTTGGTGAGACAAGGATCAATGGGTGACCTAAAACCAGCCCTCCAGTTCCCCCCAAAGTAAACCCTTCCCCACACATTGCTGCTCAACATCTTTGTTCTCTCAGTCACAAAGAGTCTGGCAGTCGACTCAACCCCAGGCGTTTCTGTTTCCTCTCCTTGCCCCAGATTCCTGGTGCGAAGCCATGAAGAGGCTCCGGGAGGAGGGCCCCATCATCAGAGAGATCAGTGACCTCATGCTGGCTCGGGTATGCCTCCAGAGTTCTGCTTGGCAAGGACAGTGGAAGAGCCAGGTCCCATTATCTAAAGCTGCAGAATTTCGCAGAGGAGGGGATAGGCAGGGGATTGGTCCCAGGCAGGGTTGTGGCACTGAACCAGTGTCCATCCTGCCCCCACAGTTTGATGGTCCTGCCCGAGAGGAACTCCAGCAGGTGGCTGCGCAGTTCTGCTCCTATCAGTCAGTAGCTCTAGAGCTGATCAAGACCAGGCAGCGCAAAGAGAGTCGGTTCCAGCTCTTCATGCAGGTGTGTCATCAGCAGCGCCTTCTCTGCCAGCTCTCCAGGGAGCTTTTGCCCTTCCCTCTGGCCTCAGCCTCTCTCTCCATGTGGAGGTGACCTGGTACGTCCCTCCACCCACCCACACCTGCCCTTCAAAGGCTGTGATGCTCCAGACAGAGACTGCCACTCACTGGAAAGGGCCTGGGTTAGCAGTCAGCGGGCCTGGCTCACTGGGCAGTGGTGCCTGCCCTTATGTTTTGACCACCTCCCTGCCTTGCATGCTTATCTCTCTGCTACCGCCACTATTTCTGGGTAGGGCCTGTCTGGCATCCCTCCTGCCCCCAGGCTGACTTCCCCTCATCTTTGCCCCAACTAGGAGGCAGAGAGCCACCCCCAGTGTCGCAGGCTGCAGCTGCGCGACCTCATCGTCTCCGAGATGCAGCGGCTAACCAAGTACCCACTGCTGCTGGAGAATATCATCAGACACACAGAGGGTAGGACGGTGGGCGTCAGGCATTGGGCCACGTCACACCAAACTTGTGACCTTTCTTGTCTTCACCTTTGCCCTGTTATGGAGAAGATAATGAGTATGAAATGTGCTTTGCAAAATACCAGGGGCCCGCCAGCGGGAGGAATCAGAACCACCATAGCCTCACTAGGGCCTTTTTGCAAATTCAAGGAAAGCAGACAGTGGACACACAGGCTGGCACTTGGGGGGTCTGGCTTCCTCTGATGGTCAGACTCTGATACCAAGGGCTGTGGCCAGTTTTAGCCCCCTAACGCCCCCTGCAGTGCCCAAAAGATACAACCTGTGTGTTAGCATTAGAGGAGCAGGGAACCAGCTGCCCGAGGGTCTAGCCCCAGGTCGTCAGTGTCCTAGAAGCTTGGATATCTCCCATTACCCTCGAATTTGGGACATTAGTGGCTTTCTAGAGGCATAGTCACCTGTGGAGCTGTTTGGTCTAAGCAGGCATTTCTAGAGCTGTTAGCATCTGCAGAGCAGTGTTCTGCGACCTTAGGGCACTCCATGAGTTACCCTGACACCAAGGCCCTCAGGTTAAGTGAGCATGGCTTGCTCCACTCATCCCTGCCAGGGCAAGACACCCAAACAGGGCTAGGCAGTGGGGACAGCAAGGCCTGTGAGGGGCTCCTCATCTGTCATATAAGTACCTCCCTGTCCTTCGTTTGGCAGGCGGTACCTCTGAGCATGAGAAGCTCTGCCGGGCCCGAGATCAGTGCCGGGAGATTCTCAAGTACGTGAACGAGGCAGTGAAACAGACAGAGAACCAGCACCGTTTAGAGGGCTACCAGAAACGCCTGGATGCCACTGCCCTGGAGAGGGCCAGCAACCCCCTGGCAGCAGAGTTCAAGGTAGGAGGCAGAAACTGCCCCAGGTTCAGCTCCTTACTCATCCATACACACTTGCTTCTGGTAACCCTTAGGAGCAGAACTCTGGTTGGAGAGCCTTGGAGATAGGAGGCAGGGGCCTGTCTGTGATGGGTTAGCACAAGGATGCCCTCAAAAACACACTTGGGCCCCACTCAGTAACGACTAGATATTAGAACGCAGTCAGAGAGAGCAAGGGTAAGGCAGGACAGGGGAGGTAGGGGTATAGGAGTGTGGAGATAATCTGGGAGGGGAGGAAGCTAGAGCTGGAGTGACAAATGGGGAAAACAGAATGACATTCTCTCAGAAGGCAGACAGCATGTGTATATGGGAGGGGAGACCCAGCCAGAGCCAGTGGTGTGTGACTCAAGAGTTGTACATGGCCTGTGCCTATATGGTAACCTTCCTCCTTGTTTGTATTCCCCATGGGAGCATGAGACAGGGGCTGCCATCCTGCTCTCCACTCCCTGCCTTAGCACTGTTTCAGGCTTCACTGAGTTCTGAGCCCTTGGTGGGTGGGTGAGTGAGTGAGTGGTGTTTCCCTGACAGAGCCTGGATCTCACAACCAGAAAGATGATCCATGAAGGGCTCCTTACCTGGAGGATCAGCAAGGACAAGACCCTGGGTGTGTGCCGGTGCCTGGTGGGGGTTAGGGAGCCTGCAGAGTCTGCTCCCTGGGTTATTCCATCTGCTTCCTGAGCCCCGGAACCTGTTGTTCTGAGGGGTAGTGAGGGGTGTGTGGAGCATGACTGGGTGATGGCTTGGGACTGGCTCCTTGAGCACAGCATGGAGGGAGTAACTAGAGGGAGGCTTCCTAGGCCCCAGTCACTCCCGGTGCCTGTGAGGGGGTGAGTGAACAACAGGGCACACATGACCACCCCACCCCACCAGACCTGCACGTGCTGCTGCTGGAGGATCTCCTGGTGCTGCTCCAGAAACAGGATGAGAAGCTGCTGCTCAAGTGCCACAGCAAGACTGCCCTGGGCTCTTCGGACAGCAAGCAGACCTTCAGCCCTGTGCTTAAGCTCAATGCTGTGCTCATCCGCTCTGTAGCCACAGGTACCCACCAGGAGGTGGGCCCAGCTGGCCTGGGTTTTGGGTCCCTGTTGGTTGTCACTGGTGTCCATCAAGTACTGGCTGATGTGGGGCCTTGTGGGACTTGCTCCTGTACTCCTGTCCTAACACAGTCTAAGCGGGAGGGTGTGGTCCAGGATGGGCAGGACAAGGGGCAGGGTGGAACTAATATGAAGGTGGATAGCCTGGAGCAAGGGTGCTCAGCCCTCAGGGACAGTGCTGATTTGGGTGGGCTATGGACACCTGGGATGGGCTGAGGGATTCTATACCGGAGTGAGAGGAATGGGACTGGACAGCATGAGTAGAAACACTTTCGTGCAGCAGCCATGCTCAGGGCAGAGCCTATGTGCAGACAGCAGTTGCACCTCCAGGAAGAGCTCAGTCCCCGTGGGCTGAGGTGTTGCAATGGGGAGTAGAGTATGTGTGAGAAAGGGCTCGGGGGCAAGGGTCAGGCTCTCTTCTTCATCTGTGAGATGGAGAAAACACCTGTCCTACCTCTTGGTGTCATCAAAAGGGATGATGGGTATAAGAAAGTTTTACAAACCTAAAGCACCATACATGTGTCAGCCACCACTGTGACTAGAGTGGGAGGGGCCATGAAAGATGATGGTCTGGCATCCTGGAATTGCCTTTGTCCCCTTTACAGGACGGTCCAAGTGGTTTTGATGATCCAGATCTGTTTGCGTTCTTTGTCTGGGTAGAGGGTCAGGGCTTCGAGACTGCAGTCACACCTGCCACCCCAGTAGACACCTTCTGCTTCCTTCCCACACAGACAAACGGGCCTTCTTCATCATATGCACCTCCAAGTTGGGCCCACCTCAGATCTATGAGCTGGTCGCATTGACATCATCAGACAAGAACACGTGAGGATTGAGGGATCACCCATAATGCTGTCCGTGGGATCTGGGTGGTGTGTATGAGGACAGTGGCCAGTGAGGCCAGGGCTAGACCCCAGAATAGTCCCTGGACAGGAAGGTGGGAAGGGGCGTGGGAGGTAGGGCAGGCATAAAGAAGCTGTGGGGGTCCCGCTGCAGGGAGAATGTGCTCTCAGCAGCCTCCAGCCACTTCTCTCTGCCTTCCTGGACTCCCTTTCCCATCAGACCCAAATACCTTCTCGGGTATTTGCCTCACAGCCCTCTACCGTGGTGTTCCCTGACCAGGGCCACCAAAAGTGGCATGGCACTGTGGAAGGAGACAGAATGAGTCTGTTTCTCAACATTGGGGATAATGTGGATAACGCTACCTCTTAGAGAGTTATTCTGAGAGAGAAAATAGAGAATGCTTAGCACTGAGTATAACAGCTTGGTGTCCAGTATATGGAAGCTGCAAGTGATAAATCCCCAAGGGAGCAGCCAGTGGGAACTGTGAGGGGAGCTGGGACCTGCCAGGTGGTCCCTGGGGGCAGGGCAGGAAGGAAGGCCTAGACACCCCAGAGCAGTGGGTTCAGTCGGGCGTGGTGTGTGCCGTGCTCTCATTCTCACCACCAGTCTCCTCTGTCCCTGCTGAGCAACAGATGGATGGAGCTGTTAGAGGAGGCTGTGCGAAATGCCACCAGGCACCCCGGAGCTGCCCTGACACCCGTCCATGCCCTGCCACCAGGCCGCCAGGAGCCAGCCCACCAGGGGCCCACAGCCAACAGGTACAGTGCTTGGCCCTCCAGGCCCTCATGCCATCTCCACTCCAAGCCACCTGTTCACTGCTGCATCTAACCTCCCTGCCCCCATGGGCAGATAGCCTCTGCAGAGGGAGGAGCAGGCCCCTGTCTCAGCCTGTCTGCTCTCCTCCCTCAGCTGTCATGGAGACCGTGGCTGCCTTGGGGTAGGGGTGTGGTCTAGGGGCCCATGGAGGCTTGGCCAGCACCTACCCTCGTTTCCAGGTTGCCAGCAGACCAGACAGGGGATGAGGCCAAACCCTTCCTTTTTTGACTGCTCATTTCTGGCTCACTCTAAGCTGGGAGTCCAGGCTGAAATTTCATGGCCCTCAGCCTCCTGCCTGGCAGGGAACGGACTGCCTGCCAGGTGACCTCCCCTTTGGTTGGTTTCTTCCCTCAGGGCAGGACTGGATGACTCAGAAGTGTTCCACAATGAGCCAGAAGCTAAAGAGATGCCCATAGGTGAGTACTCTGCCCTGTCCTGTCTGTGGAGTCAGCCAAGGCACCAGGCCAAGTGTGGGAGGGATAGAATGGTCCATCAGGGCCAGGGGTCCGAGGTTTTGATGGAAAGAGCAGAAAGGAACGGTGTGGTACAAAGAGTTTGGAAGGGGGAGGAAACAGACTGCACAGACAGAAGGTAACCTTGCACATTGAACAGGAGATTCTGTTCTGCCTCTCCAGGTGACAGGGCCAGCAGTGGGGGAGAGAGGAGTAGTCCACTGGGAGGGGAGAGGAGGGCTGTGCTCCAGCAAAGCTTGCTTTTGAGTGTGAGATGCACTCAAAAGGGATGAATAGCATAGGGGATGTGGGGGCTTGAAAGGCTTAAGATGCAGGTTCTGGAATGGGGTTGGGAGTTCTTGTGTGAAATAACTTAGGGTCTTGGGTTTTGAGAGGAGGATTCGATGGCTGGTCCTGTTCAGTTCTCTGCTGTTTCGGATGTTATTCCTCCTGACGCCCAGCCCTCCCTAAAGTCTGTCCCAGTCCCTGTTGCAGCCATACCTTCTTTGCCTGCTCTGGTTTGTTTGTTTTTTAAGAGACAAAGTCTCACTCTGTCACCCAGGGTGCAATACAGTGGCACCATCACAGGTCACTGCCGCCTTGAACTCTTAGCCTCCAGCAATCCTCCTGCCTCAGCCTCACAGGCAGCTGGCTCCACTAGCACCTGGCCCCACCCTGTTTGATTCTGTCCCCAGCAATCCAGTCCTGCTTTTTTCTCTACTGTAGGACTTAACCACCTACTATCAAACTACATGATTGACTGACTGCTGTTATTTCTCTTTGTCTCTCTGCTAGAATTAAAGCGCCATGCAGGCAGTGACATTCTTCTTGTTTACAGGTGTACACCGAGAGCCAGGGACAGGGCCTGGCCTTAGGAAGTGCTGAGTACAGTGGCATAAGAGTCCACCACTGTTCCCAGGCCCTCATGTCCAGCACTAGTCGTGAGATTCCTGCATACATACTCTCCCCTTTCCCTGCCTGACAGTGTCCCCTCATCTAAAATAGGCCCCGGTCCCCAGCAGAGGCTGCCAGGGAAGCACCCGGCACTGCTAGAGGATCCTGAGCAGGAAGGCAGTGAGGAAGAGGAGCTGGGTGACCTGCCTCACCCTTCCACATCCCTGGATGAAAAGAACAGGGGTGCCCTGACAAGAGCCCCCACCCACCTAGCTCTACCAGGCCCTCCTTCCATGGAAGGCCTGGCTGATTCTGCCCTGGAAGATGGTGAGTGCCTCAACGCCCTGCCATCAGCCCCTGGTCCCAAGCTGCATGACTGGTGTGCTTTGTCAATGCCAGGTCCACTCCCTGCTCACAGGCTCTCCCTGCTTGAGGACACATATTCAGAAAACATAGTCCTCCTGCCACTAGTTGGGCAGAGCCCCCAAAATCCACCCCATGCCTGAGGCAGGTTCACAACCTGGGGTGTGGGAACTTCCCTCCACTGGTCATGCACACTCCTGAGTCGTTCCCGTCATCCTGTTTCCCTCCAGTGGAGAACCTGCGGCACCTGGTCCTGTGGAGCCTGCTGCCAGGTCACACCATGGACACAGAGGTTGCTGGGGAGCCAGAGGATGACCTGACACCTACACCTTCCATCATGAGCGCTACCTCTCACCCCTGGGACCCAGGCTCCCCAGGACAAGCTACCACTGAGGGGGAACAGGACACCACTCAGCTCCCAGGGCCAGTGAGGGGAGCAGAGCAGGAGGACATGGCTCTTAGTTCTCTGGGAAACCTACCCCCAAGGACCAGAAATTCTGGGATCTGGGAGTCTCCAGAGCTGGACAGGAATCCAACCGAAGAGGCTTCAAGCACAGAGGCAGCTGGAAGTTACAAAGTTGTGAGAAAAGGTAAAGTAAGTTGGGGTGTCCACTGGGGGATCAGCACCCCACTTTGCTCAGGTAGGGGCAAGTCTTTGAGCCACCATGTCCTTCCATGTCTCTCTCCTGGGCATGACCTGAGCAGAGACTTCGGGTGGGTCCTGGAGAAAAGGAGGTGTGGAGATCACGCAGAGGCTTTGGGGTTGGACAACCAAAGTTCAAAGCCCTGTCTCTGCCACTTAATATCTTCGTACCTTAAACAAAATTCTGAATCATCTCTGAACTTCATTCTGTAATATTGTATAAGGACATTCTCTGTCACCTGGCACAAATCAACCAACAATATGAGTTTCTCTTAGTTTTTTTCAGTGATCTCCCAGACTTATGAATAAGAGGGTCTCTTCTCAGGGGCTCAGACCCAGAAAGACTAGGACAAATGCTTCCAGCCCATCACTCCAAACAGCATGGAGGGGAAGGTGGCAGCCAGGACTGGAGAGGCTGGGAAGATAACTTGGAGATTGAAGGGGGGTTGGCAGGGAGGGCACCCCACATTAGGGAATGCCATTGATGGCTTGGAGACAAGGAAAACCTAGGATGGTGAGCCTGAGGGAGAGCCCTGCACCAGAGACATAAGAGAGGGGGAGAGAAGGCCAGTCCGACGGGCAAGAAAGGTGCTCAGGGTGGGTTGGGGGGCACAGGAATATTGTCCTGAATATTATCTCCTGTCCTTCCCTGCTGCTCCACTCTGCCCAAAGTCTGCCCTCTCCTGGGTTTCTGGGAACTGACCTTCCTCTCCCCATCTGTCTCTCTGTCTCTCTCCCCCTCTCTCTCTCTTTCTCTCTCCCACTTTCTCTGAATTGGTGGAAAGTTCTCCGCAGCTCCCTGGGGTGTAATCATGTTTGATCTTGTGTTCATTTTGTTCTTCCCTTTTTCTTTTTCTCCTTCCCCACACTCCTTTCTCTTTTTCTTTCTTCTTCTCATCCCATCCCCTCCCCTCCCCTCCCTTCCCCTCTCATCTCCTGGTCTTTCTGTCTCTCTGCCTGGTGGTGGTGGTGTCGGTGCAGCTGAGGTGGCAGGCAGCAAGGTTGTCCCTGCACTACCAGAGAGTGGCCAGTCAGAGCCTGAGCCACCTGAAGTGGAAATTGGAGCAAAGGCTACGGGTAATGACCTTCTCCTTGGAGCCAGAGACAGGCCAGGACTGGAGTGGGACCTGTGGGACATAGAGGGACCTCAGAAGATAGATCCCACCTGCAAACCCTTCAGCCGTCTTATCTGCAGGGGGTGAGGAGCAGGATGTGGCCTAGAGATGGGGCAGGCCCACCTGTGTAGCCTGACCTCCAGCTTAAAGAAGCCACCTGTTTGGAGCTATGTAGCTCTTACCCAGGCAGCGGGGTCAGGTAGTCTGTGTTCAGCTGTGAGGTAGGACTGGGAAGCCTGGTGCCCAGGGCCTAGTGTCTTCAACCCCCGAGCAGCCTATTCCCCACCCCAACTGCCTACCAGTGTCACTGTAGAAGGAGGTGTGAGTGGCACCCAGGTTCCTCCTCCAGCTGTGTCCAACTCCCTTCATGGATCATAGTGTAGATAGCAGTGGGGGTGGGGTGGTGCCCAAATTCATCACCAGAGTGTGACTTGAGGCAGAGAGAAAGGGCTGCTGCCTGCTTTTCTTCAAAAGGGCCTAAAACCAGTCCAACATCTAACCTTCCTCCTGAGGGGTGGGAGCCACTCCATGCGTCCCTGGGTGAGACCTGCAGCCTTGTACCTCCCCTTCACTTCCCTCCCTCATCTTATCCTTACAATGGGACCAGACTGAGCACAAAGTCATCTAGACGCACTCCCCGGAGAAGGGCTTTAGAGGCCAGCATGCCCTGAATTTGCCTGTGGAGGGCTGCCATAGCTGGGAATTCCAGGGAAGGGAAGATAACCCTGACCTCTCTATGTTGCCTCCTGATTTCTCTGCCATGGGGACAGGGAACTGCTTCTATGTCAGCATGCCAGTAGGACCCCTGGACTCAAGCACTGACCCTTCTGGGGCACCCATGAGCCCCTCCCAGCCCGACAGTCTCCCTGCCTGGCAGACAGAGCCTCGGCCTCAGCTATCAGGAGCCAGTGGAGGTCAAAGACACCCCAGCTGTTCTGCCCACAGCCTGGCCCTCAGGGACGTGGGCATGATCTTTCGGACCATTGAGAAGCTCACCCTCAAGCTCAACAGGCTCAAGGTGAGAGAAAACAGGGTTTGGGTCCCTGGAGACCTCAGTCTGTCCCGATAAGACCATTCCCTGTGAATGAGCTGTGTGTCTTCACAGGGCCCTAGTTCCTGTCCTGGCCAGGGGTTCCTCCCTCAGCCTACCCAGCCCCAGGGCCCAGCACGGATCAGAGTGTAACCCTTTTCCCCAGGCTTAGGAATCACAAGGTTTGAGCAGACCTTCCCTGCAACTCTTGCAGGACATGGAACTGGCCCACAAGGAGCTGCTCAAGACCCTTGGGGGAGAGTCATCAGGTGGTACCACGCCTGTAGGCAGTGTCTACACGGAGGTGACCAGATGGACAGATAGCTCCCTCTCCCCTCCTAAGGAGCCCCTGGCCTCTGACTCCAGGAATAGCCACGAACTGGGGGCCTACCCTGACGATGGTGAGTGGAGTTGGTTCCTACTTTGTACATGCCATAGGGGAGGAGATCATAAGCTTGTGAGGAAATGTCACCAGACACTTTGAGAGGTAGTGGTTCTCAGGGTCTAGTTTCCCTGAGTGTAACTAATTCATTCCCTTGGCTTCAGTAAGGGATCTTTTTAGGAAAACCTTACAAAAGCTGCCCTAAAAATGGGACACTTAGAACTGAACCCTCTTTTCCTTGTGCTGTGTAGGTAAGGAACCAGATGGTCTCACATCATAGACCTGCTCTTATGGAGCAATTCAGAACCATATTGGGGGGGTCCAGGGACACGCCTGTGCTCTAACTCAGAAAGATGCAGCACATTCCTACTTGATACCCAGGTTTGGGGTACTGACAGAACAAAAGTTTGGTCCGGTAGACATCCTTATTTAGGACCCCCAAGAAACTAGAATATCTGGAAGGAGGGGTGGGAGTTGCTGCTCCAATGAGCTTGAGGACTATCTGGACAAAGCATGAAGAAGTGGGTCATCTCAAGCCTGGCCAATCTTACTGTCACCATCCTCCCACAGGCTCTGACACACCCCTGGAAGACAGAACAGCAGATACAGCCACATTGCCAGGACCATGACCGTCCGAACCACATCTGCACCCCATTCCTCCTCTGAGCACTGGCCTTAGACTGGGGTGCAGAATGGGTAGGCTCGAAACTTCTTTTCTGTGGGAGCCACATTGGGGAAACCAGGATCCGACTGAGGCCTCCGGGGGACCCGCATGTTTCTTGGTCTGCTCAGACTGGAGTCAGGTGTCAATGTTTTTCCCTCCCTCATCTACCCTCCAAGGCCTGTGTCCCCTTGAGCATGCTGACTGCATCTGAAAGGCCCTGCTTCCCACGGGCCGCCCTGCCCACACGCATGTCAGCACGTGTGCGTGTGCACGTGCACCTGGATGTGCAAGTGAAAGATGGAGGCTTCTGTGTAGACGCACTTTCTCCCTCCCCCTTTCTCTGCAGGGCTCCAGGTGGAGGCAGGTGCCTCTCCTTCTCTAGGTCACTTTGGTTTCCTATAAATATGTATGTATTGTATGTGCATCTCTGCTCTATACATAACTTAGACCATTTTGTTTCTGTTCCTGGAGTGCTGGAATCTCCTGTTAACAGCTGGGCTCCAGGATCAGGGAGCCAGACCTGGGTGTCCCTGTCCCCTATGGCAGGGAGGTCTTCCAGCCTCTAGTCCCACCTGGCTCTAAAGCCACCCCACCCCATGCAGCTGGATGCCCAGCTACTCCCTCCCTCCCAGGACTTCTCATTTCACAAGGTGGGGACTCTCTCCTATGTTCACCCTTCCCCACCCTCTCCCTGTAGAGAAGTAGCATAGCAGGTATGGAGGTGGACTTAGGGATCTGAATGCTGGAGTCCCTGAACTGCCCCAGAACCATCCCAGGGCCATTGCAGCACTGGCCCCATCGCCACTATGTTCTCAGCCCTCTCCCCAGTGAACAGAATATACACACTGTGCTAGGTGTATATATACATATATATATATATATAAATATATATAATATATAAAATGCAGATATGGAAATGACGGTTTTGCTGTTAAGATAATGTATACTCTTTTATTTTCTTCCTTTCATGGTAAGTTTTTTGTTTTTTTTTAAGAAAAGTTAAATATTCTTCAGTTGTATGTGTGTGATTCTTGGGACCACTGTGATAGAGAAGCTGTGGTTGTCCCTGTGAGACTGGCTAGAGTACTCTCATGGCTTCACTGAGCTGGCTGGCGGGCAGACTCTGTTGTGCAGCCCCCACGCACACGTGTATGCAGAAGAGCAGTGGACACAGGATGACCAGGCTTCATGAGCCGCCCTCAGTGACCTTCAGGACTGTATAGGCAAAACCTAAAGAGGATCATCTTGGACCTGGCCAAGTTCTCATTGTCATCATCCCCCTCCTGCAGGCATGGCCCACCCCCAGGACTGTAACTACCCATGTTGCCTCTGTCCCTCCGCCTTCATTGTGGGATTAAGCTACAAATTCTCAAGTCCCACATTTCTGACAGCAGTCTCACCCCAACTCTCATGACACAAGGCTCTGCCATGGGGCGCCAGGATTGACACAGGCATCATGCACAGTGGAGTATAGGGTACATGTTTGCTATCACCAAAGCTTTAGGATGGGGCACAGGGGACACTGCAGAAGCTGGAGTGATAGTCATCACCAAGCACCTTCATGTGCTGTGTTTGCCCTGGAGAAGCAGCAGCTGAGGCAGCCAGACCACGAGGAGGCAGAAGAGGCCCACAGAGCAGCTGAGCCACACACAGGGACAGGTGGGATGGGGCAGTGCTGGGTGCACCTGAATGAGGGAAGTGGGGGCCAGGGTGTGTGGGACATGTTAGCTCTGCTTAAGGTGAGGACTGATCCCTAGTCCCCTTGTCCTAAAGTGCCCTGTGAGTTGGGAGTTCCCCTGGAGCCAGTCCTGTGCATTCTGGGCACCATGAGGTCACCTCAGTGGTGACCTGAGGCAGCACTATCACACTGTCTCATTTCAAACTGCCAGCCTCAGCACGCAGTGTCATTAGGGTTCATGTTTAATGCTTGGTCTTTTCTATGTGGATGTTGAGAGGCTTAGCACACTCTCCAAAGTGGCCTGCCAAGCCTTTGTGCTTTTTCTTAAGTTGGGGCCTCACCTCTCTACACCAGACACCTGGAGCAGCCAGATAGGGAGAAGCAGAATCTGAGGGCAGGTGTGCTGAGTCCTCTGCCCCATCCTCCCTAGTCCTCCCACCTCCTCTCCATAGTCTATGTGTATCACTCACAATCCCACTTCCAAGTCCTGAATGCAAACCTTGGCATGGCACATGTTCCCAAAGGAGCTCAGACTCCTGCCTGAGCAAAAGCTACCCCTCAGGAAGCAAAGGAGCAACACCCCGGCTAGCTGATGGCACAGGGCTGAGATCATCCCCAGCAGGACCGAAAGATTCAGACCATCACTTCTCTGCCGTTTCTGGCCAAACTACATGAAAAGACTCAGAATCCTAATATTCCAAGTAGTTCCAAAGAGTTTTCAGACAATCTCAAGGAAGAGTATACCAATACACTACTGGGCTGACCTCCCACAGGGACAGGAGGTTCTTCCATGGCCCAAAGTCTCAGGGAAGTAGGTGGGAGGGGTCTATGTGGGGAAAGGTATGGCCTCTTCCTCCCTCAGCTTGGCCTTGATGGGGTCCCTTGGCAGCATCAGCTCCTGGATGGTGGCGTACATGGGACATTGTGGGGAGAAGCAGTTTTTCTGAAAGAGGAAAACGGAGGCTGACAGCTGACTAGGAAACATTACTCCCCTAGGAATAAAAAAACATCCTGGAGCAGAGTGGGTTAAGTGCTAGGGACACTGAAAAGGCTGATCTCGAGGAATGGAGGTTATGTTACAGAATCAGGGAAAGTACAGGCCTTCTTTGGGAATGGGAGGAAGAAGTTGCCTGCAGCGGAAGCAGCAAAGAGTGACAGGGACTCACCGCCAGAGACAGCCACAACAGCCCCACAGGGCCCTTGGACACGCTCTTGGCCTTGGAGAACTGCACCTGATACTGTACTGCGGCCAGGAAGCCCTCCAGCCCCACCTCGGTGATGCGGTTCCCTAGGGGAGGTACAGAAGGGTGGCCACCTGCCGCCAGCCGCCTCATGCCTGGCACCCTCAGCAGCCTGGCTTCTCCAGTCCCCCAAGCTCACAGGCCCTCTGTCCTGCTCTCCTTTACTCCCCTGATTCCTGGCTTCCCCTTACCTTTTACATTCTCTGCCCAGTGTCTTTCTAAGTCCCCTCAGACCCTAATTACCTTCCTCAGCACTTCCCTCACCCAACTTCATGCTAGAGGGCCTCTGACAGCGTGATGCCTAATGACAGGACCACATCATAGAGTTGGGGTGGGCACCCTCATGGCAGGATGGGGCCCAAGTGGCCCCATGGGAGGAGGGCAGGGTGGCTGGCAGACATACTGATGAGGTTGAGGTGCAAAAGGACCTTGTTTCCTGGCATGAAAACCTTCCCATCTCGGTGCTCCACAGGCTCCAGGAGAGGGTTGACCACCTCGGTGGCCTCAGCAACCAGCTGTTAAAACAGAGCACTGACTGCCACAGGAGAGGGGCAGCTGGTCAATGCTTCACTCAGTAGACCTGCCCTGCCTGCCAGCTGCAGCCCAGGCTTTGCCCTGGGTGCTGGGCACACAAAGATAAGCCCATACCCTCAAGAAGCGCCTTCCTGTGCGAGAGCCAGAAAGTAATGAGTACAGTGTAACACCTGAGAGGAGGAGGCCCAGAGCACTGTGAGCGCACAGAGCGGACATCAAGCCCAGGCTGGGGATCCAGGAACAGTCTCCCAGAAGAGGTGGCCTGTGAGCTGAAATTGAGTATTAGCAGACATTAGCAGATGAAAATGAGGAGAAAGGTGTCTGGGCAAAGAAAAAAGAAATGGTGAGGACAAAGGGTCTGGAGGCATGCGAGAACATGTGACATTCACGTCTAGGTATTTCCTAAAACCTAGGGCAGTGAGGATGGGTTAGAGGGAGGTGACATTGAAGACAGGTTGAAAAGAAACTGACATCGGGCAGCACCTGTGGCTCAAAGGACTAGGGCGCCGGCCCCATATACTGGAGGTGGCGGGTTCAAACCCAGCCCTGGTCAAAAACTGAAAAAAAAAAAAAAAAGAAAAGAAACTGACATGGTTCTGGTGAGAAATACCCTGATCCAGATGGGCAGAAACAAAGTGAAAGATGAAAGGCAAATCTCATCATCTTCCATGTTAACCTTCTCTTCTGTGAGAGCTTGTCTGGAGTGCCAGAGAGATTCCTGAAAGGGGAGGGGGCCCTTCCATGCCTAGAATGTTGGGGGCAGAGGTTCCATCTGATACAGGAGGGGAAATGAACAGAGAAAGGTCCTTAGGCAGCTGACACTGGAGGGGGTGCAACGGAGGTGACCCAGGAAGATTTCGAAAGTGAGGAGCTAGTTGGTCCAAGTTGGAAGGAGAAAGGAGAGACGGACCCAGGGACAAAGGAGAAAGGTCTCAACTATAGAGATGCTCTGGCTTTCTCAGGGAGCAGATGATGGGCAAAGGAGAACACACTTTCCTCCTGCCCAGCAGTGGTAGGGGTGGTAATGATAAGCTGATAGCCTCTGGGGAGGTAGCCTGAATTGAGACAGAGAATCCAAGTGTGGGCTGCTAATAAACAAGGAGAAGCAGAGAGTCTACCCAAATCAGAAGGGGAGAGGAGGCACTGGGCCCCATTACTTGTACCACAGTCTCCAGTTGGGGGGTTCAAGTGTGGCTGGGGCAGGAACAGAGGACAGAATTTGAAGGTAAGTAGCTGCTGACACAGTACAGGGCTGGAGACCTCACTCCAGGAGGGGGTGGAGTGGGAGCAAGGTGGAACCCCAGGGAGGTGACTCACCTCAGACTCCAGGAGAATGCTGCGCTTCTCTTTGCTCCCGCTTTTGGTCCCTTTTCCCTTGGTTGGCTTCTGCTCAGTGATGGTCACCTCTAGGGCCAGAAGAGGAGCCAGGATATGCAGTGCACACTTCTAATATTGCCCCACTCCCAGAGAGAATGGGCTGGATGAGGCAGAGACTCCTGGAACCCTGAACAGCAAGAGCTTTGAGTTTGGGTGCAATGGAAACACCTGGGGGAGGGGCTGCCAAGAAGGGGGTTCCTTGTCTGAGGACAGGGCCATAGGAGTCCAGCCCCAAGAACAGGGATGTGGAGAGTGATGGGTCAGGATGTCTGGGCTGGTTGGGCTTTGCACATCATCTCGCTGTGAGGAGAAAGTAAGACCCAGAGGGACACAGCCAAAACAACCCCCCACATCCATCACTCGGAAAGGTGGTGGCAGAGGCGGCTGACACTTACTCCCTTTGCTTGCCTTTGCGGCATCTTCTTTCTTAGGGGTTGCCTGTGTGGGAGACTGCCCAGACCCTGACTTCTCCTCTTTCTTGACCACTTCCTGTGGGGAAGGTGAGCAGAGAGAAGAAGGAGCTGGGGTCAGGACCCTGGGCTACGGGACCCTTCAGTGTGGACTCCCTTCTGTCCCTCCCTCACCCATCAGTGCAGGCTCTCTCTCACAACACACCTACCCCTGGTTTGTCCTTTTTCTTGGCCAGGCCCTTAGGAGCTTTCATTGCCTGCAACTTGTCCACCTTGTCAAGTGTGATACTGCTGAACCCCATCATCTGGCTCCTTTCACGGTCAATTTTCGAGTCCCCATGCCGAGAGGTGGATGGCTGTGCTCATGGGGAGGGCATGGAGGAGGAAGCCAGAGCCCCTTCCTCAGTGGAGGCAGGGGGTGGCAGCACCAAGCCCAGGTAGCAGTCAGGTTGACAGCCTGTCCCTTCCCCCACCCCACTTCCCTACATGCTAAAATAATGTGTGGCTCCTCACACAGTAATGAGGGACACTGTTGGGAGGAAACAACAGAGAAATTGGGTGAGCACAAAGTGGGGAGCTCAGTTTGCTGAGCTCGTTGCAGGAAAACTGCAGCTAAGTGCCAGGCACTACTCTAACTGCATTGCATGAGCTAACTCAAAACCTCTCAATGATCTTTTGAGTAGGTAGAATTATCCCCACTGACAAGTGAGAAAACCAAGGCACAGCTAGAGTTAAAGCTGGTATGTGGTCGAGGCAGATCCTAAATCTGGTGTCTTTTCTCTTAACCAAACACTCTATCGCCCACAGGGGGGTTCTGCAATCAGAGTCCACCCAGTAGGGGCCTGGCAAACGCCCCTGAGACACAGATGAGGCAGAGAGGAAGATGGTGACCAGGAAGGAGGCCAGTTTGCTGCGAAGCAGCCTATCGAGGGATCTGCTCACCGACCGCAGTCGACCCTGTGTCCCCTTCTCCAGCAGGAGCCGCCGGCGCTCCACCACCTCAGTGTGTGTCAGCTCGAAGGGGCCCAGGACCTGGGAGAGGCCGGCAGCCGCCTCAGACGCCAGGGAGACCAATCTGCGCCGGGCCCTGCCCCTTTGGCATACTCACCTCGGCCAGCTTCAGGGCGCCCTTGTCCTGGATGCGGTTGTGGGCCAGGGACAGCCAGAGCAGGGAGCGGTTCAGCCGGAGGCCCTGCGGAGGCAGGGAGTGGGGTGCGTGGGCGCCGGGAGATTCCTCCCGGCTACCGGCGGCTCCCCCCGCAGCGCACGCACATCCGCGATGTAGCCCGCGCCCTGGTCCCCGATGTGGTTGAAGCCCAGATTGAGGGAGACGAGGGTCCGGTTGCAGCTGTGCAGTGTAGACAGCGCCTGGCCCAGGAGCTGTGCCCCGTAGTCGTCGATGTTGTTGTTCCGCAGAGACAAGTGCGCTATCCTGGGGCAGGCGGACGGAGGCCAGGGAAGCACCGGTATCCCCGGGGTGCGAGGGCCACCTGGCCTGAGGGTGTAGGGACCGCCATCCAGGGCCCCCCGCATAGATGCTAGCAGAGCAAGGAAGGGAGGGAACTAAAGAGGCGTGGGGTAGGGCAAGCCCAGGTAAGGAGGTGAGGGCAAGGAGTCTCACGTGCTGTCCAACGCCATGAGCTTGTGGTAGGATTGCTCAGTCAGTGGGTTCCCCTCCAGAGACACCTTCCTGAGGGTGGGGGAGATCTGAGAACCAGGAGGTATCGCTGAGGCCAGGTATTGGGAGAGAAGAAGTGTGGGTCTGTGGGGAGCAGCTAGAAAATCAAGTATACCCCAAAGTAGAAATGAGATGTGACAGCTCTCCAGAATGACTTGGGTGTGGCCGTGTGAAAGGGCCTGTGGTAAGGAGGTCTCTAAGATGGCCTTGGATTACTCCCACCTCCTGGTTCATGCCCTTATATAGCCCACTCCTGACTGTGGGCTGCACCTAGTGACTCATTTAGGGGGTGCAGGGTGGGGAGGAGAAGATAGGTTCCTGCTCTGTGCCCAGGCTAGAGTGCAGTGGCGTCGCCACAGACATAAGGGCTCAGCCTCCCCCAGTACTAGGCTTACAAGGGATAAACCACCATTTCTAATGAACAGACTATGTTAAAGTGAGGGGATGTCACTTTCGAGTTTAGGCTACAAAGACTGTGGGTTCCATCCTGGGTGTTCTGTGGCACTCTCTCAGATGGCTGGCTGCCATGCTGTAAGGACACTCAGACAGCCTGTGAAGAAGGCCAGGGCCAGCCATACAAGTGAGCTTTGAAGCAGAACAGAAGTCCCAGTTGACCCCTGAGATCAACTGCAATGCCCAAATCAAACTCAAGACAGACCCTGCACCAGAAGCACCTGGTTAACCTACACCCAGGCTGTCTCACAAAAATAATGAGATAATATATGCTTGTCTTGAGCCACTAAATCTTTTTTTTTTTTTTGAGACAGGGTCTCACTTTGTTGCCCTTGGTAGAGTGTTGTGGCATCACAGCTCACAGCAACCTCAAACTCTTGGGCTCAAGTGATTCTCTTGCCTCAGCCTCCTAAGTAGCTAGGATTACAGGCACCCACCACAATGCCCAGCTATTTTTTAGACATAGGGTGCTCAGGCTGGTCTTGAACCTGTGAGTTCAGGCAATCCACCTGCCTCAGCCTCCCAAGTTCTAGGAGTGAGCCACCACGCCCAGCCAAGCCACTAAATCAGTGGTTCTCAATCTGTGGGTTGCGACCCCTTTGGAGGTCCAACGACCCTTTCACAGGGGTCGCCTAAGACCATCGGAAAACCCATATTTCCAATGGTCTTAGGAACCGAGACATGGCTCCTGTATCTGTCTTCAGGTGGGTCCACCCACATGCAGATATGCCCACATACGAGTAGCCGGTGTGATGACATCATCATGCCAACCCCATCACATACACCCCGTACAAATACTGGAATGAAAATAATTTTATGGTTGGGGGTCACCACAAAATGAGGAACTGTATTAAAGGGTCATGGCATGAGGAAGGTTGAGAGCCACTGCACTAAATCTTGAAGTTAGCTCGTTACACAGTCTCTCCAAAAGGCAATGGCTTCTCTAACAGCACTATGATAATGGTCTTGAACTCCCAGCCTCCTAGTGGGAGGCCAAGACCGGTCTGGGAAACACAGCAAGACTTCATCTTAACAAAAAATATTTTTAAATTAGCCAGGCATCGTGGCACATGTCTGGAGTCTCCACCATTCAGGAGGCTGAGGCAGGAGGATCACTTGACCCCAAGAGTTTGAGGCTATAGTGATCTGTGATCTAACCACTGCACTCCAGCCTGGGTAACAAAGCAAGGCTCTCTCTCAAAAAAAGAGCTTGATTACATTTACCTGAAATTAGTTTATGACTCATTTTATCACATTATTTATAAGATTAATTCATGAAGTTATTTTTCTGCTAGCTGAACTGTTTCTCATTGCTCTGATGGGATAAAATGTGTGTTTCTTGGTGTTTCCTACAGGGTGCTAGGCATTCCCAGCTGGAGGAGACACAGTCCCTGCCCTCAAGGAGTGTTTATCCCACCCACAGGAGCAAGGCAGCCTGCCAATGGAGAGACAGAACCTTCAGGGAGGGAACTATGGTAAGAGGACTGCTGCAGAGGACATGGGATGAACCCCGAAGGTTGAAGGTCCAGCTCTTTGAGGTCTGGAGTGGTATGAAAAAGGGGACCCAGCTTCTTGTGTAATGGGGGCTTCATGATCCAATAGACACTGTTTCCACAGGGATGCAGCCCAGGCCCACAGGAGCTGCCCTTTCCCTCCTTATACTGCTGCCCAGGCCCTGGGACCACCCACTTTGCTGACCTGAGTGTGGGTGAGCAGAGAGGCAGGAGGGCGATGAAGGTGGTCAGGGTGCTATCAGTCAGCCCCACTTTCCACAAGCTGGCATTGGGGGGAGTAGAGAAAAGTAGAGTTGGGACATCTCTCACTAGAAACGTCCCCTTCCCCCCCACACCCCAGGGCCACTCACCTCCCACAGTCCCAGGGGTCCTCAATTTCCCTTCTGTTCCCTCTGCCAAACCACCAGTAGCCCCATACCCCACGCTGGCCCACCCACCTGCCCCCGGGTACCCCTCACTTGATAGCCTGTAGCTGGCTAAGGGAGGGCAGACATTTAGAGAAGATGCCCAGGATCCGATCCTCGACCTTCCAACCTGCAGCCAAGGAGGAGGAAGGCCCTCAGGCCCGGGAGGGGCGGCCGGGGAGGGCGCTCAGAGCAGGGCTCACCACGGATGTAGATTTCTTTCACCGACTTGTTGTCCTCCGGCTCCAGCTCCACCTGGATGGTGGGCCGGAAGAACACGTATTTGCTCTCCAGGCTGTTGAGGCTGCAGGACCCCGACAGCCGCTGGTCGTCTGGAAGGCGGGGGTGAGAATGGAGGGGACAGGGTCGGGAGTTGAAGTACACCGCCTGCCCGCGGGCGACGCTTCCCCGGCTAGGCTCGTCTCCTCCGGGGTTGGACAGGTACACAGCACCACCACCCCCCACCTCCGCCCCTCGGAGCCTCCCCCGGCTCTCACACAGCATGACGACGCCCTACTTCCGAAGGGCGGCTGGGGACGGACGCCTCGCCATCACTCACCTATGGCGGGTTTTTCGGACATGGAGGCGGATGGTACGAAGGTCGGGTGGGGGCGGGGTCTGGTGACAACCTTGGGGAAGTCTGTGTAGCCCGAGCGCGTGCAGAGCTCGGCGAAGTCGGTCTCCAGGACCCCGACGCACTGGTACTCCTCTGCGGGGCAGGGCGGGGCGGGGCGGGGCGAGCGCTGTGAGCTGGGCGCTGCCGGGCCGCGGCCGCCAGGGGGCGCCCGAGTCTGCGTCCCGCGCAGACCAACTTCCCTGCCGCCACTTAACACGTGCGTTGCGCTGGACCGACCCCACCAGGAAGCAGTGGGGCTGCAAGAGCTGCGCCCGAGGCAGTAGCAGTGCCTCGTTTAGGTGCTGCCGACCCGCGCAAAAGCACAAACCCACCAGCCCCACTGTCCTTGCCGCTCTCCCCGCAAGTTGGGCCGCTGCCCCAAGGTGTCAGCCCAGCCCGTGGGGTCCCCTCTCTGCTGACGCTGCCCAGAGTCCCTCGGAGAAAGCAGCTCAGGCCAGCGTCGAGTTCCTCTAGCTCCCACGCTCACACACCGAGTGAGCCCGGCGCAGACTTTGATTTGAGAAGCGTGTACTCGGCCCTCCCTGAGCCGGCGCGTTTTCGGCTTCAGGAAGGTCAACTCCGTCCTAGCAACTCGGACATGCCGCCACGTCCCATCCCGAAGAAGCTGTGCAAACTTCAAGTTTCTGAATCTCTAAGAGAGCCCTGCTCTAGCCAGCTTCTCCCGTGGGCACCCCAGGAAGAAATGGTTCCTGGGGGCAACACCTGTGGCTCAAGGAGTAGGGCGCCGGTCCCATATGCCAGAGGTGGTGGGTTCAAACCTAGCCCCGGCCAAAAACCAAAAAAAAAAAAAAAAAGAAAGTCAAAATCATGTTCCAGGTTTTGGTAAATGTGGGCCTCGCCCTTCCAGTTTCTGGTTTGACAAGTATGGTTGGGATGCAACAAAACAAAACATAACCTCAACCAGGTTAATGTGGTGTCTGAAAAGACATCCAGAAAAAGTCACCTTAGAGGTTATTAAAGTTAACTCTTACTACAAACTCCTCACCGTGTACGAAATGCTTGGCTAAAGTAATAATAACTATAAAAAAGAAAAAGAAAAAAAGAAATGGTTCCTGGAAATGGGGCGGTGTCCCTGCCAAGTGCAGGACAGCCCAGAGCCTCGCAGCAATACCACGCAGGCCACAGGCAGCAGGTGGCAGTAGGGAACCGGCCCTGAGGGTGTGGAGGGACTAGCAGGACCTCAGCTTAGCAAGTGTTGGGGCAGAAAGCAGGGAGGTTTGAGGGTTCGTGGGAAAGGGGTGAGAGGAGCGCGTTTCTCTTGTGTGCAGTGGTCAGCGGGAACCCAGACGCACAGCTGGATACACCTAGCAGGTAAGGCATAGGGAGGCCCGGTGACCCTGGGCAGGGCTGGCCCTGCAGGCTTCCTGACCTTCCCAGACTGTTCCGCTGCTGGTTTCCAGCCTGTTAAACCAATGTCCTGGGCCTCATCCCCAGAAATTCTGATTCCATAGTCTAGGTGGGGCCCATGACCATGCATTTCTAACAAGCTAATAGATGATGCCAAAACCGCTGGTCCAAGCACAGCACCTTGAGAAGCGCTGCTCCTTGAGAAGCGCTGCTGTAGAAGAGCCTTGTCCTACAGACCTTTGTGCGACCGTGGGATGGGATGTTGTCTGCTTTTATGGGGTAGTTGCCTAAAGGACAGCACAACACCTGCTCTCTTCCCCGCCCACACTCCTCTCGGAGTTTCTTGAGAAATAGAAACCATCGGATGTGATTTCCTCTGAACACAGGTGCCTTCCTACATCATTCTCTACCTAACATCTGCTCCTGCCACAACAGTGACGATTGCTAAAGCCTCCATAACCTCCGTGGTGCCCTACCCAGGGTCCCCATGCAGTCATCACATTCTACCCCACCTCTCTGCAGAGGCTGCTCAGGTTTTCCTGCCAGCTCTTCCTCCTCTAACCCTCTCAGAGGCTGGTCCTGACCCCTCTCCTCTAATTTCACTCCCTCCCTGCTTGGGAATCCCTTTCATTCCCAGGGCTTAACTATGTCAGGACATCAGCAGCTCTCAAAATACTATCTCTTCACCACCCCTAACCTCTCTTCAGCATTCCAGACCCATATGTCCCACTGCCCAGCTGGCATCACCCCTTGGAGATCCTCACTTACACCCACCTCCTGCAGGCTGTCCCATTTCCATGAACAGCACCTCCACCCACCCCACGCCTATCCAGAAACCTGAGAAGCTTTCTTACTGTGTCCCTAACCCCCACCCTGTCCAGTCTTTCACTGACTCTTATTATTTCCGACTCTGAAATGTTTCTCCCAAGAACTTAACCCATCCACCCCTCTCTATCCCCACTGCCCTATCCTGGCTACCACTGTCTCTGGACTGAGCCGCTGACATCTCTCTGCCTCCATTCTCTGCCCTTTCCACTCCGTGTGTGTGTGTGTGTGTGTGTGTGTGTGTGTGTGTGTGTGTGTTTATCGCATAGCGGACTCTATATTGTCTTGTCCACCCTTCCAGAAGATGCTTATCCTCCCACTCTCATAATTCCTTCTTCCCAAGCACCAGCACTGACAAGGAGACGGCCAAGGTGGGACAATCAAATCCTTTTCCCAAGTTGTTTTACCTTGATTCCAGGGACAGCATGTCCCTCAAGGATGGCAAAGCTGGCAGATTTGTATCAAGAAGTCTTCCAATAAATTTCCCTTTGTGCTTAGAGTTGGGTGGGTTCTATCACTTGCAACAAAAAGAACCACACCCCTACTTATGCATTCTAATTGTTTTCTTTTCCCAGCGAATGTAATTCCATGAGGGCAGGCTTGCCCATGTTTTGTTATCCTCTGTATCATACCTGGCCCCAGAGTGGGCGTTGGAAAAGTAATTCTTGGAATGGAGAAGCATGAATCCTATGTATTCAATTTTGATATGAGGACAATTAATGACAATTAGTGACATGGTGGGGGTGGGGGTGGGGGAAGGGGAGAGCAGAGAGAGAAAGGAGGAGGGAGGGGTGGGGAAAGGAAGAGCAGAGAGAGGGGAGGACCAAGGGGGTGGGGTCTTGGTGTGTGCAAGACACAATTGTAAGAGGGTCTTTACCTAACAAATGCAATCAGTGTAACCTGGTTTCTTGTACCCTGAATGAATCCCCAACAATAAATTTTTTAAAAAGAAGAAAAGAAAAGTAATTTTTGAGCTGGGCTCAGAGGCTCTGGCCTGTAATCCTAGCACTCTAGGAGGCCAAGGCAGTTGGATTGTTTGAGTTCAGGAATTCCAGACCAGCCTGACCAAGAGTGAGACCCCATTTCTACTAACAATAGAAAAACTAGCTAGGCGTTGTGATGGGCACCTGTAGTCACTTGTAGTACCCCATACTTAGGAGGCTGAGGCAGGAGGATCACTTGCCCCCACAAATTTGAGGTTGCTGTGAGCTATGACGTCACAGCATTCTACCCAGGGCCAGAGGGTAAGACTCAGTCTCAAAAAAAAGGAAAAAAGGGCGGCGCCTGTGGCTCAGTGAGTAGGGCGCCAGCCCCATATGCCGAGGGTGGAGGGTTCAAACCCAGCCCCGGCCAAACTGCAACCAAAAAATAGCCGGGCGTTGTGGCGGGCGCCTGTAGTCCCAGCTGCTCGGGAGGCTGAGGCAAGAGAATCGCGTAAGCCCAAGAGTTAAGAGGTTGCTGTGAGCCGTGTGACGCCACGGCACTCTACCCGAGGGCGGTACAGTGAGACTCTGTCTCTACAAAAAAAAAAAAAAAGGAAAAAAGTAATTGTCGAGTAAATGAATGAACATCTATAAAAACTGCTCAAATACACCACCTAGCAGTCTCCCGTTGTCCTCTCGTCACCCCTGGGCCTTCCATACACATACCATATGTTGTATTTCTCAGCACCCCCAACCAGAGTGCGGGTTCTTTAAGATCAAATTCAATTCAAACATTTACCAAGCTGAGGTTCAGGAGCTCAGTCTGGCGGAGCCCAGCCTCAGCAGCGAGTCCCGGGGTGGGACGCAGCCTGGGGCCCATCTCCCCCCAGCGCCAGCGTACCGGGGTTTTTGGGCTCCTCCTCGCCTACAGGCGGCAGCGCAGACACCGGCTTCTCCTTGGCCGCGCGCTCTCCCTTTTTAGTCACCGAGCCGGACGACTTCTGCGTCCCTGGACGCGGGACCCTGGGCGAGGCTCCGGGCGCGCTGGGCTCGTTCGACATGCTGGTGCTGTCCGCAGCGCGCCGGGGCTCTCGTGGAAGCGGATCGTTAGGACAGGACTCTGTAGGGCTCACCAGGAGTGGTGGAATCAGGTATCTCTGTCCTGCGCCTACCGACTGGATGCCACCAACCCACGGCGGCGTCGCTTCTGTGTCCTTCTCCAAGACAACCGCGCGCGGCTGGCGGGTCCGCGGCGAGGTGGCAACCGCAGAGCGCACGCGCTACCAGCAGGGAGCGCTGCAAGGTCGGTGCAGGGCGTGGGGAGAAGCCAGTCAGGCCCTGGGGCGGAGCTAGAGCAAGGAGAAGGGCGGGGCCAGGGCGGCCAGAGGTCTGAGGGGCAGGTGAGCCCGGTGGGCCAGGCCTGGCCGATCCTGTGCTATCAGTTGGACTGGAGCAGCCAAAGACCTGAGCCGGGCCATGGCGGACAGCAATGAGTGAGTCCAAGACCGAACCAGAGGGGTAGGACCGGGATAGGGTGAGCGCGGACAATGTAAAATCATCCTAGAATTAAGCCCGGGAGAGCGGAGAGCTGAGCATGCTAGGTAGGGATCATGGCAGCTGAGGACACTAGGAAGGGAGAGACCAGATGAGGGCAGATCCAACCCTCCAAGGTACACCCGCCTATCCTGGAAAGAGAGAACACCTGGCGGAAGAGCCTTGCGAGCCCGTCCCGTTGGGTGGCTAGGTTCTATTCTCACCCCATCTATTTAGCTCCCTGGAACTCTGTGCTCTCAGTTAATACATTAATGAGTTGATAAGCCACACTCCTTAAAAATCTGGGATTCAAAGTCATCACCTGTCTGACCCTGACAGTTCTGCCTTCCTGGCTCATTTGAGTAAAGGCAAGATCCTACCAGTTGGGGTTTCAGACCACTGCAGTAAAGTGGATATCGCTTCAAAGTGAGTCACCCACATTTTTTTTGGTTTCCCAGTGCATATAAAAGTTATGCTTAACTGTATTTTGGTGCATTAAGTGAGCAATAGCATTATGTATGTTTGCAAGTACATACCTTCATTTACAAATACCTTCTGAGCCTTAGGCAAGTCATTATCTTTTTGACACAACCCTGGTGGAGGGTCTTGCCTTGATGTTGATGGCTGCTGACTAACCGGTGGTTGCTGAAGGTTGGGGTGGCTATGGCAATTTCTTAAAATGAGAAGAATGAGGTTTGCCACATGAACTGACTCACAAAAAAGTTCTCTATAGTATAGGTACAGGAGGCTGTTTGATGACATCTTATTCACACTAGAACCTCTTTCAAATTGGAGACAATGAAACAATTCTCTCAAACCCTTCGGACACTTTAAGCTGTTTTTTTTCTTTAGGAGAGGGGTTATTTGTTTGGTTTTTGAGACAGAGTCTTGCTCTGTCATCTTGGTTAGAGTGCAGTGGTGTTATCGCAGCTCACAGCAACCTCAAATTCCTGGGCTTAAGTGATCCTCTTGCCTCAGCCTCCCAAGTAGCTGGGATTACAGGTACCTATGACCATATATGGCTAATTTTTCTATTTTTTATAGAGGCAGAGTCTTGCTCTTGTTCAGGCTGATCTGGAACTCCTAACCTCAAGTGATCCTCCTACCTCAGCCTCCCAGAGTGCTAGGATTGCAGGCATAAACTGCCATGTCCCACCTTTGTTAACTGTTTATACAATATAATATTGTAAATTCTTTGTTGTCATTTCAACAATGTTGGCAACACCTTCACCAGGAGTAGATTCTATCTCAAGAAATTATGTTCTTTGCTCATCCCCAAGAAGCAACTCATCCACTGAGCTCACTCATTCAAGTTTTATCAGGAGATTATAACAATGAAGTCACATCTTCAGGCTTCACTTCTAATTCTAGTTGTCTTGCTGTTTCCATCACATATGCAGTTAGTTCCTCCACTGAAGTCCTGAACCTCTCAAAGTCATCCATGAGGGTCAGAATCAACTTCTTCCAAACCCTTCTTGGTATGGGTACTTTGACATCTGATGAATCATGAATATTCCTAATGACATCTAAATGGTAATCCTTTCCAGAAGGTTTTCAATTTATTTTGCCCAGATCCATCAAAGGAATCACTATCTATGGCAGCTATAGGCTTACAAAATGTATTTCTTAAATAATAAGACTTGAACATCTAAATTGCTCCTTAATCTATAGACTTTGGAATTGACGTTGTATTAGTGGGCATGAAATCAACATTCATCTCCTTGTACATCAGAGTCCTTCAATGATCAGGTGCATTGTCAATGAGAAGTAATTTTTATTTTTTTTTTTTTTTCAGTTTTTGGCCCGGGCTAGGTTTGAACCTTCTGCCTCTGACATATGGGGCCAGCGCCCTATTCCTTTGAGCCACAGGCACCGCCCGAGAAGTAATATTTTTAAAAGAATCTTTCTGAGTAGAAGGTCTCGACAATGGGCTTAAAATATTCAGTAAACCATGCAGTAAACAGATATACTCTCATCCAGGCTTTGTTGTCCTATTGATGGACCATAGGCAGAGTAGATTTAGCATAATTCTTAAGGGCCCTAGGATTTGTAGAATGGTAAGTGAGCACTGACTTCAACTTAAAGTCACCAGCTACATTAGTCCCTGACAAGAGAGCCGGCACATACTTTGAAGCCAGGCATTGACTTCTCCGCTCTACCTATGAAAGTCCTAGATGGCACCTTCTTCCATTATAAGCTGTTTTGTCTACATTGAAAATCTATTGTTTAGTATACCTACCTTCCTCAAGTATCTTAACTAGATCTTCAGGATAACTTAGGTAAGACTGGAAATTTCATCGAGCTGGGCATGGTAACTCATGCCTATAATTCTAGACTCTGGGAAGCCAAGGCAGATGGATTGCTTAAGTTCAAGATCAGTCTGAGCAAAAAATAGAAAAACTAGCTAAGTGTTGTGGTAGGTGCCTGTTGTCCCAGCTACTTAGGAGGCTGAGGCAAGTGGATCACTTGAGCCCAAGAGTTTGAGATTGCTGTGAGCTGTGATGACACCCTGGCACTCTATCCAGGGTGAGTTGAAATTACTCCTTAACTCATGGACAGTGGAATGGATATTGTGTCAGCAGGCATGAAAATAACACTAATATTGTCCATCTCCATCAGAGCTCTGGAATGACTAAACCATAAGGTCTTAGGTGTGGTGGCTCATGCCTGCAATCCCAACACTCTGGGAGACTGAGGCACAAAGATCCTTGAGCTCAGGAGTTTAAGATCAGACTGACCAAAGTGAGCCTTATCTATACCAAAAATAGATAAATTAGCCAGGCATTGTGGTGGGCATCTATAGTCCCAGCTACTCAGGAGGCTGGGGCAGGAGGATCACTTGAACCCAGGAGTATGAGGTTGCAGTGAGCTAGGTAGATGCTATAGCAGTCTACCCAGAACAGCAGAATGAGACTCTGTCTCTGGAAAAAACAAAAAACAAAAAACTTAACGTCTTTCCTTCCTTATGACAATATTCTTTCGTTAACCTTGCAAATCTTTAATCTCATGTACAAACCTCTGCTATCTTAGACCTTCTCTTTATTTATTTTGAGACAGAGTCTCACTATGTTGCCCTTGGTAGAGTATCATGCAACCTCAAACTCTCAGGCTTAAGCGATTCTCTTGCCCCAGCCTTCCAAATAACTGGGACTACAGGTGCCCGCCACAACATCTGGCTATTTTTTTACTGCAGTTGTCATTGTTGTTTAGCTAGCCCGGGCTGGGTTCAAACCTTGGTGCATGTGGCTGGCGCTGTAACCACTGTGCCACAGATGCCAAACCTAGACCTTCTCTTCTGCAGCTTCTCACCTCTCTCAGCCTCATAGAATTGAAGAGAATTAGGGTCTTGGTCTAGGGCAGCACCTGTGGCTCAGTGAGTAGGGCGCGGGCCCCAGGTGCCGAGGGTGGCAGGTTTGAGCCCAGCCCCGGCCAAACTGCAACAAAAGGTGGCCGGGCGTTGTGGTGGGCGCCTGTGGTCCCAGCTGCTTGGGAGGCTGAGGAGGGAGGGTCGCGTGAGCCCAGGAGTTAGAGGTTGCTGTGAGCCGTGTGACGCCACGGCACTCTACCCGAGGGCGGTGCAGTGGGGCTCTGTCTCTACAAAAAAAAGGGTCTTGGTCTAGATTAGGTTTGGGCTTTTCATGGAATGTTGTAGCTGGTTTGATCTTCTATCCAGACTACTAAACTTTCTCTGTATCAGCGGTAGGGCTGTTTTGTTTTCTTATCATTCATGTGTTCACTGGAGCTGAACTTCTCCTTTGCATTTACAACTCAGCTAAGGGGCACAGGAAGCCTAGCTTTCAGCCCGTTATGGCTTTCGACATGCCTTCCACGCTAAGCTTAATCATTTCTAGCTTTGGATTTTAAAGTTAGAGACATGTTACTCTTCCTTTCACTTGGAACACTTGGAGGCCATTGTACAGTTTGTAGCATTATTAATTGGCCTAATTTCTATATTGTTGTGTCTCAGGGAATAGGAAGGCATGAGGAGGGGGGTAGAGATGAGAGAACAGCTGGTCAGTGGAGCAGTCAGAAGACACACATTTATTAAGTTTGCTGTACTATATGGGCACGATTTGTGTGACTCCCCCAAAATTATAATGGTAATGTCAAAGACAGATCACCATAACAGATACAAATATAATGAAAAAGTTTGAAGCAATGCAAGAATTACCAAAGTGTGACACAGAGACAAGTGAGCACCTGCTATTAGAGAAATGGCACCAACGGTCTTGCTTGAAGCAGTGTTGCCACAAACTTTTCATTTCTTAAAAAAAAGCAGTATCTGCCAAGCACAGTGAGGCACAGTAAAGTGAGGTATGCCTTGAACTTTTCTCTGTCATCCTTCTTGCCTCTGCACCCAGCTTAGCTCCATTGTTGCCCCTGGGCAGATCCCCTGCCCCTGGGATCTTCCCACCTTTGACCCTCTGTGTTGCGCACCTATTGAAATGCCACCCTTTGGGGAAGGCTGCACACAGATTAACCATCTCCCTTAGCACTTAGTGCTTTCACTCAGCCACTTAGCCTTTGGGAAGCATTTATTGAGTGCCTACTATGTACCTGAGGGAGCTGATATTGAGCACAAACATAGGAGCCCTGCCTTCAAGGAGCTTACATTCTAGTGTGGCAGCCAGAGAGTAATCAGATTAGTCACATAAAGGAGCACACTGGGGAAGTGCCCAGCACCCTGCATGCCTTCTGCTGGGTGAACACAGCTGCGATCAGGGATATGAAAGAAGTATGCAGGTGGGGTGCCCACTGAGGAGGAGATGTGAAGGACAAGCCAGTGTTCCCAGGTGAGTGAGGGAGGAGAGCACTACAGATGTGCAGTCCCTGTGGTAGGAAGCCACATGGCAAACAGGAGACCTAGAGGCCACTGCATTGGAGCAGAGTAACAGAAACACAGGTCAAGGTGAAGCTGGAGAGACAGGCCAGGCCAGCAGGGCCTTTAAGGCTTTTGAGAGTTTTTATTCTGGCTGAAGAGCAAGGAGGCACTCATGAAGACTGTGCAGTGGGCAGTGTCCTAGCCATCTTGTTCTGGACTGTGCAGGAGGGGTTACTGAGCGAATGCAAGGGGGCCAGTTAGGAGCCTTTGCTAGAGATAATTGCGTTGGGCCTGCCTGTTAACAAAGGTACCTCTCTGAAATCACACACACACACACACAGAGACCCCCCCCCCCCCACACACACACACACACTGCCCAGCTTGGGCAGGCCCAGGAAAGATACTCAATATGCATTTTTGAAATCAATCTGAGATCGGAGTCATCCGACAACGTTCAACCCACCAGTTATGTACACAGGGCCCTGGAGCAGTCGGCCAGGAGCAGGGGGCCAAGAGAAGGGAAGAAGACATTCTGCTGACCAGCATCTTCTGTGATGACGCCTGGAAGCCAAGCTCCCATCTCTCCATGCACCTCCTCAGTTAAACATGTTCATGTCTGCAGCCTGGCAGTCCACTCCCTGCTCCTGGCAGGGCACACCAGGCTCTGTCCCCAGCCTCAGGAAGCAAGGGCCAGGTATGCTGGCCTCTGCCATACCACCCTGGCCTCTCAACGGTCCTGGCGACGAAGTGGAGGTGATGGGGGGTGCCGCACTGGAGGCAAGTCATAGTGTCCAGGAATATGGCTGTTCTTGGGTGAGTCGTAGTGGCCAGGGGGCAGGCCTGGAGGGAGTGGTGGCTGGGAGCCCACAGAGTCCCTGTCTGGAGATGGAGGAGACAAGACAAGAGGGTGGCTCCTTCCCCTCCCATCAGCCTCTGCAGCCCAAATAAAAGGGGATGGGGCCCAGCAGAGGCAGTTTATCCCCAACAGGCCATGTGGCTCTGAGCCACAGCCTCTCAGTTCCTTAGCTGCCAGTGAGTGAAGCCATTACAGCCTGCCCACTTCACAAGATATGAGGACACTTTGTCACCTGCCTGGTTCCTCGATTTTCTGGGTACCAACCCCACCACCACTCAGGTGCTACAGCCCGCATTTCAAATCATCAACCCTGTGAAGCAGGGGACGCCACTCTGTCTGATAGGCAAGGAGATGTGCTCGGAGAGGCAGTGTGACCTGCTCCACAGCAGGCCTGGTTTGGGCCCAGATCTGACCTTGAGGCCTCATTCTGGCAGACACATCATGCCATTGCCTCTCCACCTATCTTCCTTTTTTCTACCTCCCTCACCCCAGTTCTCTCTAGTCCCTGTCCTGATGTAGGGAGGGCTCACCATGGACCAGGGGACTGGGCTGCTCATAGGTGCCACTGTCTCTTTGAGGCTGGAGCTGCCACCGCCTCTGGCTGTCCTGGAGCTGGGGAGGCTGCCTGCAGAGAGAGGCTGAGGGGGGGCCTTTCATCTCCATGTAGCTGCTCTCCCGGGGCCCCCCTGGCAGTCCAGGCAGGTCCCGGATGGTGGCATAAGGGTTCTCACTACTCAAGGACACCACACTGGCACCCAGCCCCTCTTCAGAGGTAGGTCCTAAGGACAGAAGGAAGAGGTCAGGCTCCAAGGAGGCATCGGCTCCTTAACCCAGCTCAGCCCCTCCCTCAGGGCTCTGCACTCTCACCTTTATTGTAGAAGGAGCCTGGGCCATTACCATTGCTGTGGTCATAGGTATAGTTTCTGTCTAGGCGGCTGCCACCTGAGGAGGAGAAGGAAGCTGGCAGTCAGATCTCTGGTCCCCTCTCCAGGCCCCATCTCTGCCACTCAGACACACTGGAGGGGAGGATTTGGGGCTGCATAGACCCACCCTCCCCAGTCTGTAGCCTCCAGGAACCTACCTCTGTCCAGAGGCCCCAGAGGGGGCTCCCGGCGGTGCTTCCAGTCAGCAGGCAGCGTGGCATGGCTGTCATGCCCCTGGGCTCCACCTGGACGCTCAGGGACCTGGAGGCTGGCAAAGAGCTGACTGCCTGGAACCTGACAGGGGACAGTGAAAGGCAGAGCCATGTGCACTGACAGGGCTTTCCAGAGAACTGGGTCCGAGCCTGTCCCTTTATGGTGCGTCCCACTACCCCAGCACTGACCTTGTTCGGGGGTGGAGGGTTTGGGGAGCACTGTGACAGGGTGTGGTAGCTGGGGTTGGAGTAGTAGTGACTGTGGCTAGGAGGGACATCTGTACAACAGACACAGGGTGGGTTCAGGAGCAGGCGAGGCCCAGGAGCATCTCTGCCCCGGGAGGTAATGAGGCTCCCATGACCTCCCCTCCTCCTCCCCACTTCCTACCTTCCCGGGGGTTCACGCCCAGCACCCCGTCTGCCCTTGTGCCTATGAGCCGCCCCTCATCTGTACCCCACGCCCACCAGCTTACCTGGCATGACATACTCAGAGCCATCCAGCCGCCCACTGCTGTAGGCCACTGCCAAGTGGTGGTGCTCCTTGCCTTTTTGCCAATGGCGGTAGCCAATGAACAGTGCCACCAGGGCCACCACGAGGGACCCCAGTACCGCAATGCCAATCACTGCACCCAGTGAGTTATAGGCCACTGGAGAGGTAGGCATGATGGTGAAGGGCTCCTGGCTTCCTATATGGGATGGGGTGGTCCCTTAGAATGGAGTCAAGGCTCAGCTGGTGAGTTTGGGGTACATGCATAGGAGACGTGCCAAGAAGGGAGGCAGGAGTGGTAATAGGGGCCTAGGTGCTCATTCCCTAGGAACAATGGAATTGGAGAGAGGGGGCTAAGAACTCACCGATCCTGCAAGGTACACCACTATGGCCTGGGGGACACACACAGGCCCCAATCTCTGGGTGGCACCTTTCTCCAGGACCACACTGGCATGGCTGGGAGCAGTTGGCACCAAACATCCCTAGAGGGCAGCCTGAGGAGGCAGCAGGCAGGCAAGCAGCAATCAGAGAGGCCAAGTCCTCTTTGGGCAAAGGCTAAGCTGGGGACAGAGGCATGGAGTTTCCTTTCTGTTGGTACCTTCCAAGCAGTGGTGTCCAGTCCAGCCTGGAGGGCAGACACAACTCCCATCCTGAGGGTGGCAGGTACCGCCATGGTGACATTGGCAGGGCTGGGCACAATTGGCTCCCCAGAATCCTGGGGGGCATGCTACAGGAGAAAGGGACCTGTCTGGTGGGCAGAGCCAGCCCCTCCCAGATCAACTTTCAGCCCCCAGCATTACTGTGGCCTTCCTGGGGACACCAAGCCTTGAACAGCACCTACACACCAATGACTCACAAATGCTTAGTTCTTCCGTGTATTTTAGATCCACATGCCCATCTACCTACTTAACACCTGCACTTGACTAATAGCCATTTCAAAATAATGTATCCCATGCCCGACAATCAAAGGCTTCTGAATTATGCTGAACAGCTTAGCTCTGGACCTTTTTTATTTTTAATGTAAGAAAGAAGTAAATGTCCATCCTATTTAAGGCATTATTTTTGCGTATCTGACTCTGGCAAATAATCTAACAGTGACTGTTACCAAATTCTATGGAAAAACTCTTTACTGAGATCATCTCCCTTTTCCCCTGACCACTGAGGACCTTAAATCCAGCCTATTTCATATTAATAGCCTTTCATTTCCCCTTTTTAAATTTTGTTATACTCAGCTTTCTTGGACTAATCTTTTCCATGATCTTCTTGATATATTTTTGTGGGAGAGAGGCCTACTAAATAAATAGTGAAAAATTCAGAAGAAAAAAAAAGAATATGTACAAAATGGAGCTTAAGAGTCCTCCCCCTCCCCAATAAAACTATTGCTCTTTCCTGACCTGTTTATTGCTGCATCCTCAGGACCTAGAGAAGCACCTAGCATGCAGGTGATGCCCAGTAAATACTTGGTTATGTAGGTTATATAAACAACTAAATCAAAGTGGGGCCAGAGGCTTTTATACCCAAGAGAGGGGAAAGCCTCTTGTCCTCAGCTCACCCACTCAGCACACACATGTGCTCAGATACAGAAGCCACCACATACGTTGGGAGCAGTCTGGGCCTGTCCAGCCAGCCAGACAGTAGCAGGTCCCGTCCAAGGGGCTGCAGGTGGAGTGGTTGGCACACTTGCAGGGCACACAGCGTTTGCCATAGCGGCCGGGCTGACAGGCTACGGGAGAAGGGTGCGTGGTAATTGAGGCAATGGCAAACTCTGTCTGCCCTTGCCACGGCTATCTCCCCCAGCCTTCCCACTGTAGCAATTGGCCTGAATAGCAGGGTCAGGGAAGAGACCAAGAGAGGTAGAGTGGGGGCTTCTGCCATCTGACACTGCATGCACCCTGCTACGGGCAGGTGGTGGTGGGCAGTAGAGAGCCTCACGTCTCTGGCAGGAGGGGCCTCGGAACCCAGGTGCGCACACACAGTTGCCGCTCTCACGGAGGCAGGTGCCCCCATTCTTGCAGGTACAGGTGTTGCTACAGTTGGCTCCCCAGAAGCCCTCAGGGCAAGGCAGGTGGCAGCGGGTACCTGTGGGAGAGAGAAATAGAGTATGCCAGGCCTGGTTCCCTCCTGTTCCACAAGGGCTCTTCTGGACACATTTCCTGGGAGACACATCCCCCAACTCCACAGTAGACCTGGGGCCCTAGAATGCTCACCCATCCAGCCAGCTTGGCATTGGCAGTGTCCATGAATAGGGTCACAGTCATCAGAGTGCTCACAGTCACAACGACTGGCACAACCTTCACCAAACTGCCCCTTCTTGGAATGGAAGTGAAGAGTAGGGTAGGCCAGTCAGCTAGGGGACACCATCCCCTTCCCCTACCCACCCCAGACAGATAGGCAAGCACTCACCGGGCAGGGATACTGGCAGTGGGCCCCCTGCCACCCTGGGGTGCAGGTACAGGCTCCAGTTTGGGGGCTACAGACTGCCTCGTGGGCACACTGGCAGCTGGCATTGCAACCAAAGCCCCAGGTTCCAGGTATGCAGGGCACAGAGCAGTTACCACGCTGCCAACCTGGAGGAGGGGCCTTGTGGTGGGTGTGGGCACCTAGCTCCCCTCCTGAGCCAGCACATACTGGGTGTTGGCTGTGCTGCAAGCTGCAGTGGGATGGGGTACTCCCCCCACCATACAAGACAGGAGCTTAGTAAAGTAAACTGGGACATGTTGCGTAGAAGGTTAAAGGCCTTTCTGGGAAGCACCACCCCATTCTGGGTCTTGGTTGCCTCTTCTAAAAAATGAAGGGGTTGGCAGCAAACCCAAATGCTTACAGAGGCCTGATCAGGTAACTAAATGAGTCGTCCAGATCCCACATAATACAGTAGGGAGTAGTGGGGACTGGGGAATGGAGCTTTGGTAAATTTCAGAGAGAGCTATGGAAACAAAATACAGACTGTAAAATAAATTTAAAAAAATACAGCTTGTCCTAATTCAGCCAAAAAGTTGCGAACGTGCCACCACTAATAGACTGCAGAGGCCTTTCCTGGCGCTGCAGTTGTGTGTATCCGTGTAACTGAGGGTAAGGACTGTTCACTGATGAGCGGCCTCTGGCCTGGGCCTTTAAGGACAAATAGGATTTTTGTAGTTGAAGAAAAGCTGAGTGGATATTCCAGGAAGGAAACAGCCTGGATACTTTCCCACCGCCCAGCTGCTGCGCGGTAAGCTCCGCCCTCGCCCTTCAGCCTTCCGCTGCCTTAGGTTTGCGGTACCCTGGAACCGTCCCACCTCCCCGCCCCAAGCCCCCTGAGCTGTTACCTTCCTTGCAAACGCACGCGCCGTCGATGGGTGAACAGGCGATGGCATTTTCGCACGAACACCGTGTGGAACAGTTGACACCGAAAGTGTCGGGCGGACAGAGGCTAGCGCAGTGAGGGCCCTGGGAGCGGGTGGGCGGGCTGGTGAGAGGGTGGAGCCCTCCCTCGGCCCTCCCCGCACCTCCCTCTCCCCTGGCCGCGTCCTCACCGTGTAGCCTGGCGCGCACTGGCAGCGGCCGCTGGCCGCCTGGCAGGTGCCGCCGTGCAGGCAGAGACAGTGCTCCTGGCAGCCCGGGCCGTGCGTGTCCTGCGGGCAGCTCTCGTTGCAGTGGAGGCCTGCCCAACCTGGCAGGCACGAGCACTCCCCGCTCATCGGGTGGCAGCTGCAGGAGGGGTCGGGGCGCCGGGCGGTCTGAGGTGGGCGGGGTGCGGGGAGCGGGGCAGGCCAGTCTCCCGGAACCTCAGCCGGGCATAGCCAAGCAAGGGGACCCCGGGGAAGCTGCGGCACGTGCTTCTGCCTCGGCCCGCCTCGCCCCGAGGCCCCTCCCTTTTCCCTTCCTTGACCCTTGGGCACTTGGAGGTGCGCCTGGTGCTCTTCGTGACTGTGGCGGCTCCAGTCCCCAATACCTCCCCTTTGGCCTCCAGAGCCCTGGACTACACGTCCCATGGCCTACCTGAGGCTGTGCTCCGGCTCACAGGTGCAGGACTCCTGGCAGCCCAGGCCATAGAGGCCGTCGGGGCAAAGGCGCTCGGCGCAGCGGTCCCCAGTGAAGCCGTGTTCGCACAGACACGCGCCGTTGGCGGGGAAGCAGCGGGCACCGGGGGCGCAGTCGCACGTCTCCGCGCAGTCCTGTCCGAAGCGGCCAGCAGGGCACTCCTCACGGCACCTGCGCCCCGGCCAAGTGAGTCCGCTGTGCCACCTCCTCCAGCCACCTCCACAGCTCCCGCCCGCGCAGCCGCCACTCACCGATCCCCGGTGTAGCCCGGAGCGCAGCGGCACTGCCCCGTGAATCGGTCGCAGAGGCCGCCGTTGTGGCAGCGACATTCCTGGGAGCAGTTGGGTCCGTGGAAGCCCTCGGGGCAGGGCAGGGAGCAGATGGCGCCCTGCAGGAGTGAGAGATTGGCAGAGCCCCAGGAGCCCAGCCCCTCCCTCCCATAACCACAGGAAACCTTGACACCCCCGCACCCC